>NW_024070195.1:20241163-20530885 GCF_014754425.2 Oryx dammah
AAGGGTTCCAGACACAGGGAATGGCAACCCACTCCAGTAATCTTGCCTGGAGAATCCCAGGCACAGAGAACCCTGGCAGGCTACAGTCCGTGGGGTCGCATAGTCGGACACGACTGAGCGCTCATTGGTTCGGCCAGACATGAGAGTCGCCCATCTTTACCCTTTCTTAACTGTCGTTTTCTTGAGTCTGTATTTACAAAACCCATTACGTAATTTCTAATAACTTGGAAGAGATAACAATTAAGCTAGGCGTCTTAAAGGACAATTATAACACAGGTATACAATCTTCCTCCAAGAGGAAGGTTTCATAAATGAGCATTTTTGGAAAGACATAAACAAGCTTTTCCTATAGTAATAAATGCGGCATCTAATCAAAATTTTTTAAAAGGGAACTACTGCAACAATTTCTGGTTTAAAGAATGATTTATGCCGCCTGTGTCTAATGAAAGGGAAATGCTCCATGCAAATGAGAGATGCTATATATGCATTCTTACTGGCTAACAAGTAAAATGGACTCTACCAATCAAAAGGTAGAATCTGGATTACCGCTTTCATAAACGGTTCACATTTGGCTTTAAAAAAAATAAAATCAGTCACTGGCAGTAGTAAATTGTCTTCGTTTTGGTCCATAATCTATTTACTTAGTTTAGCCCATCGCCTGCTTCCCATGGCGAAATTCCTCTGATCCCTTGTGGCTGTCCCGCCGTTGTCTACCCGGCATTGCACCAGGCTTAGTGTATTCTAGACTTAAGAAAATACTAGTTTCAGAAAGCTCCAAATGTAAAGTCAGAGCATAAGAAAAAAGTGCCTTATTACAGAAAATACTTCTGGAAACGCTAGAGTGATTTTCTTTTCTTTCTTTCTTTCTTTTTTTTTTTTTTTTTTACTGTTTTTGTGGTTACATCTTGTAGGTTTCAAAGACGTTCCTTGGTCAGTTTAAGCTTTACAGAGGGATCTCTCTTTTTTTGTAAAATGGCTTTAGAAATTTCTAACCCGATATCGGGTTACCGACAAGGGAATGTACATCCCTCAATTCCCACACCACTCAGGGGACTAAGAAAACCTACATTACTGCAATATCAATGAAGTGAACATCTATTTTTCCGAAAAGGTAACGCCCAAAGCATTGCATTTACAGGAAAATCGTGTGTGGAAAAGAACAAAAGTTAAAAAAAAAAAATTGAAAAGAGCCGGGATAGAAGGAAGCGGCCAATTAAACCGCACGCTTTTTGGAAAGTTTAAAGCTAGACTAATCAGAACCTGTAACGTAATATTCAAACTTTTCTCCCGCCCAATCACTACCCCTTAGGTACTATAAATACCAGCAAACCTGCTGGGCGACTTATTTGAGCTAGTGTTAGGCATATCTGCTTCGTAGATACTTATCATGGCCCGTACAAAGCAAACTGCCCGTAAGTCCACTGGCGGCAAGGCGCCACGCAAGCAGTTAGCCACCAAGGCGGCTCGCAAGAGTGCACCGGCCACCGGCGGCGTAAAAAAGCCTCACCGGTACCGTCCTGGCACGGTGGCCCTGCGCGAGATCCGCCGCTACCAAAAGTCCACAGAGCTTCTTATCCGTAAACTGCCTTTTCAACGCCTTGTGCGTGAGATTGCCCAGGACTTCAAGACCGACTTGCGCTTTCAGAGTTCGGCGGTGATGGCACTGCAGGAGGCATGTGAAGCCTACCTGGTGGGTCTTTTCGAGGACACCAATTTGTGCGCTATTCACGCCAAGCGCGTTACCATCATGCCCAAGGACATCCAGCTAGCCCGTCGGATCCGCGGGGAGAGAGCATAAATTCCACTCAGATTTCAAGCAAAGGCTCTTTTCAGAGCCACCCACGTTTTCAAGTAAAACGGCTGTAAGATGAACCAACTACAGTAATTGAATATACTGCTTTGGTATGGAAGAACATGCATCAATAACACGGGTCATGGGTGCTTTTTTTTTTCCTAACATTCCCTGCATATGCGAACAAACTGACCCTTTGTGTTTAGTACTGTTATCTCATATCTTAATGAGCCATGGTTTCGGAGGCACGCAGAGTGATATTTGCAGAACGTTTTTTATAATAGGGCCTTTTGAACGTCAGGATAGTATAACCATTGTTACATTTCTATCTCTGATCTTGACATTTTTACGATTATGAAAAAATACTGATACTAAATTTTCTCCCTTTAAAGTATTTGTTCTACCTAGGATATTTGGGATATGTCTGCTCTAAGCCTGCTTCCTCTTAAGTATTTTAGTTAAAACAGTGTAGCCCCCCCAGCCAAGCAACCAAAGACTATTGGTCAAACTGAGCTCAGCCCTCCTAGTCAACCCGATCCGCCTCTGCCTTCCGGTCGTTCAATTCTTTTGGCGCCATTTCCCGGGGCTTGGAGGAGGGATTAAGGGCGGGCATTGATGGCGTCACACTTCCGGCTTGCAGCTTTCCGTGCCCTCTGTGGGGGGAGGGGCGGAGGGAGTAGGTATATAAGACTCGGTTCTCGGCTTACTAGTCAGTTGCTGTTGGTTTACTTCTTACAGAGCCATGTCTGGACGCGGCAAAGGTGGCAAAGGTCTGGGGAAAGGCGGCGCTAAGCGCCACCGCAAGGTTCTGCGCGATAATATCCAGGGCATCACCAAACCTGCTATCCGCCGCCTGGCTCGTCGTGGTGGTGTGAAGCGCATCTCCGGGCTCATCTATGAAGAGACCCGCGGAGTCCTGAAAGTGTTTCTGGAGAACGTGATCCGGGACGCGGTCACCTACACCGAGCATGCCAAGCGGAAGACAGTCACCGCTATGGACGTGGTCTACGCTCTCAAGCGCCAGGGCCGAACCCTCTACGGTTTTGGTGGTTAAGCTTTCCGATTAGCTCTCAGGAGTTTGACTTCAACCAAAGGCCCTTTTCAGGGCCACCCAACTACTCTTAAAAAAAAGCTGTAACTATTAGCCCAGAAAAATGTAGTGCTGCAGTTGAACATTAGCCCTAAATCAGAAAACATTGCGGGGTTTCATAATCTGTATATACGTATATTTGCTCTCATGCACTGGACAGCGGCGAAGATTTAATTCTTAAAAGTGGAAAAGAACTAAGGAAAACTTTATGTTGCCAAGCCTCACTCATGAGTGTCGGCCTGTCAGAACTGGTGATCTCTGCTTTTCCGCGGCGACCTAAATAGGGGGTGGGAAAACGGGAGAGAAAAGTCAAAACCCGGGTTTGGTAAATTGTTTTTTACGGGTTATGAGACGGAGACATCAGTCTTGTCATGTTCTGAGAACAGTACTGAAATTACCGCCACTAATGGGGTGATTTGTCTCGATTAAAAAAATAATCTGAAATGGTGTGCAAAACAAGCCTGATTCAGACCGCCGGGAAACCGAGGCATTTAGTTCAGAAGTTATGAAGAAAACGCGCTTCCCTGTAGGTGTCAACACAGCCCTCAGCAGTAAACCATACTTTTGCGTCCCATCACAGAGAAATGGAAATTAGGGTAATTGAAATATTCTCAAATAGACTGTAGTGATGGTTGTACAACTAAGTAAATATACTAAAATTTATTGTTTGTACACTAAAAAAAAAAGTTGAAATTTTATGGTATGTAGTTTATATCTCAGAAAAGCTTATTTATATATATATAATTTCCAGGCAGGGTAGCAGGAGATGAAGTTTGTAGGGTAGGCCTGTTGGTCTGTGAAGATGTTCTCTTGCTAAAAGTATGGCCTCCTTGGTCTATGCTTGGTCTGTAGTTGTAGCCACAGAAAGTTTTTAAGCAAGAAAATCTTTCGTACAATTATATGTTCCAGTAGCATATCAGCTGAAGGAATGTGAATTCACTCGAGGTTGGCTAGTAGGGAAACAGTATTCCCATCTGAAAGGTATTCACAAATGCCTCTATCACTGGATTCTTTTTTGTATCATTTTTTTTAGAGGGTCGGCTGATTTCAGCCTCAGTACGTTCTAGTGTTTCTCCTAGTTTTTTTTCAGTCTGTTTCCCACCTGATAACTGTCCTTCAAGACTTGGAGGGGAATGATATAATTACCTAACCTGCCTTAATTTAAACTGACAGTGGGGAGGGTTCAAAGCTGCCTTTTGGATGACTAGAGGAGCTAAAATGGGCCCGGTTGGGAGAATAATGTAATCCTGGTGCCCTCCAGGACATATGTGTTGATTTTGTGTAATGTGCCAGATATTGTTTAGGCATTGGGGTACACCAGTAAGCAAATTAGAATTTCCTGTCCTCCATTCAGATATGTAATAAAATATGCGGATACAGATTTCCTACACTGAAGGAAGTGTGGCTGCTCCATAGACCACCTTCTTTTATGGTTGGCCTTTTTTTAGTTCATAAGACTTGTAGATTGTATTATACTCATTTTAGTCATATCCACTACCTGGGTAAAAAGGTATGAACCTTTCTCAGACCTAACACTCCTGAAGTCCTTGTTCAGAACAAGACTCCTGCATCATTCCTAAGAGCCAGAGAAAACCTGTCATGCTGATTGATTCAGGCAGTGACAAGTCAAATAATTATCGATAGGGAATCAATCATGGCAGCACTATGATGGGCCTGAGGTTGGGAGAGGGCCTGTGTCCTTGTGTAGAACATTCATGCCTGCATTCACTGAACTCTGCCACGTGAAGACAGTAGGAAGACAGCAGGCTATGAAGTAGGAAATGGGTCCTCATCACACACCCGATCTGCCTGAATCTGCCTAACACCTTGATGCCGGACTTCAGTCTCCAGAACGCTGAGAAATATTTGTTGTTAAAGCACAGGGTCCACAGTATTTTTATTGTATCAGCCTGAACTAAGACACCATTTTATGGATATAGATATTTTATCTGGTCCATTTGGATGACAATTTATATTGCTTCCACTCATTTACAAACAACGTGCTGCTATAAAACATATTTAAGTTCTTAGTACTCTCATCCAGTTTGACCATTTATATGTTGATGAGTCTCCAATTTTTTTCTCTAGTCCAGAAGTCTCACCTGAAATTAAGAATCTCACTTTCTCAACTGCCTAGTCAGTATCTCCTCCAGGGGTCAGGAGACAGAATGACGAGGCAGCAGTGTTTCCTAGAGCAGTCATCAATACACATGTCTCAAACAAAAAATCGAGGAGGCTGATTATTCAGTCAGTCGGCTGGTTTATCAATTTGAAGACACATGTCAAAAAAACTTTTGTAACCATATTGTCATCTTTGAAAGTTTCATTTTAAAGTATAATTTACAGCAGAGTACAGAGAGAGACGAACTGGAATGAAGCTGAAAGTGCAAGAGAGCCACTTAAGATCACTTTACCACAAAGGAGGGAGGGTTTGCCTACAATCTCAAAGGCCCTGCTAGAGGCCTAAGGGTTCAGAACAGAATCGCTTAATATAGTAAATGGAAATTTACAAACTGCTTAGCCAGAGGCCTCCAGCCTGAGGATGAAAATCAGCAATGCCAAGGCACTTCAAAAACCAAGACCACTGGGTTTACGAGGGGTCACGGCACTCAGCATGATGGATGGCTCAAACTCTAAAAGTACCGGAGGCGGAGGTTTGGGGCACGACCCGGAGGACAAGGAGGTGGTGGGGCTGCAGAGATCAGAGCGCAGATCCTGGCGTCGCTCACTGCAAACACTAACACCCAGGGCTCTTTCCGGCAATGTATTTAATTCATCTGGCTTGTCAGCGACCAGCAGCACCCCGGCAGTTTCTGGCAATTTGCACAAATATTTATTAAATACTTTGGGCTTCCCAGGTGGCGCAGTGGGAAAGAAGCCGCCTGCCAATGCCGGAGACGCAAAAGACGCGGGTTCGATTCCTGAGTCGAGAAGATCCCCTGGAGTAGGCAATGGCAACCCACTCCAGTATTCTTGCCTGGAAAATTCAAAGGACAGAGGAGCCTGGCGAGCTCTGAGTCGGCCGCGACTGAGCACACACACATGTACACCCAGTTTTGCCTCTTCGACGAAAACTTTGGCCTGTAGTTGGTAGTCCTTTTACAGACGACTTGGGGGTAGGCAGGATCCCTCCCACGAGAGCGGGTGATGCTGGGCCTTGAAGTCCTCGCACCGGGGCTTCCGCCGCATACTAAGCCAAACAGAATCTTACTGCCCTCTTGACCGAAGGCACCGCTACTCTTCACATATGAACAAGGATTGGATGAATTTAAGTGTTATAGTAGAGAACCCGCACAGAAAAACTACTTTAGCATTAAAGGAGAATGCATTTCTCATCCAAGTACACACTGAGCACAGCCCTTTCCGAGAGGGAGTGGGCGGCCCTGAAAAGGGCCTTTAAAATAAACGTACTGGATGAAGCTTTAGCCGCCGAAACCATAGAGGGTGCGGCCCTGGCGTTTGAGCGCGTAGACCACGTCCATGGCGGTGACAGTTTTCCGTTTGGCGTGCTCCGTGTAGGTGACCGCGTCCCGGATTACATTTTCCAGAAATACCTTCAGCACCCCACGGGTCTCTTCGTAGATGAGCCCGGAGATGCGCTTCACACCACCACGACGAGCCAGACGACGGATGGCGGGCTTGGTGATACCCTGGATATTATCGCGCAGAACCTTGCGGTGGCGCTTAGCGCCTCCTTTCCCAAGGCCTTTGCCGCCTTTACCACGTCCGGACATGCTACCTGAACTGTTGAAAGCGTGTGAGGTACAGCAGTGGTATTACCGCTTGGTCGAGAGTAATTATAATCTGTAGTCGGACCTCATTGAGAACTGAACGCGCGGGCGGGAAAAGACGCTTTGAAACCACTCCCTTGGCTCCGCCCCTCTCTGGATCCAATGACTGTGAAAGGGAGAGAACCTTGTATAATGCATATGTTAAATTTTACTCTGGATTGTTTTGCTCCCTTTGGTCTTTGAATCTGAGTCTATTTATATTTTCGACTGAGAATTTTAGTAAGGGCTTATTATTATTATTGCAAATACGGTACTTTCTCATTCACGAGAAGGTGACTGTTAGTTGTGAATGGTAGCAGAATGTGACTCTCACCCTTCATATGCTACTTTTGAGCTTTTTTTTTTTTTTTTAATACCAGACATAGAGTAGAATTTACTTTTTGTGTGTGTGAGAATTTATTCTTTTGTAAGGGACACTTACACTTATAAAGGGAATTTCAATGAATGTCTTTCTCTCTGTACCAGGAAGATAGGATAACTGGATCACCAGAGAATCTCATCAATGAGAAGACCCTGGACTTAATTCTGTGTAATAACCTTACTCTTGTTTACTTTCCTGGTAAACTCTCATAACTAGCTCCCTCCTACTTCTTTTGTTTTTAGTTGAAGATATTTAAAGTGGGGTCTTGGACAAACTTGCAGAATTTTACTCAGTTTAGGTTAAAGCGTCGGCCTCCAGTGCGGGAGACCTGGGTTCGATCCCTGGGTTGGGAAGATCCCCTGGAGAAGGAAATGGCAATCCACTCCAGTATTCTTGCCTGGAGAATCCCATGGATGGAGAAGCCTAGTAGGTTACCGTCCACGGGGTCGCAAAGAGCTGGACACGACTGAGCGACTTCACCTAGGTATCTTTTATGCATATGTGAGGTTTAAATGTTATTAAATTGTTTTTCTCATGTTAACCTACCCTTTCAGCCAAGAATTTAGAAGGGTAGAAGGAAAGTTATTTTCCCTCTTCTATAAGTATGTTGATTATTTTGAGCTGTAGCAGAAAAACAGCAAATGCATAGATGATTTCTCTGAACTCCCATTATCTACCTAAAGACAGACAAAAAGAACTCAATAAATCCTTCCCCAAAGAGTTTCACTAACTAGGGAAGAGTGACACTTATTAGAGAAAAGGACACTTTTACCATGCCCACACAAACCTTGTCACAAACTATTGTCCATGAAAACGGTCAATCTGAGAAAGAAACTAGGACTTTATTAGAGCCAACCCGAGGAATATCACCTGGGAGACAGTCTTTCAGAAAGCTCTGAGGACTGTTCTGCTTGTTAGAGTTCAAAACATAGTATATTCTTAAGACAAAGAGTTATATCTTAACCGCATGTATAAGGTGAGTAGTGGGGCATTGCAGTCCCTTCCAGGATTGAGAAAGGAGTGTTATCTTCTAAGAAGGTACCTTGCTGGCACCAGGAGAAAATTGCTCTTTTCAGTCAAGCAGGTATTCATATGTCCTGTAAGGAGATTTGATCAATGTATTGCTATAATGTGCACAATGCACACTAAAGAGGGGTGTGGCCCCAATGAACAGAGAGAGAATTTTATGTCTATGAATTTTATTATCCTTCTTTAAACATAATTTATTTTATCACTATTGTTTCTCCCCATCTATTCTCTTAAGGATCCATTCATCTTTCCTAAAAATCATTTACTCACCCCTATTAGGCTTACACACCGCCTCTCACTCATTTTCCCTATTAAGATGGTATTTAAGTTGGAATTCTAAGCTATCTTTAGGAGTTACTCATTTTTCCCCAGATAACTCCCATGTATACATAAGGGCTACACGTTACTTCTGCTTGTTTTTCTCTTGTTAATCTTTTATTTCAGGGGTTCTCAGGTAAGAACTCAGAATGGTAGAGGGAAAAGTATTTAACTTTCCCTACAGGTTATGAGCTGTGTGACCATATAACCTTACCTTTGTTTTCTACATCTGTAAAACTGGGTAATGATAGTAATGATGGAACTCTAATAAGGATTTAATTTAGCCGTTGTAAACAAAATGTTAGAGATAGGCTGAGAGAAGTTGTGTATAAATGTGATTGTTTTCAATTGGTATTACTACTTAAAGAACCTATCTAGACTTGGCCACCTGATGCAAAGAACTGACTCCTTGGAAAAGACCCTGATGCTGAGAAAGATTGAAGGCAGGAGGAGAACGGGACAACAGAGGGTTAGATGGTTGGATGGCATCACTGACGCAATGGACATGAGTTTGAGTAGGCTCCGGGAATTGGTGATGGACAGGGAAGCCTGGTGTGCTCCAGTCCATGGGGCTGCAAAGAGTCAGACACAACTGAGCCACTGAACTGAACTGAGACTTGAAATATTACCCTGAAGTCTCATTTTTCCTTCCAACACAGTATCAGCCACAACCATATGTATATATTAGTGAGGACTTTTTTTAGAAAAAGCACAAAAGCTCCAGGAGTTGGTTATGGACAGGGAAGCCAGGCCTGCTGCAGTCCATGGGGTTGCAAAAAGTCAGACACGACTGAGTGAACTGAACTGACTGATGGCATCTAACAAAATACAATAAATCAGCTCATTCTGTTTTGGCATATGTGACATGTTAAATATGATGGTCCAAACATGTTCATTTGTGCCCTCTCCTAAGGTACATGGACAGTCTTAGGCTTCTAGATTTCCTGCAGCCAAGCCTGGGGTGCCTTTCAAATCTCCATACCAGCTTCCCACTGTTGTGTTAAATCTCCTGAAAACACTCATTGAGCAGTGACTCACATCTACTAGGACAACTGAAAAGGCTACCACTAAATTTGAAGTCTGAACAATTCACCCTGACCTTGACTTCCTCTTCCTCTTCTTTGATAGTCTTTATAACAAACCCAAATTTTAGACTCCAACAGCATTAGCTTAAACTTCAGCTTATGGTGTAACATCACTCTGTGCACCTGGGAAAGAAAAACTCTTTTTGACTGAAGATCTTGCAACAGTCATTCAAAAGATACAATCTATACATTAAATATCCCCATATTAGTCCAGCCCCACCTTAGTCACTCCCCTGATATAACAGATGCTTAAAGCAATGATATTAAAATGCCGGCACCACCCCACCCACCGTCCAAAGTGTTCAGTAAATCTTCTTCCACAAATTTGATTTTCTTGTTTAATTTTTAAATATCTGCTGAATTTTAACTTCTAAAATGAGCAGAATCTGTGCAAGTAATGCCAAATGAAAAAGTAGTAAAGCTAGCATTTGAACTCAGGTAAACTAGCATCGAAATGCTGCCGACTTGCAGAGTATACCCTAAACAGATTAACAAAGTTATGAATTCTAAAATGGCACTAACCTTTTTTTCCTAGATACTGCAGTTGTTTTCTTGAGGGGCTCAAGTAAATTAAAGACTTAAAGCCAAATTCGTGTTCCTTGGCTGGGGAGGAGAAAGAACAGCCATTGTCCACTCTCTATCAGACACTAAGACAGTAATGGACACATTTAAAATCCTTAGGTCAAGTGGTTAAAATCCTGAACAACTACAGCAAGTAATTGCTAGAAGAGACAAAAGCAATGGGGCAGGAAAAAGTGCAATTACGTGGAGTACTTACATGGAGTAGGTTTGTTATAGCAGCGTTACAGTAGATATTTGGCTCACGGCAAGAGAAAGCAACGTGCACCTGGAGTATCAGAAAAGACTTGATTTTACACTGATCTGGGGCTTCCCTGGTGGCTCAGATGGTAAAGAATCTGCCTGCAGTACAGGAGGCCCAGGTTCAACCCCTAGGTCAGGAAGATCTACCCTTGAAGGAAATGGCAACCCACTCCAGTATTCTTGCCTAGAAAATTCTGTGGACTGAGGAGCCTGGTGGGCTACCGTCCATGGGGTCGCAAAGAGTCGGACAAGACTGAGCAATTAATAGGCAGACAAGGCCCAGCGGAGTCACCTCCAAAGGCTGAGCACCCTACTCAGTGTTTGCTTGTCTTCTATACACACAAGCTATGGGGCGGGACAGAACTTCCATGAAACTGAGGTGTTTCTTAAGGGGTGCCAATCAAGGATGAGAATGCGTAAGGTATCTTGTGTTCTCAGGCAGGTCTGCAGTTTAAACTATCTTCTTTTGGTGCCATCTCTGGCAGTTGATTGATGCAATAAACAGGCCGAGTTACAAAAGCATTAAAATGCTAAACAGAGTGTTACATGGAAGATTTGCTGAATTTTCCTTCTCATTCCTTCCTGTTGATCCTCAAGCTGCTTTAGCCAACTTAGGGATCATCTGCCTTAACTACTCAACAGGGAACCCTAAGGGAACAGGGGTGAACAGGGGTGAACCGCTCTGGCTACTTCCTGTTGGAACAGGGATGTAGACTCTCCTCAGAGTTCCCCGCTGGAATCCTCTATTGTTGTATAGTGGTGAGTCCTCATCATCATTTGGAGCTTTATGGTTTCTAAGTGAGAAGAAATAAAATGTGTTATTGCATTGAGAATACAAGGACATAGCAAGAGGGCTAAAAGGAGCATCAGAACTGGGACCCATTAAGAGGCATATCTAAGTCCAGAGTGAACTGAAGGTTGAGGACAGCAAGTTGGATAACCAACTTCCTTTCCCTACCTGAGCCTTTAGGTCATCAATCAACTTAATATTTCTTTTGAGGACCCACAGGCTTTCTTCCTTAGCTGAGGTATTTACATAAAAGCCACAGGACTTGTTGAGCATGGGGCACAATCCCCCTTGTTGTGCTGTAATCATATCTAGTAGCCAACAGTTTTGTAGTACTACCTGAGCTAAGGAATCTAGGCTTTTTTGTTCTTCTATCACTGCCACTGTAGACTTCCAAGATTCTTGTATTAGCATGGTTAGCTGGAGTACTGATCTTTCTAGCAGGGGTATTCCTGCAAACCAGAAAAGTCCTCAAAATACAAGGTCCAACACCAGGTCTTTCCAGGATGGGGTTATCATGGGCACACCCTTCCCAGTCATTCTGTTTTACCCTGGGCTGAGGGTTTGCAGGTGATAATGCTTGCTCTAGAAAGGATCCTAGGTTCACAATGTTTCCAGAGACTGCCATTTCTTGCGAATTTTAGAACTGTAAACTTGGGATGGCAAATACCTTTCCATCGGCAGAGAAGGATTCCTCACAACCAGTTTCCACAAAGAAAATTAAACCCAGTTCCTAGTAGCAAGACACCGGTAGTGGGCCCTTGGATCCAGGCCTTAGTATAGGTAATTTGTATAAACAGGTCTCGGGATTTTATGAATGGGTCCCAACTGTCATATGCACTATGGCCCTTTGGTCTGTTGCTGGAGAAAAATTCATCTGCACAGAGTGCATTATATTTGGTCTCAGAGCTATCATGGGTATGGGATGGGCTTTGACACGCTATGTTTCGAAATATCAATTGAATCAGTGAAGGGGGCCCTTGACTAAGGTCCTGTTGTAATAGTAAGGATCCTGGGTCTTGGCCAATAGCAATACATTCTCCTGATCCTGGTACAGAACTGTTAACAAGTACAAAAGTCTCATTGTACCATTTAGTTGCATTTTTGGCTAAGCCTCCCTATGTAAAATTATGTCCCCTAAAGTCAGGTGTATAATAAATATACCTCGTAATCTTCATCACCAAAGGGTTCCCATTGTAAATCTGTTTGGTCAAAGGATAAGAGGTGTTATTTTTATTGGGTTCACAAAACCTACTTCTTCAACTTCTTCTAAGTATTTGTTTTGAAAACATAGAGATAAGTTCCCCTTTAGTACAGCCCCGTGGGTGGAAAGCTCTCCTACTCTCTCCTTGTTTCCAGTGAGGGCGAGGCCCACCTCCTACCCTCGTCCTCTTGTTACACAAAATGGAGGGGAAATATGCTTAGGGAAGGAGACAGATTAATGATGTCTTCCATGGAGGCTGGGTATGCCAGGAGGGCAACTGTCGGCTCTTCGTATTGTATGTCCTCTAGTAAACAAGCCTGACATTAGGTGCAATTTGCTAAGAGTGCCATCTGGGTCACCACTGGGATCCAAGGGTGAAAGAGTTTTCCATCACTCAGGTGAGTTGCAAAAATTTGTATTAGGATTTACCACATATTTAGGGTCTATATGCAGTTGATGGTGATGAAGCAGCTAACCAAAGAGAGGAAGAAAACTGCCAGTAAAAGCCTTTTATCCCAATGCCAATTGACTGGAGCCATTGCCGTTAACCCTATGGCGAAAATGAAAGCTAAGAGCGCACAGCCAGAGAGGAGCAGAAGGTGACTGTGCCGGAGCATCACAGTGAAAGAACTAATATAGAGGACAGGAACAGCATAATTATCTTTTCCAGTGATTGACTCTTCCAATCCTTGGGTGGATTAGCAGGACTCAAAAGAACAGTGCTTGTCCTTTCTCCTCCTGAGGGTGACAAGCAGTGGGTTGTTTTGTCGGGGGGTCGCCTCCCAACATGGTTGCTCTTTGGTAGCTGCGCTGCCTTCACCCTGGAGTGATGGAGCAGCCTGTCTAAATGGACCTGGATTCCTAGACGAGCCTCTCGAGGAGTCGGGTACTGTTGCAGTTTTACAGGCTGGGTTCCTGGTTTCAGATCAATCAGGATGGGGGCATGATGTCTTACCAGACCCGGAGGATTCTTTTTGGCCCAGACCAGTGGGTACTCAGTCTCTAATTCAGGAGGAATGGTCTGCTCTTTTGGAAGGAAAGAGTACAGGAGCCATTCCTCTTCCTTCTTTTCAGCAAGAGCCATAATCAAGGAGGAGAGTCACTCTGGTAACTTTAGCTGGGCTGACCTGTGGCAGAAATGGAAACTTGGGCTCCCATTTTTGCAAGGACATCCCTTCCCATCAAAGGAACAGAGCAGTCTGGCAGGTAGAAGAATTCATGGATCATCTCATGGCCCTCTAATCAGCATCTTTGAGGACCACAGAAGGGCCTGCAGGTCTGAGTGCCTGTAGCCCTGATGATAGTGACTTCTCTTCCCGAGAAGGGGGCTATCTGCTGAATGAATGACCACCGAATGCTCAGCACCTGTGTCTACCATAAAGTCCACTGGATGGCCCCCTAGTTGAACTCTGACCATGGACTCTCAGGGGCCCAATTGAAGAGAGCCTGGTCCTCTCTAATGGGAGTCTGCTCTGCTAGGCTGATCAGATTATTGCTGGGTGGTTCAGGTTGATATCAGCTCGGTGGGGCTGCCCCTTTGGTTCTCTTTTTAGGGCAGTCAGGACATTCATTCTTCCAGTGTCCTTTTTCTTTACAATAGGCCCATTGATCACAGCTGAGAGGGCTTCTCCTCTTCGGATCTGGGCCCCTTGCCCTATGAGGTGGTCCTGTCGGGGGTGCAAGCTTTGACAGAGCAGCTGCCAGGAACGCAGCTTTCCATTCCATCCTCTTTTCTGCTTCACGACAGGCTGCTTGGTCATGGTTAACAAAGACTTTATTGGCAATCTCCAGCAATTTTGTGGCATTTTCGTCCATGAACCCTTCAAAGCTTTATAATTTTCTCCAGATGTCTAACTGGGCCTGTCCCATGAAAGTGGGATTTACCATCCGTTGGTTTTCTGGGGCCTCAGCGTCGAAGGTGAAGTCGCTAAGTCGTGTCCGACTCTTTGTGACCCCAAGGACTGTAGCTTACCAGGCTCCTCTGTCCATGGGATTTTCCAGGCAAGAGTACTGGAGTGGGTTGCCATTTCCTTCTCCAGAAGATCTTCCCTACCCAGGGATCGAACCCAGGTCTCCCACATGGTAGGCAGACGCTTTACACTCTGAATCGAAAGGAGTGAAAATCCAGAAGCCCTCACATAGTCTCTCATAGAAGTCTGCTTGGCTTTCATCTGGCTTTTGTATTACCTCTGTGGCTTAAGCCATGTTGGTGGGCTTTTTAGCCCCTGCTTTTACTTCCTGTAAGATGGCCAGTTGATACCTCTCCAGTCTATTTCTTCCTCCTTCAGTGTCCCAGCCGAGCTTGTCTTCCGGGAAGGTTTCTTCGTCCACTTGGCCCCCTAGGACATTGGCCTGGAACCATTTTCTAGCCTCTGTTAGGATACGTCGGCGCTCCTCCGTATTGAACAAGCGGCTGCCGGCAGTCTGCCCAGTGGGTCTGAAAAATGGACTCTAGGAGATCGATCAGCACTTGAGTCTTTTCAGAGTATGAGGGGGTGAAAAGCTTCCAGTTGAGAAGATCGGTCATGCAAAAAGGCTGGTAGTAGAAGACAGGTCCCCCCTCTTTGAGGGTTCCATCAGCCGCAAGGCGCTGTGGTGCCCAAGTGTCTCCTAAGTGCATTTCTAACACTGGGGTAGCTGGTCCCTGAGCTGATCGGAGGTGCCTGCTCATCAGTTCCGGGGTGCCTGGTCACGGGGACATGATAACCTCAGGATCATCAGAAGGAGGCGAAACAGACGGTGGTGGGCTATCTGGCAAATGTGGACCTTGGGCCACTTGAGGGGGAGCTGTTGGCACATAGGGTGGTGGCGCTATTGGTGGTGAGGCCTCAGCCTCTCCTTGGAAAATGGGTGGCTCTTTCTTCTGGTGTGGGGCCTTTCTTCTGGTTGGGCTACTAGGACCTTACACTTTCCCTTATTTGTGGCGCAGAACCAAACCCACAGAGGCCTCAACTGAGCAATTTTCAACCAACCATTGGTCAATTATGGGAACTGGTCTGGCTGGCCAAGATCTCCAGTTATGACTCAATACACTGCTCGGCCAGTGGGCACATCTAAGGTGCCCTCTGAGGGCCATCCGACCCCAAAGGAGGGCCACTCTAGGGTGCACAAAGTGCGCGATTTTCCAGAACTCAATATTACACCATAATCCCCAGAGAATCCTTCCTTACTATTTTTAACCATACACTCTAGTTTGAATTGCAACTACCCATTATGTGAGTTCCCACCCTGGAATGGTGTCCCACAACAAACAAAAATGCTTTCGCCAAGCTGATGGCTCCCTTTATGGGGACATTGGGTGCCTTTTAGCTATAGCAGGTCAGTATATAAACCCCTGTTTATCCTCCTCCTCTTGTCAGTATAATAAACCCCTCCC
Source organism: Oryx dammah (assembly GCF_014754425.2). Lineage (NCBI taxonomy): Eukaryota > Metazoa > Chordata > Mammalia > Artiodactyla > Bovidae > Oryx > Oryx dammah. The sequence continues at coordinate 20,256,819 of NW_024070195.1, forward strand.
AGGCCCGCACTGAGGTACAATGTCCCATAGGACCTGACGCTACCCTGAGCCGTGTGAGGTCACCAAGAAACTGCAGGTTAGGACCCATTCAGCCTCCGTGGCTGTTCCCGTGGAGAACGGACACTCACACAGATAGACATACAGTGCTAGCACACCAGACACCTGATACGGAGACTTCCCTATCCTGGGCAGCACTCCATGCTCCGGGAGGCGATCAGTCTCCCCTTCCGCCTTCAAGGTGGGCCTGAACTCAGTCCTGGGTCCCCGGAGACACTCACCCCATCAGACGTCTGGCCCTGGTCCTGGCAAAAATTTTCTGAATCCTCCCCAAAAGTCTGCTCAAACGCGGCAGCGGCCTGCTACTACCGGCCCGACGAGTGTCAGGGTGCAGTGACATAACTGGTGGCGCGCCATCCTTCCCGTCGCGGGGGCCTGAGATAGCCGAGCTTCCGTCAGTTCTCGACAACGGTGGCACAAGGGGCCAGCACGGCTGTCGGTTTCCCGGCCAATGCACCAAAATGCTACAGCAGTGTTACAGCAGCTATTTGGCTCACAGGAAGACAAGCAACATGCACTCAGAGAATCAGAAAGTGTAAGTCGCTCAGTCGTGTCGGACTCTTTGCGACCCCACGGACTATACAGTCTATGGAATTCTCTAGGCCAGAATACTGGAGTGAGTAGCCTTTCCCTTCTCTGGGGTATCTTCCCAGCCCAGGGATCGAATCCAGGTCTCCCGCATTGCAGGCGGATTCATTACCAGCTGAGCCACAAGGGAAGCCCAAGAAAAGTGAAAGTCACCCAGTCGTGTCCGATTATTTGCAGCCCCATGGACTGTGTAGGATCAGGGCCAGAATTCTCCAGGCCAGAATATTGGAATAGGTCGTCGTTCCCTTTTCCAGGAGCATCTTTCCAATTCAGGTCTACCCGCATTGCAGGTGGATTCTTTACCAGCTGAACCACCAGGGAAGCCCAAGAATACTGGAGTGGGTATCCTACACCTGCTCCAGGGACCTTCCGGACCCAGGAATCGAACCGGGGTCGCCTGCATTACCTGCGGATTCTTTACCAACTGAACTACCAGGGAAACCCCAAAGGATCAGAAAAGACTGTTTATTTCACAGCAGTGAGGGCCTAGCGGAATCATATCCAAATGCAGAGCACCCAACTCAGGACTCAAGGTTTGCCTGTCTTCTATACAAGCTGTGGCAGGGGCGGGGTGGGGGCGGGGGCGCGGCGCGGAGCTTTCATACAAATGAGGTGTTTCTTAAGGGGAGCTAGGCAAGGAAGAACACGCGTCGTGTCCTGTTCTGTCAGGTCTGCAGCTTACACTATCTTCTTTCAGCGCCATCTCTGGCAGTTGGTTAACGCACAAACAAGCCAGGTTACACAAACCAAGGTGCTAAACCGAGCATTACATGGGGGATTTGTTAATTGCTTCTCAGATTCATAAACGAAACTACATAAAACTAGGCATGGAGTACTAACTGGAAGGCGAATACGGTTAGAACCTCTCTCACACAAATCCAGGCTTTACTTGGCTGCGGGAGTAGGGAGAGGACGGTGGGATGGAGTTCCGCTCTGCTCCAGCTGTGTAGGAGTACGGGTAATCCTAATCCTTTGTGGTACAACCCTTATTTGATGTTGTGGGTGGCTCTGAAAAGAGCCTTTGGGTTTAAAGGTGGCACTCAAATAGAAAACAAGTTTACGCCCTCTCCCCGCGGATGCGGCGGGCAAGCTGGATGTCCTTGGGCATGATGGTGACGCGCTTGGCGTGGATGGCACACAGGTTGGTGTCCTCGAAGAGCCCCACCAGGTAGGCCTCGCACGCCTCCTGCAGCGCCATCACCGCCGAGCTCTGGAAGCGCAAGTCGGTCTTGAAATCCTGAGCGATCTCGCGCACCAGCCGCTGGAACGGCAGCTTGCGGATCAGCAGCTCCGTGGACTTTTGGTAGCGGCGGATCTCGCGCAGAGCTACCGTGCCGGGCCGGTAGCGGTGCGGCTTCTTCACGCCGCCGGTGGCGGGAGCGCTCTTCCGGGCCGCTTTAGTGGCCAGCTGCTTGCGCGGCGCCTTGCCGCCAGTGGACTTGCGAGCAGTCTGCTTAGTGCGAGCCATGACAAACGACGAACGGGTGGCTACAGTTTCTCCAAACGCCAGCAAGAGGCAGGCAGCCGCCCTCCTTTTATACAGCCAGGCGAACATCTATTGGACCCGAGAACATTCAAAAATACCCGCGCCTTTCCCTGATTGGTCCATTTCTCTGCCTGGCTGCCCGGAAGAATCAAGAGCTGCTTTCCGGTTGGTGAACGAACCTGCCCTTTTACTATACCAACTCCAATGGCCTGACTTCAGTTTATTTACCCTTTCACTTCTAAAATATATACAGGAAAGTAATTACAAAGCAACACGGACACTACCGATGGATTATATATAAAGTACAATCACCAAAGATTATTTTGGAAGTGCTTAGAAAGAGTAGGTGGGCTATATCTAAAACGACATTTTCTCGGGTATAACACGAACATTGTGGACAACCAAGATGTTTTTGACGTGTCAATGATCTGTAACTTTCTCTCAATTGTTTCAGCATAAGATGTTTTTATAAAGTGGAAGCTAGATGCACAGTGTTTGGGTGTTACATTGGATTAACAAAAAATGTTTAAGAGTTCAGCACCTTTCACTAGTAAACTCTCTCTCCAGTGGGGAAAACGTCATACGTCACCGCTGGAATTAAGGAAATACTGTTTGACTAGAAACTGACTCAACTCAGTTTAACTAGCCAATTCAATCTCGTGATTTTTCTGTTAAAAATTCCTCGCAAACATTTTGATTGAGTTCTCCTCGGGTAAAATGAGGAAAACTCATTTCCTACTTGTGATTTTTGGTCTGATGTTACAACCTTCACATGGGCACAATTAAAAAGCATAACAGCTCTGTAAACGGAGAAAGTGGGTGGCTCTGAAAAGAGCCTTTGTATATATCGACTTTTCTGGGTAACTGAAAGTAAAAGTGCCGTGGGAACGTGAACACTTTACTTGCCCTTGGCCTTATGGTGGCTCTCGGTTTTCTTGGGCAGCAGCACCGCCTGGATGTTGGGCAGCACACCACCCTGAGCGATGGTCACACGGCCCAGGAGCTTGTTGAGCTCTTCGTCGTTGCGGATGGCCAGCTGCAGGTGGCGCGGGATGATGCGGGTCTTCTTGTTGTCCCGGGCCGCATTTCCCGCCAGCTCCAGGATCTCGGCCGTCAGATACTCCAGCACCGCTGCCAGATACACAGGCGCGCCGGCCCCGACACGCTCGGAGTAGTTGCCCTTCCGGAGCAAGCGGTGCACGCGGCCCACGGGAAACTGGAGCCCAGCCCGCGACGAGCGAGTTTTAGCTTTGGCGCGAGCCTTGCCACCCTGTTTACCACGACCTGACATAGCTCCTAAATTACGTAAAAAAAGATTTCAGGAGGAAAAACAGAGAATAAGTAAAATGAAAGCGAGAGAAGTATTTATACTAACTGAAGGTAGGCTTGTGCTATTCTCCCATTGGCTAACATTAATGAACCAATGGGAGACGAGAACCTGCATCCTTAATTTACATACAAGACTTCTGTCTATAACAAAAACTTTCTGAAAAAAGTACTAATAAAAGTCTATAGTAAATAGAAGTTAGTTGTACACTCTTCCCATTGGTTGCTATGTTGAACCTATGGGAAGTCGGAACCTGCATCCTTTATTTGCATACAAGGCTTTCTCACCCAGTCTGATGGACTTTTAATACTATTAATAATGGAGTTATTTGGTTTTCTCAAAACGACTGTTCTTAAAAGAAGCAGGAGTGGCTATTTTCATTGTTCTGAATTTTTAGCTATTGGAATTATGACTCAATTTTTAGAAAGGAATAAATTCAGAATAATTCGTAAAGATAATATTTAAGAGGTGAATATTAGTATGCTCAGTGTTTATCTCTTCTAACTCTTTTAACAGGGAAAACGAAAAGAAGAAATAATAGTGTTTTTATCTCGGCCCAAGACTTAACCTATCTGAACAGTAAAAAGTTCCATTTCATTCAACTTACCTATGAGGCCTTCCAGGATCACCTGGGAGGCATGTAGAGACCTGTCCTCATTTTAGAGAACGCGAAACAGACGCAGTTTATTTGCTTTGGCTAAATAACACTGAGTTGAATGGGACCAAGGATTCCAAACTCCTGGCTGGAAAACGATCATCATTCCCCAGTGCCACTCCCAACCTTCCCACCTTCCCTTTTTTTCTCACTTGGCTCCCACCCGCAGGACACTAATTACTGCAGAAAACCCCATCATCACGCATATCGTACTGGACTTCTTGCTGTTAAAGAACTAAAAACTGCAGCACGTAAGTCTCCGGACTCCTAAGAAATGAAAGAACAAACCACCCCCATAGCATATAAATACTCAAAATGAGATTACAGTATATACTGTAATACACTATATAAATATTAGTACAGAGTCTTTGGTCTTAAGCTCTCATGTCGAGGAACCTAAAATTGAAAAGTTGCCAAGTGAAATCTTGCCACTTTTTTCTTATAATGGTCCATGAAATAGAAATAGATGGGGCCCAGAAGGATGTGGATTATCATTTCAGGAATTTTCGAGGACTCGAGCCTCTAAGTCTACTAACTCCTAAGCAAGATGGTAAAAGGAACAGGAACCTGGTTAGAAAAAAATTGCTCTTAAACCAATTCTGTCAGAGAACCATGTTTTGATTCAGGCAACCAAGAAGAGTTTCTTTTTTACCTTCTCTCAAGTCTTATGACTACTATGACTTTTTCTCAGCAATATTCACTTCCTTTTTATTATTATCTTCACCATGGACAACAGCAATACATATCCGTAACACTGGCTCAGTGTCTGAAATGTTTCAAAACCCATAAGGGAGTTGTAAAAAGATAGATGCTACCTCAAAGACTTCATACTATTTTGAAAAGGATGGTGGAGAGGAGGCAGGGGGTTGTATACCTGAAGTTTAAGTAGTACAGCATAGTCGGCATCTAAAACGGAAGATTTCAAACAATAAATAAGAGCCCAGGGAGAAGAAAAATCACTGTGAATCAGAAGGATGAAGAGAACTTAAGAGAAGTATACATTCAGCATTTATTCACATATATTTGGTGAGCAGTGTTAAATGCCTGTGTTCTAGATGATGACATCGTGTGCCCTTGTGGTCTTGGAGAGGAAAAAAGAATCCTCTACCCTTCTAGGTTTTTCAAGCTGATCTAAGAATTAAACTGGTATGAGACTGATTTACAGGGAAAAGTCAAATTTAGTTTCATTTGGGGGTTGGATGAAATAAAAATTAGACCCAAGGACAAGTTACACAGTTGACGCTTGTTATGCTATCTCAGATTAGGGGTTAGGGGCTTGGGACTTCAAAGGGCAGTCCACAGGCAATTCACTGTAAAATGAAAAAAGACAAATGTTTTGTAAACAAATGTTTGCTGGGCCAAATAGAAAGAGTGAGACTCAGAAAAGAATTTTAATTATAATCGGCCATGTCTACAGTCCTAGTTCAAATTATACTGTAGTTACCTAGGGTGATAGCTACTTTCCTCAAACAGGTCTGCTTACAGCTATAGACAGCATGCTTTTAGTGATTATGATAACAAAAGCCACAGCAGCAAAGGTTAAAGTCACAGTTCCAACATGGTGGAAGACTTTGCCTCTTCCCTGTCACACTTCAATGAGTAAAGTTGGTAGCTCATTAGAATTAACTGGGGAGATGTATGAATTTTACTTTTGGCTTCTCATCATTCCTCTACTATAGTTTTGAAGGCTAGCCTGAAGTCCAGTCATATAACTTTTTTTTTTGGCTTGTTAAAGATCAGCCATGTATTTATTTGTACAGATGTCAGAAGGGCCTACCTTTGAGATTAGGAGGCCCAGGGTTTGGTTTGGGCTTGCATTTAATGGTATCAGTTCAGTTCAGTTGCTCAGTCGTGTCTGACTCTTTGTGACCCAATGGACAAAAGCATGCCAGGCCTCCCTGTCCATCACTAACTCCCAGAGTTTACACAAACTCATGTCCATTGAGTCAGTGACTCCACTCAACCATCTCATCCTCTGTTATCCCCTTCTTCTCCTGTCCCCAATCCCTCCCAGCATCAGAGTCTTTTCCAATGAGTTAGCTCTTCGCAACATGTGGCCAATGTATTGGAGTCAGTCCTTCCAGTGAACACCCAGGACTGATCTCCTTTAGGATGGACTGGTTGGATCTCCTTGTAGTCCAAGGGACTCTCAAGAGTCTTCTCCAACACCACAGTTCAAAAGCATCAATTCTTTGGTGCTCAGCTTTCTTTACAGTCCAACTCTCACATCCATACATGACCACAGGAAAAACCATAGCCTTGACTAGACGAACCTTTGTTGGCAAAGTAATGTCTCTGCTTTTCAATATGTGGTCTAGGTTGGTCATAACTTTCTTTCCAAGGACTAAGCGTCTTAATTTCTTGGCTGCAGTCACCATCTGCAGTGATTTTGGAGCCCCCCCAAAATAAAGTCAGCCATTGTTCCACTGTTTCCCCATCTATTTGCCATGAAGTGATGGGAATGGATGCCATGTTCTTAGTTTTCTGAATGTTGAATTTTCAGCCTACTTTTTCACTCTCTTCTTTCATATTCATCAAGATGCTCTTTAGTTTTTCTTGACTTTCTGCCATAAGGGTGGTGTCATCTGCATATCTGAGGTTATTGATATTTCTCCTGGCAATCTTGATTCCAGCTTGTGCTTCTTCCAGCCCAGCATTTCTCATGATGTACTCTGCATAGAAGTTAAATAAGCAGGGTGATAATATACAGCCTTGACATACTCCTTTTACTATTGGGAACCAATCTGTTGTTCCATGTCCAGTTCTAACTGTTGCTTCCTGATCTGCATACAGGTTTCTCAAGAGGCAGGTCAGGTGTTCTGGTATTCCCTTCTCTCTCAGAATTTTCCACAGTTTATTGTGATCCACACAGTCAAAGGCTTTGGCATAGTCAATAAAGCAGAAATAGATGTTTTTCTGGAACTCTCTTCCTTTTTCCATGATCCAGTGGGTGTTGGCAGTTTGATCTCTGGTTCTCTGCCTTTTCTGAATCCAGCTTGAACATCAGGAAGTTCACGGTTCACGTATTGCTGAAGCCTGGCTTGGAGAATATTGAGCATTACTTTACTAGCATGTGAGATGAGTGCAATTGTGCAGTAGTTTGAGCATTCTTTGGCATTGCCTTTCTTTGGGCTTGGAATGAAAACTGACCTTTTCCAGTCCTGTGGCCACTGCTGAGTTTTCCAAATTTACTGGCCTATTGAGTGCAGCACTTTCACAGCATCATCTTTTAGGATTTGAAATAGTTCATCTGAAATTCCATCACCTCCACTAGCATTGTTCATAGTGATGCTTCCTAAGGCCCATTTGACTTCACATTCCAGGATGTCTGGCTCTAGGTGAGTGATCACACCTTCGTGATTATCTGGGTCGTGAAGATCTTTTTTGTACAGTTCTTCTGTGTATTCTTGCCACCTCTTCTTAATATCTTCTGCTTCTGTTAGGTCCCTACCATTTCTGTCCTTTATTGAGCCCATCTTTGCATGAAATGTTTCCTTAATATCTCTAATGATCTTGAAGAGTTCTCTAGTCTTTCCCATTCTATTATTTTCCTCTATTTCTTTGCACTGATCACTGAGGAAGGCTTTCTTATCTATCCTTGCTATTCTTTGGAACTCTGCATTCAAATGGGTATATCTTTCCTTTTCTCCTTTGCTTTTCACTTCTCTTCTTTTCACAGCTATTTGTAAGCCCTCCTCAGACAGCCATTTTGCTTTTTTGCATTTCTTTTTCTTGGGGATGGTCTTGCTTCTACAGTGTCATGAACCTCCATCCATAGTTCATCAGGCACTCTATCAGATCTAGTCCCTTAAATCTATTTCTCACTTCCAGTGCATAATCATAAAAGATTTGATTTAGGTCATACCTGAATGGTCTAGTGGTTTTCCCTACTTTCTTCAATTTAAGTCTGAATTTGGCAATAAGGAGTTCATGATCTGAGCCACAGTCAGCTCCTGGTCTTGTTTTTGCTGACTGTATACAGTTCTGTAAAATATCAACTATAAGGAAGAAAGGAAGGGGCAAGGAGAAGGAAGATAGACGCAAGCAAGCAGGCAAATAACTTCTACCCCAGGAGATAATTTTGAAGAGGCTGAGATTATATTACCACCAAGATCTCATCCCTTCCAGAGAGCAATTCTGAAACTGCAGCTTGAGTTCAATCTTTCTTTCTTTTCCCCCCAGAGATGAGGGGAGGGGGTTACAATCTAAAAACCAAGAATTTTACCTTCTAAGACAAGCTTCTCTTTCATGACTATGTTTTATGTATGCTGAGACAGGGAAGTCTTCCCATATAGCAGTAACCTAAATTGTGTGGGATCTCGGAAAAGTTCATTTAACTTCAAAATTTTAAAGTGGTCTTTTTGAGAAATTCTACTTCGAGTTTTTATTTCCTTATCCAAACACGCTGATGTATGTCACCTAAATATGGTGCTCATAAACCAAAGAAAAGACTTTCCCCTACCTTTTTAATATGCAGTCAACCGCTGACTATTCGTGGCTCTTCCCCTCATCCAGCCCCACTGATTCCTTTTCCACAACCAAGGCCCTTCCTATCAGGATTATTTGGGGAGTAGTATGTTCTTTTAAAAAATTTCCCAAGAAAAATTAGCACAACTTCCTCTCCACCTAGGGCCCTCCTAGTCTGCAAATGAGGTGACACCAGATGGGGAAGTCAGGAAATTCAAACCATTTTCCCCTCCTCGAATTGGGAGTGCCACACTTTCAACCCCTTCTTAGTGCCATCCCAGGAAGGTAAATGATCCAGGAAACTGGAACCAAGATATCAGGAATGCAAGAAAAATGGAAACGGCTTTACATTGGTTGTTTCCATCACTATGTAATTATAATGAAAAATTAGAAAATCTCATTTCAACCATGTGCAGAGTTTGAGTTAATACCTTATAAAAGTGTCCGCGGTTTACTAAGGAACGACAGGTGATTTTGCTTAGTTTCCCCAATAACAGGGAGAAAACCCCACTGATTTGCCTTCCCCGCAACCTACCCTGAAAAGGCAACCTGCATAAAGGTGTCCTGAGGATCAGGACACTGAAATCCCCCCAACCACTTCCTTACCCGGGAGGAAAATTCTAATCACCACCAAAAATTTTATGAGGCCTCGAGAAGAGTGAGCATTTCCAAGCATCTGGATGCTTAGTCCATGGGAAACGGGAAAATGTGTCTTTTGGGGAATGTCTCTTTAATGCCAAGAGGCCTTTCAAGTAGCTAGAGGTTCTGGCTCCAAAATTGCTTCAAACTATTAACTCCACTAGAGTAGATGTAGATGCTTAAATCTAATCAATAGGACAGAATTGCATTTACCGCGCGAGAAAACGGCAGTTACAGTCTTTCTTCGATAAAGTGGGTGGCTCTGAAAAGAGCCTTTGGATTAACTGCCTATGCAGGCACTCATTTGGAGCTGGTATATTTAGTGACGGCCTTGGTACCCTCAGAGACAGCATGCTTGGCCAGCTCCCCGGGCAGCAGCAGGCGCACGGCCGTCTGGATCTCCCTGGATGTGATAGTCGAGCGCTTGTTGTAATGCGCCAGGCGTGACGCCTCGCCCGCGATGCGCTCGAAAATGTCGTTCACAAAGGAGTTCATGATACCCATGGCCTTAGATGAGATACCAGTATCTGGATGGACCTGCTTCAGAACCTTGTACACATAAATAGAGTAGCTCTCTTTACGACTGCGCTTGCGTTTTTTGCCATCTTTCTTCTGTGCCTTAGTGATGGCTTTCTTAGAGCCTTTTTTAGGAGCCGGAGCAGATTTAGACGGCTCAGGCATTGTTTTGCCGTCGAAACGTTAGGCGGTAGCCTCCGCGATTAAGCTAAGCAGCGTGAGTTTAAAAACCATTTATTTATAGTGCTTCAATGTAAATGAGGAATGAAGAATTCTCATTTTGATTGGGTAAGATCAGTACAGTTTCACTAAGGTCTGGAGGGAGGGGTTTATGCAAATAAGGGATACACATTTTCTCTTTCTACTGGATAGAAAAGTATCGAACTTTTGACCAATAGGAGACCTAACTGGCGCATCCCTCTACTGTCTGTTAGAAAAATATCCCCCCCTCTCCGCCCCCGCCTTGGTCGTCCAGCGTTTTTTTTTTTTTCCTGCTCACCGGTTTTGCTGTTCAGTTTTACAAAGTAACTATGTCTGGATGTGGTAAACAAGAAGGCAAAACTCGAGCTAAAGCCAAAACTCGGTCTTCCCGGGCTGGTTTACAATTTCTAGTAGGGGGAGTGCACCGCCTGCTCCGCAAGGGCAACTATACCGAGCGGGTTGGAGCCGGCGCTCTGGTGTACTTGGCGGCGGTGCTGGAGTACCTGACGGCCGAGATTCTGGAGCTGGCGGCGACGCGGCCCGGGACAAGAAGAAGGCCAGCATCATCTCGCGTCACCTGCAGTTGGCTAACCGCAACGACGAGGAGCTGAACAAGCTGCTGGGCAAAGTCACCATCGCTCAGGGCGGCGTCCTGCCCAACATCCAGGCGGTGCTGCTGCCCAAGACCGAGAGTCACCACAAGGCGAAGGGGAGGTAAAGCCTAGACAAAAGAAGAAACTCTTTAATAAACTATTTAAAGGCTCTTTTCACAGCCATCCACATTTTCATTGAAAAAAAAAAAAAAAAAGCTGGTAGCCAGGTTATGCTGCGTAGGTGATTGTTTGTAAAAAGATGAATGACATTAAAACAAAGACTCTGGAAATGTTCTCACAAGCATTATTTTAGTGCATAGCTGGCGAAACCTTGGTAATCCACAAGGGCCTTTATAAAGAGAAAGGGAAACTAGAGCAGTACTTAGTCTTGAGGATAACAAAAAGCAATTACTCTTGTCAAGATGTTTTCTCTTGCCTTTTTGCGTTCAAAATTTTAAAACAAAATTTTTTTTTCCGATGGAAGTTTATCGGGATCCAGTGTATATATGTCATCAATTCCACCTTTGCATGCATTTGATTTTTTAAAATCATCCACCCAGGGGCCCTGGCATGTAGTTTTACAGACGATAAACTCCGAATTAGGGGAGATCTGATGACCAAAGTTAGAAGGTGGTAGTCCTGGTAGTTCGAGATTTACTTAAAGCTAATCCTACTGTGGGGTAGAAAGAACAATTGTACTCAATTTAGGATTGGATCAGAAATACTGACAATCTTGAGAACGTGTGAAGAATTAGGAATATCAGGTCCCACCCGTATACTGAATCAAAAGTTAACATGGTGCCTAAATGGCTCGTTATGTACGTTGAAGTTGGCAATAAGATGAAACAATTTAGGAAAATTCCTTCAGGTAGCCTAGATTAAAAAAAAAAAAAAGGCATAAAAATAAATAAATAAAGGCATAGAAAATAGCTGTAAAAGTAATTCATCCAATCAGATTCTCTCGTAATTAACCGGTCTCTCCCGGTCACTTTTTAGCCAATGGTTTTATCGCGCGGTACTTTTGAAAAATTCCGAGACCAATCAGAATGCTTCCAACTATATTTAAAGGCAACTACTTGCGCTTTTACCAGACCTTTGGTTTGTGATCACTCTTTTGTGATGGCTCGTACTAAGCAGACTGCTCGGAAGTCCACCGGCGGCAAAGCGCCGCGTAAACAACTGGCCACTAAGGCGGCCCGCAAGAGCGCGCCGGCCACCGGCGGCGTGAAGAAGCCGCACCGTTACCGGCCCGGCACGGTAGCTCTACGTGAGATCCGCCGCTACCAGAAGTCCACGGAGCTGTTGATTCGCAAGCTGCCGTTCCAGCGGCTGGTGCGCGAGATCGCGCAGGATTTCAAGACTGACCTGCGCTTCCAGAGTTCGGCCGTGATGGCGCTGCAGGAAGCGTGCGAGGCCTACCTGGTGGGGCTCTTCGAGGACACCAACCTGTGTGCCATCCACGCCAAGCGCGTCACCATCATGCCCAAGGACATCCAGCTTGCCCGCCGCATCCGCGGGGAGAGGGCATAAAGTTGTTTTCTCTGTACTTAAAAAAGGCTCTTTTTAGAGCCACCCACAATTTCATTTAAAGCAACTGTAACAGTGAGGCATCACAAAGTACGAAAAGATGGAAAGCCCAGGTAAAGGTTTACTAAACTCAGAAAAATGCCACAGTTATTAACTTGAATACAAAATTATAATGCTGTATTTGCCTATATTTTTGATGGTTTCATCTTTAAAGGAGAATGTTCAGTAATATTTTCCGTAGAGTGTATTAGGTCAACAGGGGAGAGAATTCAGTATTCACTTAAGATGATCGATCACAACTTGTTTTATCCTCTTGATAACTTAGAGAAGAATTTCAGCTTTAAAGCACTACAAGTAATGTCAAGCAACGCTTTAAGGCTTGTTTTCAAATTTGGAAAATCCCCTGTCAAATTTTCATATGTGAGTTTTAAAATTTGGAAGAATTCTTCAAAGACTAGCTTCTACTTTATACATTTCACATCTCAATTTTTCACTATGTACTTACTCCCATTACTGGGCACACGGATAAATGACATTTACTCCAATTTCTTACCAATAATTTAGATGAGTTTGTCAGTGGCTCAGATGGTAAGGAATCTACCAATAATGCAGGAGACCCAGGTTCTATCCTTGGGTCAGGAAGATTCCCCTGGAGAAAGGCATGGCAACCCACTCTTGTACTCTTTCCTGGAGAATCTCCAAGGACAGAGGAACCTGGGGGGCTAAAGTCCATGGGATTGCAAACAGTCAGACACGACTTTTCAATTTCACTTTTCACTTTTTGTCAGTGATAAGTAGTATTCCCTGAAGATATTCTTAGACTGGCTAGCAACAAGTGAACTATATATGAACAAATCTACACATCACTTTATATATTTCATTAACCCCAAACAAAATTTAGATTCAGTAAATGTTCTCAAGTCCTAAATATTCTCATCAATATCCCAACATAATCAGACAAAGATGAATTGTAACAGAAGAGAACATTGAGTGGAAATAAAGGTTTTAACCATCCTTAATTAAAAATGCCAACTTTTAAAAGAATTTCTTTTAAATGAGAGCACATGAACAGACTATACTCCCAGGGGCCCCTTCCAGGGCCTTGGAAGTACAGAGTCTGACACTTGAGTTTCATATCTTCAGGGTAAATCTGCCTCTCAGCACTGGCTATGCTTTTCCAAATTACATATGGCCTTCCCTGCCCTCCTACTTCTCGGTTCTACCATACTTCAGCAGAGTATCCTGTTGAGAATCACTGGTCTTGGATGACTCTCAGTAATCTGGCATAGAGCACTGCTTTGCATGATGCTTTGGATGATGGTACCATTTTCAAAAAGATATACCAGGAGAAGAAACTTCATTAAGAGGACATAAAGTCAACTCTGAGCAATGGGAACACTTTCAGTCCAGTTAAATTCGCTGGGACAACTTTACAGGTGTTACTGATCCACTCTGTACTGAATATCACCACCTTTAGAGAGGTCCTTATGCAAGGAAGAAAATAAAACCATGGATTCCTTGGAAGAGTCAGTCTAATAACTAACACTGATAGTTTTCCATGGATCAAGTACTGCATGATCTAATTGATCTAAATTATTGTATATAACACTTGCTACAACCCTGAAAGGCAAGTTCTCTCACTGTCTCTATTTAATAGAGGAGGAAGTTATCGTTGCCAGGAAGTCTCACGCCAAACCCAAACTAAATATTTTTGATCAATAAGATAGATTATCCAGAAATGGATGATCACACCTAGTTTCCCCCTCAACAGAAACTCTCTCTTGGAGACTGGGCTGCCTCAGGATGAACAGGGAGGGCCTACAGTGGCCTGGCTTTTGCTAAAATCTGTTATGAGATTCCTGTGGTCAGAAGCCTGGTATGAGGTGAGGTGGGCAGGATGGCCAGAAGAAACATCAGATCCTAGGGATAACCAAGTGTACTTGATGATCTTTAGTCTTAGACTTCAGGACCAGGTCATCATAGTTATTTCCTTGGAAACGTCTAAATTCTACTCCAGGGTAAATATTTTCTTGTGTCTTCCTTTCAGTATTTACTATAGAGCTGCTGCTGCTAAGTCACTTCAGTCGTGTCCGACTCTGTACGACCCTATAGACGGCAGCCCACCAGGCTCCCCCATCTCTAGGATTCTCCAGGCAAGAACACTGGAGTGGGTTGCCATTTCCTTCTCCAATGCATGAAAGTGAAAAGTGAAAGTGAAGTCATTCAGTCCTGTCCCACTCTTAGCAACCTCATGGACTGCAGCCTACCAGGTCCTCCATCCATGGGATTTTCCAGGCAAGAGTACTGGAGTGGGGTGCCATTGCTTTCTCTGACTATAGAGCTGTATTGTTCAAAACAATAACCACTAGCCATTTGTGTCTATTAAGCACATGAAACTGTGGCTAGTCTAAACTGAGATGAGCTGAAGTGTAAAATACATGCCACATTTCAAAGAGTATGAAAAATAGAAGTTAAAAATCTAATATTTTTACCTTACTTGTTGAAATAATATTTTTATTTTAGTGGGTTAAATATTATTGAAATGATTTTACTTGTTTTACTTTTTAAAAATGTGGCTACAAGAAAAAAATTTAAGACATATGTGGTTCTTTACCATGTTTCGGAGGAACAGCACTCTTCATGGAGGGTTATTGTACTGGTTTACTGATCAGAAAGTAAATAGTTATGTCCTTAATGTGACCAAGCCTCGGTAATAATGGCACCTACCTCAAAGCACTGTGACAAGAATGTGTTTGAAAATAAATGAAGAGTGCTCAGCAACAGTGCTTGACACCTTGTAAATTAGTGTTCAAGACATGCCAGATATTGACACTTCCCTGGCAGTCTTGTGGTTAAGACTCTGTACTCTCTACAGGGTGGCATGGGTTTGATTCCGGGTTAGGGAAATAAAATTCCACTTGCCTTATGACACGTCCAAAGGAGAGAGGGGAAAAAAAAAAAAAGCTACTTCAAAACACTATTGCTGTTACTACTGCGCCCTAAATCCCTGTTCCCTTCTGAAATTCTTTAATGATGTAATCATATCTAGTACTGGGCCTGTTTCTCTTTGGCATGGATTTGAAACACAAAGTTACCTTTTATATCTCCCTCAAGCACAGAAAATATGATACCTAGAGCATTGCCTAGGGGAAGTAATAAGATATTTACTTTTTCAGCATGAAAACACTGAGTATGTACAGAAAGAAGTAGAATAATGATTTACAAGGAGACTTTAATTTCTGTTACATTTCTATCATACATGAAAATTTCATGAATTTTCATTATTTATCAGTCAGCAGTTTATGCAGTATTCATTGTCATTGCTGGCTAGTCAGCTATTTTGGCCAATTAAAATATTAATGCTGTTCTCAATATTTTATTATAATTGAATATTGAAAATGATATTAATAATGTTAAAGTTTAGGTTTTATAAACCAAATTGTGACAAGGGACTTTTTGTTAAACTAGCTAATTTTTAGATTCAAATGAATGGGTTATTAGACCCCAGTCAGTCAACTATGTAAACTTCCCTCACAGTGAGGGAAGGGAACATAATTTAAGAAGTTGGATAAAACTGAGGAAACTGTTGAAGATTATCTAAAGACTAGGTGAAATGAGAGATTTGAGAGTCCCTTGGACTGCAAGGAGATCCAACCAGTCCATTCTGAAGGAGATCAGCCCTGGGATTTCTTTGGAAGGAATGATGCTAAAGCTGAAACTCCAGTACTTTGGCCACCTCATGTGAAGAGTTGACTCATTGGAAAAGACTTTGATGCTGGGAGAGATTGGGGGCAGGAGGAGACGGGGACGACAGAGGATGAGATGGCTGGATGGCATCACTGACTCAATGGACATGAGTCTGAGTGAACTCCAGGAGTTGGTGATGGACAGGGAGGCCTGGCGTGCTGCGATTCATGGGGTCGCAGAGTCGGACACGACTGAGCGACTGAACTGAACTGAACTGAAAGGAGCTCTCTGTGAATGAACTTTCCCTCCAGCCTTACTAGAGAATAGTTATATTTGTTTTTGATGAATATGTTTTATTTGAAAGTAAAGAACATCTTTCATTTATGCAAATACAGTTGCAGGAAACGTTCAGTGTTAGGATCAACTATATAAACCCAATAAATTTACACTACAAAAGGGCATTCACAAGAGGTTTAGAGAAAAATGAGAGAATCAACTTTTGCTTAGGTTGGTTTGTCCCCTGTCTTTTAAGAGTGGATGTGAAAATGAAATTGACAGAAAATAGGAACATAAAAGAACATGGTGCTATTACTATAAGCCGTAACTGTGATTTGCTTTGGAGTGTCTTTATTAGGTCTTCTGCTATTGCAACTTGACCCAACCTGAGCTAAGTGGAAAGGTCCCCTGTGGCAGGAGTTCAGGCAGCTCAAAGAACCAGGAACTCAGGAGGTGTCTTTAATACAGACATTGCAACCTTTTCTATACATCTCTCATCTCTGCTTTTCTTTGCAGTTTGGTTACCACTCTACGCATTTTATCCACTAGACCTTTTGGTTTCTCCATACAGTGACTAAGACTAGGAATGAACTCCGTGGCCCCTACCACTAATGCAGGAATTAACTCACAGATTCGTCCTTGTGGTTGAAAAACTGAGCTGCAGGTCTGCAGAAGCCCCTTCCCTGGTAAACGGTCTTGAGAAATTCTCTACCCAGGAGAAATGCCATGAAAATGAAAGAATCCACTTACAAGTTAATGGAAAAAAAAAAAAAGCCCTGTATTTAAAAAGCCACCCCGTCCCATATACACACGTTTCAAAACTTTACCAGTCTACATTTTTTTCCTACTTAGCGTAGAAGCATTTGGATTGCACAAAAAGGCGTTTAAAGTATCTGCGATTTTCAGATGTCGAGGTTCCCGAAAAGGAGGATCCTTGACTGGCCGGCCAGGACAAAATGGCCGACTAAAAGCTGTTTTTTATGCTGTCAAATCATCACACATTTGCTTATAAAGTTAAAAGGTGCAAGGAACAGATCCCTGGTGCAGCTTTGCTTCTGGTGGAAGAATCACTGCCACCGCTATAGCATTTTTCAAATGTTCCTTTGCTGCCAGAGTAAGCAGGAATTAAGAATGCGAGGCAACAGTGTCAGGACCCACCCTCTTACCCTGGGTTTAATTCCAATGCCCCCACGACAGCAAGCCGACTTTTGAAAAAAAGTGGAAAACGTCCGAAATACGACACATTTCTCTATCAAGCAAGTAGAGCTAACCCAACCGAAAGAAAACAAAACACTAGAGACCACAGATGGAGGACAGTCACCATCCAATTAAAAACAGGATGAAAAATCACAGGCTGGAGGAGTGAGCCAACCGGCGAGCAAGGCGGGACTTTTGAATGAGTTTTTAGCCCAATCGGAATATCCCGTAAGACTAAAATTGGCTGGGTTTAGGGGTGGTTGTTTTCGCTCCTCACAGGAGTGGGGCGGGGCCGGCGGAAATCCCAAGTACGCAAGCCTGCGGAAAGCGCTTGCAATTGCTGACCAGGAGGCTGACAGAAAACACCGCAGAGCAAGGGGCAACCCGCAGGAATGGGTTCAAACTCTGCAAACTCACAGCAACCACTCTGCCCTGCTCTTCCGTGGGTAGTGCTAGCCATCTGCAACAACTCCCGCGCAAACCTACCCGTGAATATAAAGTCTAGAGAGCATAGGATACACAGCACAAGAACGAGTATACAGCTCTTTTTTTTTGAGATCAGTGGTGGCTCTGAAAAGAGCCTTTTTGGGTTTTAGAAGCAGACGATTTAACAACCTACTTCTTCTTGGGTGCAGCCTTCTTGGGCTTGGCAACCTTGGGCTTGGCGGCCTTTGGCTTAACCGCCTTCGCTGCACTTTTGGCGGCCTTCTTGGGCTTGGCAGCCTTCGCTTTCTTGGGGCTCTTAGCTACTTTCTTGGTCACAGCAGCTGCGGCCGGCTTCTTCGCTTTCTTCGGAGTCTTCTTAGCAGTTTTCTTTGGAGTGGCCGCGCCCGTGGCTTTCTTGGGCTTCTTAGCCGCCCCGGCAGCCTTCTTAGGCTTGGCCGCGCCCGCCTTCTTCGCCTTGGGCTTGGCCTCCCCGGTGGCCGCCTTCTTGTTGAGCTTGAAAGAGCCAGAAGCCCCAGTGCCCTTGGTCTGCACCAGGGTGCCCTTGCTCACCAGACTCTTGAGACCCAGCTTGATGCGGCTGTTGTTCTTCTCCACATCGTAGCCGGCGGCCGCCAGTGCCTTCTTGAGCGCAGCCAGAGACACGCCGCTGCGCTCTTTGGAGGCGGCGACAGCCTTGGTGATGAGCTCGGACACCGGGGGCCCGGAGGCCTTGCGGCGCGCCCCAGCCGGCTTTTTGGCAGCCTTCTTCTTGACTGGGGTCTTCTCCGCAGGAGGTGCGGCGGCGGGAGCAGCAGGAGCAGTCTCCGACATGGTGAAGATCTATGACTCGGGTACAAGTGGCAAAGCGCCGATGAAGCTGCGCTTGGGCCGGGCTGCCGTATATATAGAGCGCAGGCGCGCGCTGATTGGTGCTCCGGTCGCCCGCCTGGCTGGCAGGCTCTGAGCCGCCGCGGTGAGCCCAAGTTGTGTTTGTTCTACTTCACAAAAGGGGGAAAATATTAAAATACCCTATACCAAATCACCCGAATTTGGTCAGGAAAGGATCCGAGAAGCCTCAGGCTTCGTGCTCTCCATTTATTTTGTTCACAATTACAAATACTACGCGTCCAGGCGTCCCCAACTCCCCCAACTCCTAGGGAAGTCCTGGGCAGTCGGAGACCACTTTCTGTTTTTCTTCTAAATTACCTGTTCGCTCCTTTGCCCCTGAAAGTTCTTTTTCTCAGGGGTGGTTGGGCACATGCTTCTCTTCTTTGGGGACCAAAAAAGAAATGGTTTCCACCTAAATTTTCACCATAATTCTGTTTCTTCGCAAGGGAAGTAACACAGGTCCTCTGTGAATTCTGCGTACAGACCCACAGAAACTGTGGACTGGGACCAGGATTCTGGGGCCAGTCCAAAGCAGTTAGAGCGGGATGGGAGGGGGTTCGTAAGCCTTGGGGGGTCCTGAGTGATGGGGGGTTAGAGACTTAAATCTTTGATTTGAAGACATTGAAACTCTATCAAATCCCTCTTTTCATAGATGGGGGCGGGGCACTCTTTTCACTTCTCCAAAGGCGAGAAATTGGGCTGTTTTTTAAAAGCTCTCAGGTTCCCCTCTGTGTTGTGCAAGGCGGGGGGTCTGGCCCGCAAGAATAGGGATAATGAAGGAAGAAAGAAGACCCTCTTAAGCCTACAAATAACCCTCAATAGACTTAACAGTGAGGGACATTTAGATGATCGGTTTTCAAAGAAAGCAAGCATTTATTTATTTTTGTATGCTGTAATAAAGAAATGAATTTCAGCACATGAAAATTCTAGATTACTTCCAGTAACAATATCTAAACATATGTCATGGCACAGGACACTTTCTAACTGGGAACTCAAAGGTATAGATGGAAATAAAGCAACTGACAAGACACACTTTTGACTTTTAAGGTAAACTAGAGATTTGAAATAGAAATCGTGAAATGACAAAATTTTAAACAGACATAGAGGAAAAGTAATTAGAACAAATAAATTACTATGCCACTTTTTGCTGATAAGCTCACCTTTTATCCCCTCTAAAACTGACTGTATGTATTCTATTCTGAAGTTCACTGTACTACTACATCCAGATGCAAGTATGTACTAAAGACATCAGTCTTAGATGTGATAATCAAAAAATGTGATAAATTAAGTTCAATGATAAATGAAACATGAGGCATCTTCTTTTAAACTAAGTATAACCCCATGATTTCACTGGATAACATTCTTTCAACATTTGGAAACTATGTCTACTACTGGTCATGTCCTCTGGGAATTAGCAACCTAATAAGATTAGTGATGGGTGAATTAGCAGCCATAGAAAATCACTTTAGACCTGCCATCCATCAGTGTGACTTTGGCCATAGGAATTGTAAGAACTCATTGAAAGTGTATGAACAACTAAAGCACCTTCATCATACAAATGTATTTTGGTAAAAAAATAAAACAAGAACATGCAATTTGTTCTGATTCTATGTGCAGTGAACCGCCTGTTCATCTGAAACTCAGCTAAGGGTGCATAACCAGCAGGAAAAGAGCTATGTAGTCTTGATTACTATGTCACTGAACTTCCCTTCAGTAGAAATTGGTGTCCCTTTTTGCAAATCAGGCTTCCCTGGTGGCTCAGCTGGTAAATAATCCACCTGCAATGCCAGAAACCTGAGTTTGATCCCTGGCCTGGAAAATCCCCTGGAGAAGGGATTGTCTACCCACTCCAGTATTCTGGCCTAGAGAATTCCATGGACTGTATAGTCCATGGGATTGCAAAGAGTTGGACAGGATTGAGCCACTTTCAGTTTGCTTTTGCACATCAGCAACCTGTAAATTTGATTATCAGGTTTAATTAATCAAATCACATCTCTGTATGCAAATCTAAAGTCCGGAACCAGACACCAGCCACTCAAATTCTTGCTCCTAACCTCCTGGCCACATAGTGCAGGTCAGAGGCCGAAAAACACAAAGACTTTCTCTAGATCCCTGTAACTAGTACTGAAAAAAGTCAAAAACAAAGATATTTCTTCATGTCCTTTCAAGCTGTATTAGAGAATTCTCCACAAGTCCACTTCTGGTTCACGTAATGCTCCAAGGCCCTGTTATGTGATAAAATAAAATGTGGATATGTAAGTCACATACACAATTTTAAACCTTCTAATAGTCACAATGAAAAAAGTAGGGAGAAACAGGTAGATTTAACTTTAATAATGTATATTACTTAACTCAGTATATCCAAACTAGTATCACTTCAATACGTAATTGATATTTCAAAAAATATGACCATTTCTATTTTTTTTTAATAGGGTAAATCTTCAAACTCTGGTGTGTATTTTACATTTGTAAATTTGTAGACTAGCCACATTACAAGTGCTCAATGACCACATATGACTGACAACTTTCATATGGAACAGCATGGCTTTAGAGAAGGTAACATTGACTTAATATTTACTTTTTGATTAGGCTCAGAGTGTATAAAATTAGACCTTTCCTTGCAGAAGACTGATACACTAATAAGGGTTTTGTACAGTGGAGATGCAAATGAATTCTTTCTAGTAGAAAAGATAACCCCCAAAGTTATGATTGTATTGCCTAATAGGACGTTAACCAATTTTGTATCTGATCTTTCAGCTTTCCAGCATTCTTTCTTGCCCTGAACATATTTCATTCTCCTGTATCCTGCTTTGACCTACCTTTGTCATTCTGCTAGTTCTGTCATTAATACTTAAATCATTCTTTGACCCATGTACAAGCTCACTATGCACAGTCTTTGTATGAGAGTCATGTTTTGAAAATTATACTTTGACATTTGGTTAGTTTGTCCTACAGGCTCTGATTCAGAATCTTTAGAAACTATTCTAAAAGACAGGAAGATACAAAATTTTTTGACCATTTGCTTTAAAGTGACCTTAGAGCCTATATATGTTCCAGGAAGTCTCAGGCTTTGAAATAAGATTGAAGAAGCCTGTGAGCAAAAAAAAAGTCCAACTAAAATTAGCTCTAGGGAAAATTCAGATTAAGGGTGTGGTCATTCCACTCAAAATTGATGGTTTCAAAATAGCCAGCCATAAACTGAGGACAGAGTTAAATATCTGCCTTGCAATAAATTGTGTATACTTGTATTTACACACATCCTGAATATTATGAGTTGGCTAATTTTGTTTCATCTTCTTCGGATCTGGAAAGCTGATGGACAAAGTTAAAGATGCAAAGCAGATTGTCAAGTGCAAATGGAGCTGGAGAGAGAGGGTCAAACAGCAAGATGCATTCAAAGGAGAGTGAAAGGAGTGGTTGGGACAGGTGTATGGGTCAGGGACTGACAATCAATTTTTCTTTCACTTCCTCCTACTTTGTCAGAATAGAGTTCTGACTGCTTGTTGTAAGCCCCAACTGGGAGTAATTAAACGTGCTTTTTCGACGTTTCACCAAGGAAACTTTGGGCTGAGACTAAAGATTCTCTATCTTATTCCCTGGCATGCTGTCAAAATGCACTCCACAGAGAACCATAATAGTAAAGCACATAGTGGAAGCTCAATAAATAAATGGAGAGTATTATAAAAGGAACATTGCATGGGAAAATATATTTACCTAACATTTTGGAAATGCTGTTAGAATCACATAAAGTGACACAAGAAACTAAGGCATTAATAGGCACCTTATTCTTCAAGCTTGTTTTCAAATAACTTTTAATGATTTCAAAAAGTCAGAACTACACTCAAAATGATTTATCAATAGCAGATATACCTCAGTTTAGGCCTCTAATGAAGGCAGTTATAAAGCCCAAGATGAAAATACATATGGGGAAGTAGCCTTAATCAGAATAAACATAGGGCCTTATATAATGACTATTTTGGAGGACACAAGGACATACAAATTTTGCTAGATTTATTAGGACATACTTTTGCTTTTTATTTCCCAGCTCATCACTAGGCCATGTATGAGCTTTTCTCATATACTTACTAAGCACTTGTTAAGCAAAGGACACGAGAAGAGATAATAAAGGCAGAGATCAGCCAAGCAAAGTGTCTGTCTTAAGGAATTATATGTGATGAGACTGACACAGAGAAGCATATTATCATACAGTGTGATAAGTCTGATAAAAGACACAAACCACTGTGAGAAAAAAGAATAAGACCAAAAAGTGTTCTTGTGCCAGTTATACCTTTGCCTTCAAGTACTTACAAATCCAACTGGGAAATTAAGACATCAGAGAACAGGTTAGAACAGTGGTTCTCAAACATTTAGATTTCAGGACCCCTTCACATTCCTAAAAATTAGTAACCCACCTCCCATGTTTTGTTAATGTAAGTTACATATATATATGTAGATATTTACTACTTAAAAATTAAAACTGAGTATTAAACTTAATAATTCACATTTATATGATGTTTACTGCCTATAAAATTAATTATATGTATGAAAAATTATATATAATTAACAAACATCATATAATCTTCTCATTTACATAATATTATGAGAGGAGACCCTGGTGGCTCAGATGGTAAAGAGTCTACTTGCAATGCAGGGGACCTGGGTTAGATCCCTGGGTCAGGAAGATCCCCTGGAGAAGGAAATGTTAACCTACTCCAGTATTTTTGCCTGGAGAATTCCATGGACAGAGGAGCCTAGCAGGCTACTTACTGTCCAGGGAGTAGCAAAGAGTCAGACCCAACTGAGTGACTTTCACTTACTCGCTCACATAATACTATACATACTATATAGAGATTTATATACAAAATACATAATAGTATAAATATATAGTACTAAATACATAATAGAGAGTTGGACTACAAAGAAGGCTGAGAGCCAAAGGATTGATGCTTTTGAACTGTGGTGTTGGAGAAGACTCTTGAGAGTTCCTTGGACTGCAAGGAGATCAAACCAGTTATCCTAAAGAAAATTAACTGAATATTCATTGGAAGGACTGATGCTGAAGCTGACAGTCCAATACTTTGACCACCTGATGCAAAGAGCCAACTCATTGGAAAAGACTCGGAAAAAATTGAGGGCAGAATAAGAAGGGGGGTGACAAAGAATAAGATGGCTGGGTAGCATTACTGACTCAATGGGTATGAGTTTGAGCAAACTCTGGAAAATAGCGAAGGACAGGGAAGTATGCTGTAGTCCATGGCATTGCAAAGAGTTGGACACGACTTAGTGACCAAACAATAACAAAAATATACATTTACAACACAATGTTACATATAATATATATAGCATTGCACATTATAAATTTTATATACAAATCCATATATAGTGTATATAAATGAGATGTATTTAGTGGGTTTCCCATTTGAGCCACCAGGGAAGCCCACTAAATATATACTACTATGTATTTCATATATAAATCTCTGTATAGTACATATAATTCATATATACTATATATGGGTTTGTATATGAAATTTATAATATGTAATGCTATATATATATAACTGTATTATAAATGTATATACTATGTTTATAATATGTATTGCTATATATATAGTATGTTGTAAATATAAATGCATTGTAAACGTATATGTAATATGTGTAGTAGGTCAACTCAAAAAGAGTTCCTCATTCTCTACCTCATTCAAAATCCTGGCAGCCCCAGGCTAACCTGAGACTTGTAAGGCTGCCTGAAGGTGGAGAACACAGTCAAACTGTTAATGCAAGAGAGCAGAGGGAAAGACAGCAGCTTTGGGGCCCACACACTTCTTTTAATACTAGTTTCCCCATTCACAAACTTGGTGATCCTGCCAAGTCCTCAGGTTTTCCACACTTTCATTTCATCCTCTGTAACACCCCTCCACCACCCCCTTGTCCCAGGAATGTAGTGAGATAATGCACATACAATTCCTGGGCCTGGGCTGAGCACACAGTAGCCTCTTACTTGATCTTTATTTCCATTACATCCTTATCCCATGGGAGCATCCTGTTTTGAGGTGACCTTAAGATAGTTGATAATGCATCTTAATTTGGACGAGTGGATAAGAGTAGACCAAGTCCAACAAGTTGGTTCTGTCTTTCCAGTTATGTAAACTTCCCTGGGTAGCTTCTGAAAGGTCACTGGACCTAGGAACTAGCCCAAAGAATACCTCAAGAAGAAACTGTAATAAGAAGAGAAGCGAACTTGCCCATCAGAGAAGGGAGATGTGTGTTGTGGAGTGATAGGGAAGAACATAAAGCAGGATCAACACAGCCACTCAGAATCTACCCCACTGATTTTGGAGCTCATTTCTTGCCCAGAACTCAAGAGGAAAATTTATGGTGACACACACAGTCACTCCTCCCTGCATTTCCCATCTGAAGTGTGTGCACACTTTCAAGGTCAAGCAGGCAGGCAGAGCTGTCAGGGAGAACTGCATGTTGTCAGTACTGAAGAGGGATCAAGGTATCAACACCCTTCAGTTTTTACTGCTGAACTCACCTAAACTTTCTTAAGACTTCTGGATGGAACCAAATTCTTACAGAATTACATTATCAAAGAATTTGTTGGGCTTCTCTGGTGGCTCAGATAGTAAAAAATCTGCCTGGGATGCAGAAGATCCAGGTTTGATTCCTATGTCAGGAAGATTCCCTGGAGAAGGAATGGCTACCCACTCCAGTATTCTTGCCTGGAGAATCCCATGGACAGAGAAGCCTGGTGGGCTACTGTCCATGGGGTCACAACGCGTCAGACATGACTGGACGAATGTTTCAGTTAAGACATAGATTTCTTATACTTCTTATGGTTAATGTAGTAGCACTTTTATATTTTCCTTTTAATTTTATAAAATATTTCAGGAAAAATACAGAGGTAGCATAATATATTTATCAAAAGGACTAGCTCAATACGGGAATGCCAGAGTTCAAATTCGATATTGCCATTAGATAAGTTTATTAACTCCTCTATGCTTCAGTTTTCTCAGTTTTCATCTATAAAGTGGCAATAATAGTACCTGTTTTATAGGTTGCTATGAGAATTGATGAGTTAATGTTTATATAGTTCTAAGAAGAGTGCTGCCTTGTGAGTACAAAAATTTATATATGTATATTTTTAAAAATTCTTTTAAAATTTATACATACTTTCTTATAAACCCAGCATAGCACCATTCTTCACTGTTTGTTCAAAAGTGTCAATAATACTAATAAAGATAACAGTTAACTGAACACTTTCTATGCATCAGGCATTATATGCACTATTTTCATTCTGCCTTCACCACCATCCTATGACTACCATTACAACTGTTATTGCTTTACCAATAAGGAAATAGAAATTGAGAATTCAGATTTCTCCTAGGACTGCCCTGCAGACTGATTATAACTCATGTACCCTGAACACACACACACACTCACACAAATATCAATTGAACTAAAGTCAAAGACCTTTGCTTTTCTATTACAAAGTGCATAAAATTAAAATACACCCACAAGTATTAATTACTTACTAGTCTGTTTAATGAGTTTTAGGTAGAAAACATTTTCACCCCTGCATCTAATTCTGCGTGAATATCATACCTTTTGGGCAGAATCAAGTGTTTACAATACATCATGCTGTCTGTTCTGATGGACACTAGATGGCAATCCAAACCAACCAAAGCTTAATTTGGTGACTGGTATGTTATACTTTCCCCAGTCCCTTATGTAATTGTTAACTTCTCCTGATAAATTTGGGTTTTCCAGATGATAGTAGTAAAGAATTCGCCTGTCAGGAGACCAAGGTTCAATCCCTAGGTAGGAAAGAACCCTTGGAGATGGAAATGGCCACCCACTCCAGTATTCTTGCCTGGAAAATTCTCCATCCTTGGAAGGTGGGCTAGTACATGGGGGTCACAAAAAATCAGACAAGATTGAGCAAGAGAAGTCAATCAGTCAGTGATAACAGTCTCTTTCAGTGAACAGAAATTTTTATTCCTCTTTTTCTGGACAAATGATCATCCTGATACCACTGGTTAGTCCCAAGACTTCAACAGGTCTACAGGCAGGCAAGAATAAGGAAGGAATCAATAATCTCAAATGGATTTTGGGAATAAGAAAATAAATAAGACAGGTTCTACCCTTCGATTGGAATTCGGACGCTGGAGACCCAAGAAACGATATAGAATATGTCAAATGTGGTAAAGGTCAGAGTGAACATGAAAAGGAGGAAACAGTCAATTTTACTTGAGGCTGGAAGTTAAACATAGACTCTTATAAAAGCAATTTTTAAAATGCTAAATTACTTTTCTCCCTGTTTTTAAAGTAAAAATGACCAGTGAGGAGGATGACAGAAAAAAAAAAAATACTATTGTGCAAAGATAGTAACACTGGAACTCTCCTGGTTAAGGTGTATCAATTATGACAATGTAGGTTATAATAATAATTGTAGTAACAAATTTATTATAGTATGTACTAATAAGGATAAAATGATGTAGAGGGCTTGTGACTTAGCAACGTACTTGAGAAAAACCCACACCTTCAGTGTAACACACATGCCCCAAACAAAGCCTCAAGAAGTGGACTGCACTAAAGTGTAAGTTGTATAAAAGTCCAATTAAAACTTTAATAAATGAATTTGCTCTGGCCTCAACCCTTCTTTGCTCAAAGGCATTTACAATGTAGGATGTCATTGATTCCAATAGACACTAGATGACGCTCCAAATTCACACTGCCCTTGATGGACAGCTGATGCTCCCGCCTGCCAGGCTAAGTCATCAATCATTAATTTTGGGTTGACATATAACTCAGAAAATTTCACACTCATTCTTATACAGTCTCTTGATGGACAGAAATGATTATTACCTACAAATGATGTGTCAGTGTTGAGAGGTGGTGAGAGTGGACTAAGTGCCCAGAGTAGTCAAGCACTAGGTTGGCCAATAGGACCTTTGGAGTCAATACTCTATAAAGAGGAATACATTATCAAATGGACTAGAAACAAGTGCTTGATTCATTCACTTTTCCAACACTTAATAAGGAGGAAAAGCATACATAACTACCCCCATAGTGCATACAGTTTAGAATAAAGGGGAAAATATAGGAGAAGAGAATGGACAGAAATGTTTTACATCTGTTGGTATAGTGTAGAGACAAATGGAGGAAATGGCCAATTTTACCCCATCATGGGAGTGAAAACCTTGAGGAGAAGTCACTTTAATTGTGTCTTAAATGTGAGCAGCAAACTAGCCATAAGAACCCCAGGGACTTCCAGTTTGTCCAGTGGTTAAGACTCCACACTTGCAATGCAAGGGGCATGAGTTTCATCCCAGGTCGGGGACCTAAGATTCCACATGCTGTGTAGCATGGCCTAAGAAAAGTCCCTAGAATCCAGAGACCTAAAGAAACTGCATATGTTTTATCTTCTAAAATTATTATTAATTGTGAAATAACCATTAACCACAATATAGACAATCTGCAAGAGGATACTGATCTGTCACCTGGTAGGGAGCAGCATCCTCAGGTTAAAAAAAGAAATGTCATTGATGATATTAATATTATATTTGGACAGGTAATAATAATAAATATAATTTAGCCGTGATTATTTGCCAGGAACTTTGTTGAGGGGTTCATTTATCAACTTGGGGGTTTCTTAAACTTAATTCTAAGTATCATTTTGTGAAGTAGCTATTATTACCACCTCTTTACAAAACAAGAAAATTGAGATAGAGAGTTTAAGTGGCTTGCAATATAACTTTGCCTTACCGATTGATTATAAGTTATGTGCCCCTAAGGCACACACATATACTCATCAGAAATAAGATATAATAGGGTAGTTTACAAAAACTGTACTAAAGTGAGCAAGAGTAGACTTTGTTGTTTTTCTCATCGGTAATGAAAACAATATATATGGACAGTTTTCATTGGCAGATATTAAATATAGAAGACATTTTCTCCCTTAAAGTATCTAAGGCTCTTGAAGAGCTGAAAGATAACAATTGACAAAAATAGGCATTGCATTGGCCTCAAACTCTTTGCAAATGAGACACTTCATTATGCTATGTCATTCGTTCTGATGGCGCTCTAAACCAAAATAGTTTTTTCCTAATCTGTCAGGTCTGTTATTATTACCCGCTAGGAGTGTCATTATCTATTAAAAGCTGTAAAATTTCATTCATGTAGAGTATTATTTGGTGAGCAGAGTTTATTATCCCCATTTCACAGATGAGCAGTTTGAGGTTCAGAGAAGCCAGAATAAGGCCATAGTAAAGATACATTTTTCCTTTTCTGTAGCTCTTTGGAGCTCTCCTCAATTTACTAAATAGTATGCTGCCTGACTCATGAATCATTCAATAAAGTCAATTCAATTTTTAAAATTTACTGTGCTGAATTTTGTTTTTTAACAGATTAGAGACTGGTTGGGGGAGGGGGGTTGGTGGAATTTGGAGATGATGACTAAAAGGTACTGAACGGTTTCTTTGTGGAGGGGATGAAAAATGTCCTAAATTGATTGTGGTATGGTTGCTCACCTTTATGAATATACTAAAGCCTTGGAATTTTAAACTTAAAAGGATGAGTTGTATGTAAGTAAATTTTATGTCCGTAAAGCTCTCACCTAGGGAAAAAAAAAATTAATTGTACAGTCAACCCCCATGTACTCATCATCAATGTTCAACATTTTCTCCACCCTATTTTATATTCCCGTACTTTCCAAAATTTCCAAGTTTGAATTTTTTATTGGATGGCAAAATTTTGCATATGTGCTTTTAAAGGTATCACTGTATTTACTAGGTATTTAAAGGTTTTAGGAAAATCCTTTGTCCTAAATATTTTTTAATATCCTTTTGAGAAGTCTAAGACAGTAGTTCTCAAACTTTGTTGTGTCGGGGTTGGGGAGAGGGTTGATTAAAATCCCAGTGTCCTGGTGGCATTGCACAGTAATTAAATGGGTGTCCGGGGGCTATAGGAGAACATCTACAGGTTTTACGATTCTCCAGATGATTTCAATGAACGGTAGTTCATGAAATGTAACTATAAGAGCTATGAAAGATACGGCAGTAGATAGGATCTAATCTGTTAAGCTTATCATTTAACTAAATTCTGATCAAAGAATAAAATGAAGTTTTTATGCAAAAAATATTCGTAAGTTGAATATCAAGATTGGCAAGTTGAACTTAAAAATTTTGAAAATGTGCACCTGAATATTCAAGTTATTCAATATTTAAATGGTAAATATTTAGATCATAAAATCATTAAATATATTCTCCTCAATCAGCATCCTCTCGGGATTTAAAAAACCAAAGAGACAGTTGTGTGACCGAGTGTTTCCCAAGCAGGTACTCTGGGTTTCAGGAGAGAGAGTTCAAGCGCAGGAGACCCATTTCTTTTCAGCAGCAGTCCCGGAAAAGGTTCCCACTGGCCAGGAAGTTTCATCTGGGATCCCCGGAGCCTCGGCAATGGCTCCAGGGTGACTTCTTGGATCATCCCCGTTCCCCCGCCCTACCCAAGCGGCTGAAAAGCGCCGGGACGCGCGGTCCGACTCGGGAAAATGGGCCCGCGAGCCCGGCCGGCGCTTCTCCTCTTGATCCTCCTGCGGACGGCGGCCACGCAGGGGCGACCGCCGCGTGAGTCCGGGGTCTGCGGGCTGGAGAGGGGCGCGGCGGGGGAGGCAAAATCGAAACTAGCTTTTCTTAGCTCTTGGGAGTTCTCTAAACTCCGAACGACTGCTCAGCCCTGTGTGCGGTGCCCTCCCCCAGCTTTTCCCGGGGGGCATGCGGGCCACAGGGCGTGCAGATGGGGTTAGGGGACCTCCCGTCCCAGGACCTTGACCCCTCACTCCCCACTCCCTGTCCTTGCTGCCACGGCGTAGCGCTCGGAACCACCTACTCCCCCCAGCTTGGACGCTTTTAGAATAGAAATCTCTCATTGAGGTCGAGCTAGGATTAGGGGTCCTTGGCCTCCGATCTCGGTTTTCTTGTTTCTGCGGTTAACCGAAGAGACTTAGCACGCACGCACTGTCGATTGTGTCCTTTCACCCCAGATCAAGCCCCAGACAGGAAGTTCTTCTCACTAAGGGCGACCTTGGCCGGAGTGCCCCCTCCGGTGTAACCACACCCGGGGGCTCTAAGGGCTGGGAGACAGGGCTGAGTAAACACACAGTGAAGGCCTCCGGTTTCCATTTCCGAACCACTGGCACAGACGGAGGATAGGAGGTTCTTGAGAGTTCGGCCAGAGGCCTCACTCTTGGGGATTGTTCTTTTGCTTGAAAAAATAACCTGCCTGATATTTTTGAACTTTTGAACTGAATCTCACAGTTCTTTTCAGCCCGGGGTTGTTAATTTGCAATGTTAATAGTATTGTTATAAAGGAGGCCAAAGAGATGATAGTTAGCATGTAAGTTTTCAATCACCTTCCTATCTGTGATCTGGTTTGACTCCACTCAGCCTTTGGGCGGTAGGTGTTTTGATTTTACTAGTGGTTAACAACTTGAGGTTAAATCCTTTCCCCAGGTTACAAAGAATTTAGACAGTCTGGTTTTCTGACATGAAGTACCACTGGTTGTAATCTTGGCTGACAGTGTTTGACCTCACTGTTGTCTGGCACAGCTCTGGATGCTTTATACATTGACAGAACACTTGGAGGGTAGGTCGTATATGTATCCACACTTTATAGGTGATGAGAACAAAATAAGACCTGCTCACCAGTAACTTTGTCAGTGTTACCCAGGGCTCTTCATAGTTGATTCTTAAAAAGTTACTCAGCATTAGAGGTTAAATCATAAAGTCTGATGAAGGAAAGTCTTCACTGACTACAAGTATATCGAGAGCAGGGAGCCAAGTCCTCTGATGCTTTGCCTTCGAGTGGATGGGGATGACATTACACAAAGGGATAGAGAGCATCAGGGTAACCTGTGAAGCACGGAGGTCAGGGTGGGCCACTGTCCCCAGCTGGGTCTGAGCAGAGACCTGAAGTAAGGGTGATGCTCACTGGGAACAGCGCTTCCCGGACAGGTTAGGGGGACCTGGCAAGGATTTGCAACGTCAGCACTCACTGACATTTTTTGCTGTGGGGTCTGTCATGTGTACTGTAGGACATTTAGCAGGGTCACTGTCCTTTACTCATTGGATGTTAGTACACTCCCCAGTCGTGACAACCAAAAACGTCCCCAGGCATTGCCAGATGTCCCTAAGAAAATAAATGTCCTGATTGAAGAAAGAGCAAGGGCTCCGGAGGCCCAGAACAGGTGATGGGTTCAGCAAAGGAGCCATGGGCGAGTCCCGTAGGGCCTCACAGGTTGCAGTGTGGACTCCAAACCAGGAGTGACGTAATCAAGAATACCTGTTGAAAAGATCGCTCTGGTTGCTCTATGGAAAGCAGAATGAAGGGGGCAGTGATAAAAAAACAACAACAACAGAGCGAAGCAGATAGGCAAGAGATGATGGACTGGGCCAGGTGGGAGCAGAGGTGGTGGTGAGAGATACTTCTATTCTGGATTTCTTTTAAAGGAAGTTGCTGAGGGATCTATGAAGGTTCATATGATAGAGAAAAGTCAAGGTGGCTCTATTACTATTTTATCTTTATTTTATCAGCCTCAGCAACGGGGGGATCGGTGGTGTCATTTCCAAGGTGGTGAAAGTAGTTTGGAGGCAACCAAGAGCCTGATTTTAGACTTGTTCAAGTTTGAAATTCCAGTGAGTCATCCAACTGGTGGTATCATATAGGCAGAGTTGGAGAGTAAGAATCTAGAGTTCAGGGTCAGAGATCGAAATCTAGAAGTCAGCATTTAGTTATCCAACAAGTATGTATTAAGCATCGGCTACATGCCAGACACTGTTCTAGGCATCGCAGATACACACTGAACTCCCACATCTAGAATTAAGGGAATGCATAAGAAAACTCACACCTGCCCAAGGCCTGTCCTCTTGGGCTTTCTGGGTGTTTTTTCACATTTGCATTTGATTTGGAACTGTTTTGATGCTGAAAGATACCTTAAGCTATTTATCAACACATCTTCCAGCATTTAACAGCAAACATTTATAGGCAGACCTCAGAGATATTGTGGGTTCAGTTTCAGACAACCACAATAAAAGGGAATATCATAAGAAAACAACTCAGACAAAGTTTTTGGTTTCCCAGTACATGCCCAAGTTGTGTTTACTACACTGTATGCTGTTAAGTGTACAACTGTATTGTCTTAAAAAACATACGTACCTTAATTTTTAAAAAGGTATTGCTAAAAAGTGTTATCCATCACCTGAACCTTCAGAGAGTCAAAATCTTTTTATAATAATAACACCAAAGATCACTGATCACAGATCACCATAACAAATAGAACAATAATGAAAATGTGGGAAATCTTGTGAGAATTACCAAAATGTGACAACGAGATATAAAAGTGAGCAAAGGCTGTTGGAAAAGTGTTACCAATAGACCTGCTTGACATGGGGTTGTCAAAAACCAATTTGTAAAAAAGACACTTTAGCTTCAAAGGGCAAAAAAAAAAAAAAAAAAAAAAATGAGGTCTGTCTGTACATAGGAAAGGGTTTAGAGATGGAAGTAGTGATAAAAACCGGACAATAATTCCTCTGGACTTGGATCTGATTGGGTCTGAGCACCAACTCCTGAGCTCAACTGCCCTAGTTAGACACATCTCGGGATTTTCTAAAATCTGTTGTCCCCAAGGGGAGGCTGCTGGAATTGTGAGTTCTGGGTCAGAGGCTGGGGGCTGCAAGTGGATGGCAGCCCACATGGCACAAGGAGAGTCTCGGGGAAAAAGGGTCATGGGGAGGGAGGGTACCACCCACTTTCACAGGGTGGAACCAGACACAGCTGGTTCGAGTAGATTCAGACTGTGTGTGGACTCCCAGTCTCCTACGCGGCTTGTTGCTCTCTCTCCCCAGGGTCACACTCCCTGCGCTTCCTCTTCATGGGCGCCTCCAAGCCAGACCTTGGGCTGCCCCTGTTTGAAGCTTTGGGCTACGTGGATGACCAGCTGTTTGTGTCCTATGATCATGAGAGTCGCCGTGCAGAGCGGCGTGCCCCATGGCTCTGGGGCAGGGCCACCAGCCAGCTGTGGCTGCAGCTGAGTCAGAACCTGAAAGGTTGGGATCACATGTTCATCGTGGACTTCTGGACGATCATGGACAACCACAACCAGAGCAAGGGTGCGTGAAGAGCGGGCCTCACCTTCCCAAGGTGGGCGGGGTGTGTCCTTGCTTCACAGATGCATCTTGAGGGAGGTTTGAGATCCTGGCTATTTGAGGTCCTGGGGGGGCAGAGAAAAGGGCAAGTGTTTGCTTCCTGAGGTTGTTCAGTCCCTCTAATGGTTCCTTAATACCTGTAAGGGCTTCCCTAGTGGCCCAGATGGTAAAGAATCCACCTACAATGTGGAAGACCTGGGTTTGATTCCTGGGCTGGGAAGATCTCCTGGAGAAGGAAATGGCAACCCACTCCAGTATTCTTGCCTGGAGAATCCCGCGGACACAGGAGCCTGGCAGGCTACAGTCCATAGGGTCGTCGCGAAGAGTCAGACACGACTGAGTGACTAACACACACAATGGCGGAAACAGGGACCTGCTCCTTTGGTTTCAGTAACGAAGCTGGGGGCGTTGCCAGAGTCCCACACCCTGCAGGTGATCCTGGGCTGTGAGTTGCGAGAGGACAACAGCACCAGAGGGTTCTGGAAGTATGGGTACGATGGGCAGGACCATCTAGAATTTCGGCCTGAGACACTGGATTGGAGAGCAGCAGAGCCCAGGGCCCAGGTCACCAAGCTGGAGTGGGAAGTGAACAAGATTCGGGCCAAGCAGAACAGGGCCTACCTGGATCGAGATTGCCCCGAGCAGCTGCTGCATTTGCTGGAGCTGGGGAGAGGGCCTCTGGAGCAACAAGGTACGGCGGGAGCACTCTCTGGCCCTCTCATGATGGAGTGGAGGAGGGGTACAGGGTACAGGATCCCCAGCTGGGGTTTCAGAGATGGCTGATGTTGTGTGTCTCCTTGGGAAGGAACTGAGGTCTGAGTTTTCCACCTCGAGGTCTCCAGCTCTGAGGTTTCCCCTTACAGTTGAGATGTATCATCTAGCTGTGAGTCACGATTTTATTTTTTTTCCATGCACATAGCTAAGGAAGTAACTGTGATTTTTCTCTCGATTTAACCAAGAACCCTATGCCCATTTATAACCTTTAGTGATTCAGAGATGCCAATTTTCATATGAATGAATACCAAGGCAAGATATTACCTAATGAGGCAACCGGTCAGAGTAGCATAATCTTGAGGGGTCAAAGCTACTTTCACAGAACATTCTAGTAGTCATGAAGGCTGACTATCTGACAAGACCCCTTCTTACAAGAATATTTATCAGGTTGAACCAGGTGAAATTACCGAGAGTACATATTCAATCATTTTTGATCCTCATAAGGGGCAATTTCAGGCTTCCCAAATGGCGCTGGTGGTAAACAATCCACTTGCCAATGCAGGAGATATAAGAGACATGGGTTCAATCCCTGGGTTGGGAAGATCCCCTGAAGGAGGACATGGCTACACGCTCCAGTATTCTTGCCTGGAGAATCCCATGGACAGAGGAGCCTGGTGGGCTACAGTCCATAGCGTCCCAAAGAGTCAGACAAGACTGAAGTGACTTAACATGCACACACACAAGGGGCAGTTTCATTTGATTCAACTTAAAGTATTAACAAAGAACATAGCACATGGGCAACAGGTGTGCATATTTCCAAGTGGGACTGGAGAACAGGCTGCTCAGACTGACTGACCCACATCAGAACTGAATCATGTAATGTATTTTAGGACACAAAATGGTGGTGTGTCTTTCCTACAGCTTGCTCTGTCTGCACAGGGTGACTCCTTCCTCTAATCTGTAGGGAAAGGGAAGTGAAAGTTGTAAAGAAAGGGAAGTGAAAGTGGTAAAGAAAGGAAGTGAACGTTCTGATCTTCCTGGCATGGGTAGGAAGGGTCCCTCTCCAGATCCTCCCTTCTTCCTGTCCAGTGCCTCCTTTGGTGAAGGTGACTCATCACGTGACCTCTTCACTGACCACTCTTCGGTGTCGGGCTCTGAACTTCTACCCCCAGAACATCACCATAAGGTGGCTGAAGGACAGACAGTTCCTGGATGCCAAGGACGTTAAGCCAAAGGATGTGTTGCCCAATGGGGACGGGACCTACCAGGCCTGGGTGGCCTTGGCTGTGCTCCCTGGGGAAGAGCAGAGATACAGCTGCCATGTGGAGCACCCAGGCCTGGATCAGCCCCTCACTGTCACCTGGGGTAAGGATGAGAGGCAGGGGCTGAGAAAACCTGGTGTGGGCAGGCTGGAGTTGGTCAACAGGGCAGCCAGGGGAGGGTCTGCTCTGCGCTGGGGGCAGCGTCATGGGCTTTCATTTGCTTTTGCTGTTTTAGAGCCCTCACTGTCTGGCACCCTGGTCACTGGAATCCTCAGTGGGATTGCTGTTTGCGTCATCATCTTCCTTACTGGAATTTTGTTCAGAATCTTAAAGAGACGGCAGTCTTCGAGTGAGTAGAAAGAAGGAGGAAGCCTCTTAGCACCACGGCACCCAGGACACTCTCATCTTCTTGCGGGAAGTGTGGCAGGTGGAGGCAAAGAGGATTTGGCATCCATGAGAAGCCCTCTCTTCTTTTTTCTTTGGGAACCCTGGCACCTCCCTGGGAGCAGGAATTTCTTGCTGATTTCCCAATCTGATTTCCCTCAGAATGAAAGCTCCTAATTCAACAGACGTCTGTTGAGCGCCTACTATTTGGCAAGGGGCTGTGTAAGGCAGTGCAGGTTCTCTGAGGTTAAGTCACCACTGCTATTCTCAGAGCCCAAGTCTAGTAGGAAATGAAATCCATGAAACAGGTAAATACAGTTAAAGACCCCTGAAGGTCCTATGAAGCACATGTTCTTGGTGGGGTCAAGGGAAGGAAGGACCCCATTCATCTGGGGATCAACCACAGCTTCTGGATATTGAAGAAGTAGGATTTCTTTGGTAATGTTGAGGATGAGGGGAGCTCTGTGCAGGTGAAGCAACTGTGCACATGGGAGAGAGTGACACATGCTGGGGAGTGAGAAATTATCATCAATTTGACCCTTGACTTTACATACTTATCAGTCTGCATTTCTACTTCCTGAACATCTGTGGTGCAGGGGGAAAAGGGGTAGACAGATGCCAGCTCCTGCAGAGCCTTGGGGGCCTTTGGGTTGTTATGGGGATGGGGGCGGAGAGGGTCAATGCAGGGCCTTAAATCAGCAAAGGGGGACCTAATCTCCACGGTATGGAGCATGAGTTGTTAGGAAGTGAGATGGGAGGCAAGGAGACCAGTTAGGCAAGGAGACTCAGCATTTGCAGATGAGAGATTATGGTGCCTGAAATCCAGGGGTTCCTTGGAAAGAGGATGGTCAGAGTTGAGATGAGTGGACAAGGGGGCAGGGGAGGATCCAAAGTCTGACGCCTGTTTCCTGGACATGTCTTTGCAGGAGGAGCCGCTGTCAACTATGCCTTAGCCGAATGTGAATGAAGGGCAGCTTGCAGACCCTTGTGGGGCGGAGACAGAACTCAAGACTCAGGGAGCACGTGCCCTTATGGCATTCTTCATGATCAGGACAATTGGAGCTAAGAAATGGGAACTGTCTCAGGAACTATCTGCTCTTAGCCTTCCTTGTTCACTCTCGAAAAGTTCACCATCTAGGTTTCTGAGTTCCTGCTTGTTAAAGGGCCCCAACTGTGACTTCTGCCTCACAAGCGGCTTTCCTGAATCCCAGGCTACATTTAGAACCTACATTGATTTCCTGCATCACCTCAGACTTCATACACCTACATCATCTCATCTCCTAACTGTGGAACAAGGTTCCTTAAATCTGGGGGCGGATGGGGGGTGGTTGCTCGTGATTCATTTAAACTTCTGAGAATAGCTTTGAACCTTCTCCTTAGGTCATACACTCTAATGCCCCTATCAGAATTTGGCACACACATCCAGGCAATTCCTAGACCCATTCAAGTTGCCTTTTAACCCTTCCTCTATTATTGAGAACTCACTTGTCACCAAGCCCTGTGGTCTCTTCCATCAGAAGGAGATCTGGACTGTTGTACAGTCGTGAAGGCTGTGCCCTGCACAACCCGAGGAGACCCCTTTTCCAGAAGAGGCATCCTTTCCTGGATGTTTGTGCCTATTAGGACAGTCTTCTCTAAAATGGGTGGGAAGTGTCTTGGGGAAGGATATCTTTTTCTAATTTGAGCAAATTCCTTAGATTAATGACACCTGCACTTTTGCAATACCTCTTCTGTATGCCAGACTTGAAGTAGCACAGGATTTGATCTCTACTCACACAATCTCCTTGTTCTGATAATGAAAATGATAATTAAGATGATGATGATAAGGATAAGGTGGCTGACATTTTAAAAGCTCTTATATGGTGCCAGACTTAGTTCTCTGAGTGCCCATTTACATGCATTATCTCACATAGTTTTTACAATAGTTCTTTGACATCAGTACTATTATCCACCTCCCCCTCTTTTTTTTAAGATGAAGAAAGTGAAGTTTAATATAGAGTATCTCACAGCTTGCCAGGGACAGAGATAGGTGTCAAACTCAGTCAGGCTGGCTCTTTGATCCAGCTCCTTGCTCCTACATTCAGATGATTAGATACTTGGACTAAGTAGGGAAAGAAGGAGATGGCTGTGGAGATGGCTCTTCTCTTGTCTCATTGTCTGTATGCTCAGTGACTTTGATTCAAGTAAAGGGAAAAACAGCAGAAAACAATCTCGGCCATGTTTCCTTTCAAAGTTCCTGAGGGAAGAACCCTGGAATGTGACCACTAACTTCTCCATTGCCACACTGGCCAGCTCTATCTGGCAGCACTCAAGGGATTGAGATTGGGAGGATTGGTTAGTTACCATGTTGGACCTCACAGAGTCCTGCTCCAATCAGGGCCACTAGGGTGTAGGCATTTCCCTTCATAAACTGGAGCAACTACTCTCATATTAAAGCTGGAAAAATAAAAAGTATATATACACACACTGGATAACTCATGTTTATTTCATGCTGCTATGTACAACTGGTGGCATACCTATGTTCAAGACTCTGTCTTGGAGGTTGGAGGGTAGGTGCCTCAGACCAAATACAGCACAAAAGTTTGTTTGGTAGGTACTAAATTTGGGCACAAATATCTCAACTATTTTAAACTTTTCTTTTTTTCTGGTTATGAAAGTTAAGTGGATAAAAGTACATATAATTTGTGCTTACTACAGAAAAGTTTAAAATGAGTTGAATTGAAACTATCCTTCCATTAGCTAAAACTAACTCTATTAACAGTGTGTGTATTTCTTCTCAGTATTACTGCTATATTAAAATACATAAATTTATCAAATGCATAGATTTTAATAAATACATAATTCATTGTACATGATTTTCCTGATGCATTTGTCCATCTTATGTATGTACTTAATCAACTTCATCATTACATTATTTTGGGGACATTTATACTGCTTCTACGGAGAAGGCAATGGCACCCCACTCCAGTACTCTTGCCTGGAAAATCCCATGGACAGAGGAGCCTGATAGGCTGCAGTCCAGGGGGTTGCTAAGAGTTGGGCACGACTGAGCGACTTCACTTTTGCTTTTCACTTTCATGCATTGGAGAAGGAAATGGCAACCCACTCCAGTATTCTTGCCTGGAGAACCCCATGGACAGAGGAGCTTGGGAGGCTCGAGTCCATGGGGTCAAAAGAGTCAGACGTGACTTAGCAACTAAACCACCACCATCACTGTACTGCTTCTAATTTTTTTAGCATTTTATTTTCATTAAACTATAGTAGCTGAATTAATTGTTTTTCTTTACCCTAGAGACATTATCACCTAAAGTGTAACACATTGGTTATTTTGCCTCCAGACCACGGTGGAAGCACAAATTCTTTCTCCTTAAATATCCTCCCATACTCAAAGCAGACTGCCAAAAATCTTCCTTGCTCATACTGTTTCCTACCTTACTAAGGATATACTAAAATTAATTAGGCAGCAGTTTATTTTATGTTCTTTTTGTTTCACATGGGACAAAATTTCAAGGAACATTCTACTCTTCACAGTAACACATTTATTAACTGTAGCCTGTTAATTTTTAAAAAATAACCACAATTATAAAATTTCCATTTTCTTTCAGTGTTTTTGCTTAATTTTTCTGGCCTTGTTCATCAGTTCTTAAGATAAGCTACATTTGAAAAGTCAGATCAGTTCAGTTCAGTTCAGTTCAGTTCAGTTGCTCAATCATGTCCGACTCTTTTCGACCCTACGGACTGCAGCACATCAGGTTTTCCTGTCCATCACCAACTCTGCAAGCTTGCTCAGACTCATGTCCACTGAGTCGGTGATGCCATACAACCATCTCATCCTCTGTCGTCCCCTTCTCCTGCCTTCAATCTTTCCCAACATCAGGGTCTTTTCCAATGAGTCAGTTCTTCACATCAGGTGACCAAAGTATTGGAGTTTCAGCTTCAGCATCAGCACTTCCAATGAATATTCAGAATTGATTTCCTTTAGGATTGCCTGTTTGGATCTCCTTGCAGTCCAAGGGACTCTCAAGAGTCTTCTCCAACACCACAGTTCAAAGACATCAATTCTCTGGCGCTCAGCTTTCTTTATGGTCCAACTCTCACATCCATACATGACTACTGGAAAACCATATGTTTGACTAGATGGGCTTTGGTCTGCAAAGTAATGTCTCTGCTTTTTATTTTGCTGTCTTGGTTGGTTATAGCTTTTCTTTCAGGCAGCAATCGTCTTTTATTTCATAACTGCAGTCACTATCTGCAGTGTGATTTTGGAATCCAAGAGATGAAAGTGTCACTGTTTCCATTGTTTCCCCATCTATTTGCCATGAAGTGATGGGACTGGATGCCATGATCTTAGTTTTTTTAATGTTGAGTTTTAAGCCAGCTTTTTCACTCTCCTCTTTCACTTTCCTCAAAAGGCTCTTTAGTTCCTCTTCGCTTTCTGCCAGAAGGGTGGTGTCATCGGCATATCTGAGGTTATTGATATGTTTCCTGGCAATGGCAATCTTGATTGCAGCTTGTGCTTCATCTAGCCCAGCCTTTTGCATGATGTACTCTGCATATAAGTTAGAAGCAGGGTGACAATATACAGCCTTGACATACTCCTTTCCCAATTTGGAACCAGTCCGCTGTTTCATGTCTGGTTCTAACTGTTGCTTCTTGACCTGCATACAGTTTTCTCAAGAGGCAGGTGTGGTGGTCTAGTATCCCATCTCTTTAAAAATTTTCCAGTCTGTTGTGATTTACCTAGTCAAAGGCTTTAGCATAGTCAATGATGCAGAAGTGGATGTTTTTCTGGAATTCTCTTGCTCTTTCTATGATCCAGCAGACGTTGGCAATTTGACTTCTGGTTCCTCTGCCTTTCTAAATCAGATACCAACATTTCAATTACCTATTTTATTTTATCTCTGGCAAAAACCACTTACAAGTTTGGTAGTAAGGAGAAGGGCGTCATCTTGTGGCCAACGCCAAAAATGTCACAGTGGTTTTATGACTATCGTGAGTTGGGGTGGGAAGGGGGAGAGAGGTAGGGCAAAGTCCTCAGGGGAAAGGAGGAAAGGAAAACACAAAAGACAAGAGTAGGCCGCTTAGGATTACCTTTGGAGAAAAGCCCCTGAAATTGTGAGAGGGCAAAGATGAAACTATTCACCAGGTATTTGAATTGCTGCAATCACAGGGCACTGTTGAGCTGCCTTAACTGGGAAAAGAACAGAAGGAAAACAAACAAATCTGGTGAGGCCACCTGCAAGCAGTTGGTTAAGGCCTGCTGGGAGGTACAGGCAAAACTTGGTCTTGTTTTATAATAATATAGCCTTAGTGTGCTGTATACTTGATTCATTCATGTACACATACACACTTAAAAACAAAAACCTTTCTCTCAAATGCTGCAAGGTTCTTATAAGCCACACACTCTAATCATGACTAGAATTTTAAAATGCATGACTTTAAGCATTGAAGATATTTACAGATATCTCTAAGTTTAATTTCTACAGGCTTTGAGTCATCATATGTTTCTCCCCCATTTTTAAATAAGTGATTAATATGTAGATTTTAATACAGCATTAAATTATCTCATTGACTATTTTACTAAAAATCCGTGGTTGCCCTGACATCATGCATGCATTTATTATTTGACCTAGAATGCATATTCTAGGTATCTCACATATTCGGTTTCTGAATAATTTTCTAAGCTGTTTACTCATATATATGAGGGGTACATATAGTTTGCCTTAAGCAGATGCTTCTATAGCTTCTATTTCTTGGCTGGATGAAATTGTATTCTCAGTAAAGTCTTCTTTAGCATGAATATTTCCTGAAAGTAATTTTTCTTTTTTTAGCTAATAGTTATTGAGTACTTACTAGATGCCAGGCTTTATTCTAAACATTAATTTAATTCCTCTGTGATATGTATGCTCTTGTTATTCTGTTACCCTTATTTTGTTGTGTAGAAACCAAGGCACAGAGAGGTTAGTTAACTTGCTGAAGGTTACACAGCTGGAAAATGATCATGCTGATTTTTTTTTTTTCCAGCTAGCCTGGCTCAGAGTCAAATTCCTAACCAACACACAATATCTCTCTCTGAGTCAAGAAAACATGTGGTTGATGCCACTGCATCTTTTTATGATACTCCTTTAAGTAACCATTCTGATGCCTAGAGACCATACTTTGGATATTTCCTGAGTGAGGAGAGGACCAGTTTTAACATTTCAGAATGTTTTGTTTCACACAGGCCAAACTTTCAAGAAACATTCTACTCTTCACATTAACACATTTATTAACTGTGGCCTGTTAATTTTTTAAATAACCAGTTATACAATCTCAATTTTATATAATTTTTCATAAATATTTGGGACCTTTATTTTCTTTTCACACACAAAATTCTAACTATCAATTCACATTTCTGTTTATTCTCTTTATCATTCAGGGAGTATCACAGTTTGGGTAGCCTTGAAGCACATGTGAATCATTTCTTCACCAGATTTGGGTAGAAAGTATTGTTATTAAAAAAAAAAAAAAAATCAAATTCTGGCTCTTGGCCGAAAGATTCTAAAATAGAATTTTGCTGTTTTCAGTGCATTTTGTGGGGCGCTCAGCATAATACCAATACTTGTATAAACTTCAATGAAAGTCTTGTCAGCTAACCTTACTCTGCAAGTGCATGAACTAGCCCAGATTTTATTCTATAAACAGAGTGACCACATGACATTTTCGTAAAACAGTCAGCAAGAAACTTGGATAATGCCAATGGAGTTTCACTCAGTGTGTAGGAAAGCATCTATTTTAAACATAGGTGTAACAAAGATCTTTCCTTTGTGTACTTTTGGGTTCACAGTTTCCACCACTAAACAAATGCAAAATCCTTTCTTTGTGTTTTGTGTGTGTGATTAAGAAAGTATTCCATGGAATTTTAAAAATCAAATTTAACTACAAATGTGTTTATAAAAATTTTGAAACAATTGTTTAAGACAAGATAATATTAGAAACTTGCTTGTCCAAATACATTTTCTTCAGTAGGTCAAAATGTGTTAAGACTATTTAGAGGAGAAAGCCCACACAGGACAGCAGGCCTAAGAAGTGCAAATGCCAACAACTTTTTAAAAAGAGTTTGAACTAAAGAGAAAATGCAGGGTGGTTAGGACTTGGCACTTTGACTGCTATCACCCAGGTTGAATCCCTGGATGGGAAACTGAGATCCTGCAAGACATGCGGTGCAGCCAAAATGGAAAAAATAAAATCAAATAAAGAGGGAAAACTAAGAACATTTTCTTAAAATGGTAAGGAGAGGAAATGAGGAAAATAGGGAGAGACACAGGAGATGTATATTATGGAACCAAAAACACACCAATGGGAATGACAGGAAAAATGAATAATTAGAAAATAGGTCATACCAAAGTAAAAATTAGTTGACTGAAAAAGAGAAATGCATTGAAGACTTAAATGGGAAGGAGATAAATCAGCCAGCGCCGAGAGAAGCCCCAGACCAGGAGTGGTATTCCCAAATGCCTGCATCTCGCTGCTGTCAAGTTATAAATCCCTGGCAGGCAGGCAAAATGAGGTGAGATTGTACTTACACATTTCCTTAACTATAACATTGCTCAAAACTATCTCTACCAAGGGATTCCTTTTTACTAAAGTGCAATTATACCCCGAAAAGTGTTGATATATGCTGGTAGTTTTCAACCCTGTCCAAGTATCAGAATTGTCTGTTGAATTTATATATTCCATGGAATGATATGAGCAGTGAAAGTGAAAAAAAGTCGCTCAATCGTGTCCGAATCTTTGGGACCCCGTGGACTGTAACCTACCAGGCTCTTCCGTCTATGGGATTTTCCAGGCAAGAATACTGTAGTGGGTTGCCATTTCCTTCTCCAGGAGATCTTCCCAACCCAGGGATTGAACTTGGGTCTCCCACATGGTAGGCAGATGTTTTACCATCTGAGCCACCAGGGAAGTCCATTATCATTATGGAATGATATGCATAAATATAGATATATATATTCCTGAACTCTAGTATTTTGACTGAGTTTGTGATAGGTGGTTCTGAACATTTTGTCTTTTTAGAACAAGTTTGATTAACATCACTGTTTTATTTGTTGAAATATTTAATGTATCCACTTAGCCACAACTTGCTTGCAAGGTTTTAATTTGTAGGGTCTTGGTCACATAAATGGGGTTCTGTGATGCTAGGTTCACTTGGAAGATGAGTTCCAGGTGACCCACTCTCTTCCAAGCCACAGGACCAAGTAACATCTGGCACCTAGAGCAGGATACATTTTCAACATAAACCTATATGTGTATACCTTTTAAATGAAGAAGGAATTCATAGGGCCTGCACTCCATCTTAGGCCTGTTCATGCTGATCATGCTCAGCCACCTTTCCAATGGACTCTGAACTCTGTATTTAGTGCCTATGAAAACAACAACAGAAGGATAAGACCCCATCCAGACTGGGGAACCTTGAAGATCATAACTAGGGTATTCATCTCTTAAGAGAAAACATACACTAATCATCCCTTCCTCCAGACAGGCCATATATTTTTCTGTATCTATCGAAGTGTAACCTCAGGTTTATTGATTATTGGCTAATTGTGACTGTTTGAGCACATGAGCACATAGCATGTGAATGATGGGTTATTGGGATTGTATTTTCCTTGATTTCTGTAAGTCTCAAGGAATTTGGAGTGGTGGGTTCAGACACATACACATGGGGTATAAAAGATTTTCACAAATGCTGGTTGGGGTCCTTGGCTAAGGGGAGACTCTGCCTTGGGCCCGCCGGTGTAACAAACTGCACTTCACTATCTGCATTGTCCTTCTGAGTGAGTTTGTTTTCCGGAACGCGTGGCTACAACATAAATATTTCTGTTCTGACAGTCATGGCTTTTT
Organism: Oryx dammah; assembly: GCF_014754425.2. Lineage (NCBI taxonomy): Eukaryota > Metazoa > Chordata > Mammalia > Artiodactyla > Bovidae > Oryx > Oryx dammah. The sequence goes on from NW_024070195.1 coordinate 20,301,792, forward strand.
GAGTCAATGTTCATTGAGAAAAGTTTAGAAAAGAAGAAATTGGGAAAAGAAAATAAGAAAAAAGGAACTATATTGTACCTTCATGAATTAAAAAGCATGTGCAGCTTTCATGTTTACATATGAACTCTGACCTCATACTTTTCCTCTGTAATGTTTGACATTTCTTCCTAGCTAAGTCTCCTTTCTGAGGTGCAGGTTCATAGTGGGAGAGGGTGTTGAAAGGTAGGAGTCCAAAACCTCTCAATTTGGGGCAGAAAAATGCAACCTCATCTAATTATTTTAGAAGTGATATAAACCCTGTGCCATGCAGAGCTTTCCTGCCCTCTCCTTGGTCTTTTCTCTCCATTACTGGGTCTCTTCTCCCTTTTTGCCTAAGTCTGATGTTATAGTGTAAGGCCATATTCTCATTCTAAGTCTCACCAATAGACATTTATCTATTAACCAGGACTGGGGTTGGGGTAGGGGGGAGAAGTCTTTTTCTTTTTCAATTTAAATAGAGTGACTCTTACTGTGGAAATTTTCAAAAGCTGCAACTGGAAACTAAAGAGAAACTTTTTAATTGAGAAGTCCTTCTCAAACCATATTCAAATCCAATTGTTTTATTTTGCTTAAAAACAAACAAACAAAAAAACAAAGACTAGCCTGTCCATAACCCTTTGTAATCTAATCAAAAGCCTCCCAGGTGAGGGCCCTGTAGGCTTAGAAATGACCTTAATCAAGTATTAGCCCCATCCTCCTATTAATCCCCAACTCTACAAAACATCGGGAGAAGGCAATAGCACCCCACTCCAGTACTCTTGCCTGGAAAATCCCATGGACGGAGGAGCCTGTAGGCTGCAGTACAGGGGGTCGCCAAGAGTCAGAGATGACTGAGCGACTTCACTTCACTTTTCACTTTCATGCATTGGAGAAGGAAATGGCAACCCACTCCAGTGTTCTTGCCTGGAGAATCCCAAGGACGGCGGAGCCTGGTGGGCTGCCGTCTATGGGGTTGCACAGAGTCGGACACGACTGAAGCGACTTAGCAGCAGCAACAGCTACAGAACATGTGTTCTTGTCTCTAAAACATGAGAAAGGATTAATGGAAAAGAGAAAGGAACTTTTAAGAATTGAAGCCCAATTAGACAGGTGCAGAAGGCCAGGAAGAGGGTCCAAGGGGCAACTGATTACTGAAGCCTACCTTTAAGTTCCTTCTCTCACATGTATTTGCCAAAAAAGGAGTCACGCAGTACATGTTTGAATGGAGAAATTTGCAATTGTTTTTCTATTTTTTTAGTCTTTCCATACACAGGAGTTTTAGTACCAGAGCCTCTTCATGGCCAGGCTTATAGTTTGTCTCATTAAAATGTGGCCTTTAAAATTGAAACATTAGAAGAATTGAAAGGGAAAGTCCCGTCACCTATAACTCTATGTTCCTTTTCATATTATTTTCACGTTCCCCAAGGGACCATTATCTAATTTATTAGTTTTGCTTGCTCATGCTCAGTCGTGTCCGACTCTGTGACCTCATGGACTGTAGCCTGCCAGGTTCCTGGGATTTCCCAGGCAAGAATGGAGTGCGTTGCCATTTGCTCCTCCAGAGGATCTCCATTCAGGGATGGAACCCGCGTCTCCTACATTGGCAGACGGATTCTTTACCATCGAGCCACCTGGGAAGCCCTAATTTGTTAGTTACCGAGCTATGATTTAAGGCAGAAGAGGAGGACGAGATGGCTGGATGCGATCACGTATTCAATGGACATGAATTCCAGCAAGTTCAGGGAGATGGTGAAGGTCGCAAAGAGTCGTACACGACTGAGTGAATGAACAACAGCAACAAAACGTTTTGAAAAAGAAATTTGAAGTGGAGGTCTTTGCTCCATGTCCTTGAGCTGATAAGAAAACACTCAACTTGCAAATAGGCGCAGGAAAAAAGTGCAAGACAAAAGAGAAACTAAACCTTTCATTCGATTGAAGGCCACCTCTCCTGCCAGGAGCTCACTGAACCGAGGTTTCCTGACCAATGAAAACACTGAAATGTTAATAACCCCCTCCTTGCCCCACCCCCTGATGACCTAATTTGGAAAAGCCGCCTGAGCATGTTGTTTTCAATCAGGTCCGCTAGAACGCTATTTAAAGGGCAGTGTCAAGGCCGCAGTTATTGCGACAGCAGTCATGTCTGGTCGTGGGAAGGGTGGTAAAGGCCTTGGTAAGGGGGGCGCTAAGCGCCATCGCAAAGTCTTGCGGGACAACATCCAGGGTATTACTAAGCCAGCTATCCGACGTCTGGCTCGCCGTGGAGGCGTCAAACGTATCTCCGGTCTTATCTACGAAGAGACTCGCGGGGTGCTGAAAGTGTTTCTGGAAAATGTGATCCGGGACGCGGTCACCTACACGGAGCACGCTAAGCGCAAGACTGTTACCGCCATGGATGTGGTTTACGCGCTCAAACGTCAGGGCCGTACCCTTTACGGTTTTGGTGGTTGAGCAAAGCATCTACTTGGAACGCTTAGAGAAACTAAAGGCCCTTTTCAGGGCCGCCCAAATGTTCGCTAAAGAGCTGTTGGACATTACTGAGATGTAAGGAAGTATTTTAAGTGTTAAAGGGAGCTGCCTTAATGCAGATTCATACCATACTTAGATTGGGAAGTATGACTTTCATAATGAAAATAGGATTTTAGGCGCGGTAAAACAACCACCAATAAATGTAATTGCCCTTAAGTTTTGTGCATTTCGATGTCCAGCCTTCAAACTGGTTGGCTGGCTGTTTTAATGGTACAATGCTTCGTATTACCGCCCACACAATACATAGTTATGCAAATCAGGGCTCTTTGCGGGCAAGCTTTCATTGGCCGATTATCACTGTGGTGAAAAAAGATCCACTGCGTTTCAAAGCTGTTTTCTTGTTAGCCAAGGCATAGAGCTTCATAACGGTATCCGGAACAATCCGATTTATGCCCGGCTCTGAAGGGCGCTGGAACAAAGGCACAGAGTGGTCTAACCGGTTCCGCACAGGTTTGTGTAGTGCTTGGCAGCCGGCCCACTGCTGGGTGGGATGAAGCCAGCCTCCTTTTCCTCTGCGGTGAGTCTCGGGTACAGAAAATGGGCTCAACTGCCTTTTTTGGCAAGTGAAGAATTTCCCTTCACTATCCCAACTCCGTAAAACAGTGGCTACTTTACCCAAAGTACTGAGCTGTGGCTGATTGAATACAAATCGAAACTATTGTGTTTAGTTACTTTCCATACAGGAAATAATTTTTCTTCAGAGGTCCGATTATACAAATGAATTCAGACAGTATATGTCCTAGTGAATCATCTGTAGAACATGGCTGTGTGTGAAACTGCTTAAATTACATAGTTTTGCATTGACTTTGTTCGAAGTTGCCCCAAATATAAAGGCCCAAAACAAGATGAACAGTATAAATGTGTTATTTACGAGGATCTTTAAATAAGGCTAAATTACAAATTAAGTAAAAACTAAATTGTTTAAAGTGAAAAAGATGCTTTTCCTAATACAAGCAGGTTTGGAATTTAAAGGTTACATTGAGCCTCCAACATCTCTATACATCGTTTAACATTTTTCAGCCTGTGTAGGGCATTATGAACAAGACTCACTCTCTTCACTGACAACCACAATTATATTAAGACTATATTACAAAATCAAATTTTAATGTGCTTAACATAGAAAATAATCTGCTTTCATAGTAACGAAGACAAATCTTTCAATATTCTTGCAAATTGTAAAACGAAAACGTTTGATTTACAAAAAATCACAGTGGAAAGATGTTTAAATAAGTAAAAAAAAAAAACAAAACTTCCCACTAACCCAAATTGAGACCGTGGTTTCCCTATATTAACCCCTGTTAAGTCCATGGATACGGAGTTCAGAACCCTTATACAGAATGATACATAAAAGTATATCCTGGAGTAGAATTAGGTGAAGAAAAGAAACAAAACATGGTAAAAACATAGTTGAGGCATGGGACAGATCTCCACTCAGAAACTAGGCCTAAACTTTAAACATAGTAGCTCTCGAAGAGGGATTCTCTAGTGGTGCAGATGGTAAAGAATATATATGCCTGCTAATGCAAGATACCTGGGTTTGATCCCTGGATCAGGAAGATGCTCCTAGAGAAGAGAATGGCTGCCCCTTCCAGTATTCTAAGAGCATTTAAGAACTTAAGGAATGTGCCGATTTTGTTAGGATGGACAATTCTCTGCAATTGGACACTACCCACGCTAAAGTATCTGTACTATATGTCCAATAAGGTAAATTTCACATCACAGGTTCATTTATCAAATACTTAGAACCAGTAATCTTCCAGAGACTTCTGGAAACGATGTTACACCCTCCTAAAATCACTTAGATGGCTCTGAAAAGAGCCTTTGGGTTCTAAGAAAACTGGTGAAGAAGTATTACTTCTTGGTTGTTGCTTTCCTAGTATTAGTTTTCTGCTGGGTCAGCTTAGGCTTCCCAGTTTCGGGCTTTCCTGCCCTGGCCTGCGCTGGACTCTTCCGTTGTTTGCATTTGGTTCTTTTAGTTTTCCCCTCGTTCCTAGCAGCTATCTGAGCCGCCGTGGTCCTCGGCTGCTTAGCTCTTTTGTTGGCTTTACCATTCTTCGGAGACTTTGAATCTCTGGATAAGACCAGCTTCCTACTCTTCGCAGAAGCAGGTTTTTTGACTTTTCCCTTACTAACTTCAGGAGCAGCCTTCTTGCTGAGCTTGAAAGAGCCGGACGCACCGGTACCCCTAGTCTGTACCAGGATTCCCTTGCTCACCAGGCCTTTGAGACCCAGCTTGATGCGACTATTGTTTCTCTCCACGTCGTAACCTGCAGCTGATAGCGCTTTTTTCAGCGCAGCCAAGGACATGCCAGCTCTCTTCTGGGAGACCGAAAGTGCCTCAGTAATCAACTTGGACACTGATGCGCTTGCTGTTTTCCGACTCACACCCATCAAGCCAACTGGCTTCTTTACCCGCTTCCTTGCTTGCGATTTGTCCCTGGAAGCCGGAACCTGGTCGGCTGGAGCGGCAGGCGCCGTCTCAAACATAACAGCAAAGAAAAACACAACATATCATTCAGCAAGTACGCTCAAGTGTGGCGGGTTGGGGGCGGGGAGGAGGCCCTCAGGGCCTTATATAGGGCAGGACGCGCTGTGATTGGTTCATCACTCAGGCACCACCCCCGCCCCTTGGGGGAGGAGCATTTGTGTTTGTTTCACTTCCAAAAATTGAATACCTCAAAAATCTCTTGCACGGAATTGCCCAGGTTCTACTGTCAAATAATCCATAGAGATACAGATTTCAGATGCCTTTTCAATTTTTAATGAAAAATGACTCTGCATGCCAAAGCTATTCAATAAAGCTCTCAATTGTCACCAAAGTTTAAAGAGAAGAACAAAACCTCCTCTTTTCCTTGTAAATATAAAAGTAATTTTAAAGGAAAGAGTTATCTCATGTTTTCTGAGTGATCTTCCAAATGGTTGGCTTCCAGTTGGTGGAAAAAATAAATTATTCACACCTTTATTCTAGTTGAAAATTATTTATGTACATGAAGGAAGTAACACATATCTTAGAAGTCTCACTGCAGGCTTGAAAGATGCTTTTAGAATTGTTGAAAAACCTTCAGGGTACCACCTTATTTGGGCAAACACAATCTAATAAACCATGATCTACAGGCATGTGGATTGTTTGTGACTAAAACAACTTCTCAGTCTCTACAACTTGATAGCAGACCCTCGAGCATGAAGTAAATAATACAGATCTCACACATGATATCTGCTTGGCCAAAATCAGGTCCCCTTGTGGCTAGTGTCCTAAACTGAGTTTTGTTTCTGGTTTCATTAGTTGAAACCTTACCCTTATGCCCACCCCCATCTCCTTGACACTTCACTGTAAAAAAAAAAAAAAAAAACACCTCAACGAAACAGATACAATCTCTCCCCTTAATATAAAATTTGAGGCAGGAACCCTGATATGAAGAGCTTATTGGAAACCACAGACCCAGATCTCTAAAAGGACTGGCCTGGCAGGTGTGTCTACAGAGCTGTGGGGAAAGAATGATTATGATAATGTAATACTTCTTCTGAAATACTTCAGAGGAAATCAGATGATGAGACTTGCAAACTTCTGATTGCAAGAAATAGAAAATAGAAAAATCTCTTTCACTCTCTTTGCTTCACATCCATGTGCCCATATGTGCACCTACAGACAAACATCTGAAACAAAAACTCTGAAAACAATGCTACCTTAAGGGCTCTCTGATATATTTTAATCTAGTTTATTTTATTTAAAAAAAAATGCTGGTTGTAAATCATGAGATTGATTTCACAGCCTACTAATACATTCTGACCCTTTTGAAAATTTTTTCTCCTTAGATTACATTTTACTGAGGACTCTCTTTTAACGTGTATTTGGTTTCCCTGAACTTTGGTGATCCCTTAGAGGTTGTGCCATTAAATGTCAGTGATGTAGAGTTGGATTATGGAATGGACAGAATATATCATTGCTGTAAAAATAACAAAGAATGGAACTTAAAAAAATTCTTAGATTCCATAATTTAATATTCATAGAAAAGACTCATATTTTGCATTATAAATCTAAAATATACCATAAAAACAAGCTCACACATATATACAGTATATATGTGAGAATCGTTGTCCCAAGTATTTTTCCCTGAAAAAATTTTTAAAAAGTAGGAATTTATTTTATATATGAGGAACCTGAGTCACAGAAAAGTCACATAACTTGCCTAAAGTCTTAGAGCTAGTGAGCAGGAAAGCTGGGACTTTATTTCAAGAAGTCTATCTTCAAAAGGCTCTGCTTCTCCCATCTCACTCTTAGTCTTCTCAGGCTACTCAAACAAAATAGACTGGTGGCTTAAACAATAGAAATTTATTTCTTCACAACTTTGGAGGCTAGAAAAGGCCAGGGTGCCAGCATGGTCAGGTTCCGGTGACACCTCTTTTCCTGTCCTATAGAGGGCTGCCTTCTTGCTGTGTCCTTATATAGTCTTTCTTTAGTGCTTGCACACCAGAAGCATGATGGCTCCCTCTTTCTCTTCTTGTGAGACCTGGAGTCCTATTGGATTAGGGACCCATCTTTATGACCTCTTTAACCTAAATTACCTCCTAAAAGCTCTGTCTCCAAATATAGTTACAAAGGGGCTTAGGGTCTCAGCAAATGAATTTGGAGAGGGGCAGTGCGTAAGTCAATCCATAGCGACTTTTCTCATGTACTGGTTAGGAGGCTTGTATGAGACAATGTAGGTAAAAGTAGTTTTAGTTACACAGGGCCAAACATGGTTCATTATTCCAGCATTGTCCTGGACAGAGGAGGCACCTGATAAATAGTTGTTTCTTGATCTTAACCTAAGATCCTACCTACTTATTCTTTACATGGTGCTTTCCCATGGAATGACTGCAGTCACGTCCACTATTTTACAGCAGTTTATTTTTCATGGGGTCATGGCTAATAAAAGCATGGGGAAAAATACTACCTCCACTCATAATAAAGGAAATTACAGTTCAATTTTTTTTAAAAATCTATCTGGTTAACAATCTTTAAAAGTGTTCTCAGTAAAAATGACAGCTATGAAAAAAAGAATTTTTAAATTATACTGGGATTATAAACTGGCATAGTCCTTCTGAAAGGTAATTTGACAATGTATATATTAAGAATATTAAAAAATGATTTTACCTTGGGATTTAGTATTCTACTTCTAGAAGTCTATTCTAAGGAAATAAATATTTAAACAAAGATTTACATACAAAGAAGTGTGACCTATATGATTTATAATGCATAAAAATGGAACTCAATCTAAATAGCCAGTAGCAGAGGACTACTTGTATCAGTAATAATATACCCATTAAATAATGTGTTTCTAGGCATATTACCTAGAAAACTCAATATGTGTACATATATAGCATGATACTTAAATTTGGTTTTTAAATGACATATTTTTATAGGTGAATCTCATATATGTTCATATTCATATATTTATAGGTCTTATATGCATATAGAAAAGAGATACTAAGATTTTTTTTAATTTTCTGTTATGTATTTTTCTTCTTGCAAATTTCTCAAATGACCATTTAATATTTTTATACTCAAAATAAATGCTTTAGCCAGGTTCTCATTGATTTTTCTATGATTGTTGAAAATACTTTTTTTCTGCTTCTGGTATCAGTCATTTTCATTGACTTATTTTTGAGATATAATAAAGTCCAGCGGTGACCAGTAGTGGGAAAATACTTTTCTAAAGCCCATTTGCTCCTCCTGTAAAAAGAGAGATTGATTGATTAATTCACTTCTATAATTCATCAAATATCTGATACTGACTCAGAACAACAATAATCACAATGGCTAATGTTCTTTGGGTGTTTGTTCTGTGCTGGGCAGTGCTCTAACCACTTTATAGGTACCAATGCATTTATTCTTGCACAAGCTTCTGAGGTACCTATAATGGTACTCCGTGGTTTATAGTTGAGGAAATTAAGGCTCGGAGAGATTGAGTTTCCCAGGTGGGACAGCTGTTGGATGGTGTGCCATCCTCTACAGTAAACCCAGACCCTCCAGTGCTTGAGTCTGTGTGTGTGCACTCGTAAATAAAAGATGAGCATGATCTAGTTAGTGTCCAGTAAGTCAGGTTTGAGTTAAGTCTTGAAGGGCGGGTAGTCATTTATCAGGTGAGGAAAGAGTGTTAGGGCTTTCACAAAGGAGACATAGTGACAAAGGCCAGGTGGTGGGGATTTTCTAGGGTGAAGTGCTTTGTGGTGAGCCTTGTGGAACCACTTGTGAGGAATGAGGAAGGCGCTTGCATGACGACAGGTTGATGAGTTCCAGCTTGTTATTCCCATATTAAGCAGTTTTAACAGTTCCCAGAAGCCTCCCTTCTCTCAGAGGCTCATCCCTCTGGGCTGCTGGCAGATGAAGTCATTCCCCACTTTTAAATAAGCTCAACCACACATCTAATGGAAATATACCCAAATGCTTAGTCTCTTTCTTGGGTTGTTACAAAGTGTATTTCCCAACTCCTGTTCGGGTGCTAGAGGAAGAGACAAGTACTCAAGACACTTCAAAAGCAGAATGTATAGGGCTTTGATTTCTCTTCTTTGTCTCATTCCTGGGTCTTCCTCCAAGAGCTGGGTAAGCACTTTGCAACTAACATTTTACTCTTTGTTTGAGAATAAACTGAGTTAACAGAGGAAAGCACTTAGACTAGTAGCTGGCTCATACTAAGTGCTACAATAGTATTAGCTACTCTTGTTATATTGAACATTTTAATGAATGCTAATGTGCAAATTATATCTACTGATCCTCTTGATTCCCCTGTTTTACATTTTCCCTTTCCATAGCACTAATTCCTTTCTCATATTCTATATAATTACTTATTTTAACTACTGCTTGTTGCCTGTCTTCCCTGGCTAAGATGTAAACTCCAAGAGGACAGTGACTTTGACTTTTTCCAAGAGATTATCACTGAAGATGGCTCCTTAGCTCTAAACGAACAAGAACCAGAGGATGGTCCATAGGACCAAAGGAGAAAGGGAAGGAACCCTTCCTTAGACCATGCAACTCTGGCTACATTCCTTCTGTGGTAGAAATAACAAAGATGGAGTTCTAGCATATGTGGGAGGCTAAAAACCAAGAAAAGCAAAGCATGTGCAAATCTGACTGCAGTGTAGAACATGAGAGAAAGAGAGCACAGACAGAGGACAGGGGGAAGAGCCCATCAAATTGTGTTTCATGTAAGTAAATGTAAGTCATTAGACATTTGACCAAACGCATAGAACGTACAACATCAACAATGAATCCTAAGGTCAACTACAGACTGTGGGTGATCATGCTGTTGTGTCAATATAAGTTCATCCTTGGTCGGTTAAAAAATATATATATACCATTTTGATGAGTGATGTTGATAATGGGAAAGGCTACACGTGTGTGTGTGTGTGTGTGTGTGTGGTGGGGGAGGTAGGGGATATTTTAGAAATCTCTGTACCTCCCTCTCAATTTTGTTGTAAACCAAAACTAATCTTAAAATATATATATGTAGGAAAAAAAATCCAATCCACTCACACTATTTATGTCTAGAATTGATGGAGTCAGGCTCAGTCTCAGATGCTTAGAGTCAAGCATGCTGAGCACTTTCCAGAACCTCCAAAAAACTTTCACCCTGATGTTTGCTGGTATCCTTGACCCACCTTGGAAGCTAGCAGGCATTCTTCCTTTCAAGACATCAGAACTTGTATCATCTCTGTAGAATTCTTAAATATGTAATTGTATATGTTTCTTTCAATTAAAAAAAAATATATGTATTTCAGTGCACTAAAGCCAAAATGCATGTGTTTGAAAATCTAGTAACATCTATGGATCTGAATTGTTCATGCAAATCCAGCAATGAAAAGGGCACATTTAAATCGTTGATATTTTTATATCATCCTACAACAGAGATAAGGTCAATTATATCAGGGAAAAAAGTGAAAAGAAAATAAAGAAAAACAAAGAAGAGGAGTAGAGGAGAGAAAAAAGAAAATGAGAATAAGGTTTTATCTTTATTGCTTTTGAAGATAATTCTTTTACTGTTCAAGAACTTGGGCTGAAAGTGATAAGATCAAGGTTTTACCCCAGTATCTCCTCTCTATCTAAGTCAGTTTCTTCACAGAATGAGACAAGGCTCAGCATTTTTGTTCCTTCATCCCTCTGGGCCTGCAGCTGGGACATCTAACACCATGAATACCCATAGAAAGACAAAACTAGCACTTTCTATTAATTACAATACAAATTGCTTATTAGATGATAAGGTTATGTGAGTCTAAATAAGCAAATAAAGCCTCATTTTCCTCTCTCAGAACTGATGTGAGACAATAAGAAAGTAGCTGATTCTCCAAATTTACTTTTCCCTAATTTACAATAAACATATAGTACCTGAGGATATGTCAAGCTAATTTTCAGAGTCCAAAAAGTTTAATCAGAGTCTAGATTTGCTGACAAGTTCACAGGCAACTGTGTATTTGGCCCAATTTATTTTTATGCTTAGTCATCCAGGATTGCACAAGGTGAAAGTTTGGAAAAGCCTACTCATTTTTAATGCTTTTGAATTTAGGTCTGTTGGACTGCAAAGTACTGAATCTATACATCTTTACAAATCTGGAAGTTTCAAGACAAATTATAGCTATCATTCTTTATGTCCTTAGGTATATGCTTAGGGACCTAATCAAGTATTAATGGAGAAAGAAAATGCATGTTCGTTTGACTTGTTGGGCCAACATAAATTCATTGGAATCCACTGGCAATCTTTTCATATTGCTTTTGAAATTCCTATCAAGGTCTTCAATCATAAGCTGCCTTAGTTCCCTTTAGGATGTAAAGAAGGATATAAGTGAAACTTGTCAAACATCACACAAAAAGTGAGTACCTACTATGGGCCAGGCACTCTTCAAAGTGTGTTCTGTGCATTAAAGGTCTTTTTTTTTTTTCATTAAAGGTCTTTGATCGTCACAAACATCTAGAAGGTACGTGCTATTACTATCATCCTCAAGATGAAGAAGCACAGAGAGATTAATGGCTTGCATCAGTCTCACAGCTAATAATTGGCAAGCTGGGAGTTAAATTTGGAGGTTCTTTCTCCAAGGGCTACACTTCAGTCATCAGGGAGCAATGCTGCACCGTCACTTTACTGGCATCATATCATTTCTAGGACAAATATTTTATATTTGTCATTTCATTTAATCCTCAGCCCATCTTTATAAGTAGGTAATTATTATCACCCCACAGGCTCAGAATAGTAGGTCTGTCAAACAGTAACTCAAAGTTGTTCTACTAATTATTAGCACACTGTTTACTTGTGTATAAGGTATGTCAAGCAATAGATTATTTCATCCAAAAAGGTCAAAAAAGATGTCTATATAATAGAAAGAAGGGAGAAAATGTCTGCAGACTGTCCATGAACAGGATATCATGTTTGTACATTATTTATTTTCAGTAGGAAAGAGTTCACTGTGGACAATCTGTTCTTACATAGACCAAAGAGGATTTAAAAATAATAATAATGATGATTCTCTATAAATTCTCAAGACTGACTGTGAAGCATAATGTGACAAGCTGCCTCTGTGTAATATATTCCACCAACTCTCAATCAGTATTTTTATTTTAGAGGCTATATGTTCACCATTTCCAGCATCAAAATCTCTCAATTTCCCCACTTTGATCAAGACTCTTATAAAGCTGTAGTGGGTTTTAGTCATCTCTTTGGAACATTTTGTTATCTGCATATTAAACAGAGGAGGAGAACAAAAAGTTCATGAAGGCAATCACATATATAATAAGAAATATTTGAAATCTCTTTTATCTTCAAGTACTTAATTGATATGTCTTAAATAGAAAAAACAGAGGAAAACAATAGAATGGGAAAGACTAGAGATCTCTTCTAACAAAGCTAGTGGAAGTGATGGAATTCCAGTTGAGCTATTTCAAATCCTAAAAGATGATGCTGTGAAAGTGCTGCATGCAATATTCCAGCAAATTTGGAAAACTCAGCAGGGGCCACAGGACGGGGAAAGGTCAGTTTTCATTCCAATCCCAAAGAAAGGCAATACCAAAGAATGCTCAAACTACTGCACAATTGCACTCATCTCACACGCTAGCAAAATAATGCTCAAAATTCTCCAAGCCAGGCTTTAACAGTACATGAACTATGAACTTCCAGATGTTCAAGTTGGATTTAGAAAAGGCAGAGGAACCAGAGATCAAATTGCCAACACCCGCTGGATCATGGAAAAAGGAAGAGAGTTCCAGAAAATCATCTACTTCTGCTTTATTGACTATGCCAAAGCCTTTGACTGTGTGGATCACAATAAACTGTGGAAAATTCTTCAAGAGATGGGAATACCAGACCACCTGACCTGCCTCTTGAGAAATCTGTATGCAGGTCAAGAAGCAACAGTTAGAACTGGACATGGAACAACAGACTGGTTCCAAATAGGAAAAGGAGTACGTCAAGGCTGTATATTGTCACCCTGCTTGTTTAACTTCTATGCAGAGTACATCATGAGAAACACTGGGCTGGAAGAAACACAAGCTAGAATCAAGATTGCTGGGAGAAATATCAATAACCTCAGATATGCAGATGATACTACCCTTATGGCAGAAAGTGAAGAAGAACTAAAGAGCCTCTTAATGAAAGTGAAAGACAAGAGTGAAAAAGTTGGCTTAAAACTCAACATTTAGAAAACTAAGATCATGGCATCCATTCCCATCACTTCATGGCAAATAGACGGGGAAACAAAGGAAACAGTGACAGACTTTATTTTGGGGGCTGCAAAATCACCACAGATGGTGACTGCAGCCATGAAATTGAAAGACATTTGCTCCTTGGAAGAAAAGTTATGACCAACCTAGACAGCTTATTAAAAAGCAGAGACATTACTTTGCCAACAAAAGTCCATCTAGTCAAAGCTATGGTTTTTCCAGTAGTTGTGTATGGATGTAAGAGTTGGACTATAAGGAAAGCTGAGCACCAAAGAATTGATGCTTTTGAACTGTGGTGTTGAAGACTCTTGAGAGTCCCTTGTACTACAAGAAGATCCAACCAGTCCATCCTAAAGGGAAGCAGTCCTGAATATTCATTGGAAGGACTGATGCTGAAGCTGAAACTCCAGTACTTTGGCTACCTGATGCAAAGAACTGACTCATTTGAAAAGACCCTGATGCTGGGAAAGATTGAAGGCAGGAGGAGAAGGGGATGACAGTAGATGAGATGTTTGGGTGGTGTCACTGACTCAATGGAAAAGAGTTTGAGTAAGCTCCGGGAGTTGATGATGGACAGGGAAGCCTGGTGTGCTGCAGTCCATGGGGTCACAGAGAGTTGGACATGACTGAGCGACTGAAGTGAACTAAACTGAAAATAGAAGAACAGTTCTCAAAGATCAACTTCATGGAATTAAGTTAAATAAATGTCATTTTTTCTAACTGCAGTTTTAACTACTTGAGCCATACTCAGAAATAGATTATGGAGTATCCAGTCTTTTGTTCAAGAACTTTTAGTCAAGGTACAGAGGACTACATTCTAAGGATTTTAAATTATTTTCAAATACTCGTGAGTCCTCATTCTCTCAGTAATGATCCCGTGTACTGTCGCTGGCCAGGCTCTTCTGTCCATGGAATTTTCCAGGCAGGAATACTGGAGTTACCATTTCCTCCTTCAGGAGATCTTCCCAACTCATGACTCAAACCCATGTCTCATGTGACTCCCACATTGGCAGGCACTGCACCACCTGGGAAAGCCAAACACCGAGAGTCTTCTAACACTTGGGAAGAACAAATCTGAAATCTAATCACTGGAAAAACAGATAATGGAGACAAGGTCAAAGAGTAACACAAAAGGAAGAAGAAGGAAAAAGTGATCTATTCTAGATCTCATCTGGATCTGTAGAATCTTAAGAGGAAGACTTCCTACTTCCCAAATTCTGAAAATCTTTTTGTAAGTATCTAGATTCACTTTTCAATGAGAGTGTATATCCAAGTGGTAGAATTCTAAATATGTTAACTATGTGAAAAAAAATAATCCATTAGTCCTGAAGCTTAAAAACACTCATAGTTTAAAATACTGGAAATGGCCTTTCCTAGCATTATTATGACTTTCCTGGTGGCACAGATGGTAAAGTGTCTGTCTACAATGTGAGAGACCTGGGTTTGATCCCTGGGTTGGGAAAATTCCCTGGAGAAGGAAATGGCAACCCACTCCAGCACTCTTGCCTTGAAAATCTCATGGATGGAGGAGCTTGGTGCAGGCTACTGCCCATGGGGTCGAAAAGAGTCGGGCACGACTGAGTGACTTCACTTTAGCATTATTAAGGGCTTCCCCTGGTGGCTCAGACAGTAAAGCCTCTGTCTACAATGTGGGAGACCTGGGTTAGAGCCCTGGGTTGGGAAGATCCCCTGAAGAAGGAAATGGCAATCCATTCCAGTACTCTTGCCTGGAAAATTCCATGGACAGAGGAGCCTGGTAGGCTACAGTCTATGGGGTCACAAAGAGTCGGACACGACTGAACAACTTCACTTTCACTTTCCGTGGTGGCTCAGGTGGTAAAAAGAATCTGCCTGCAACTCGGGATACCTGGGTTGGGAAAATCCCCTGGAGGAGGGCATGGCAACCCACACCAGTATTCTTGCCTTGAGAATCGCCATGAACAGAGGAGCCTGGTGGGCTATAGTCCATGGGGTTGCAAAGAGTCAGACATGACTAAGCACAGGATAGCATTGTTAAAAGTTGACATTTTTTTAAATGTCTCTTTCAATACAACTTTTAATTTTATATTAGGTAGAGGTGTGTCTGTTGAAGTCTTTGTTTGACATGTAGATTGCATTTATTTTATATATGATAAGTGTAGCTAACATTAGTTTCAGGAAACACCTGATAATTGAAACATGTCACAAGTGAAGAAAAGACAAGTCACATGGATTTTTCAGTACAATTTCAAATGATAAGAGTTTGAGACTACTCAGATGTAGATTATATCATTATTAATACAGTTAGAAGTAAAATTTTGGTATAGTAAAACTAAAATTTTTATTTTTCTAGTAAAAATTAAAATCTTTTAGGTAATTATACTTTAAATTATTTGTATTATCCTCTTAGCAGTTAGTGGGTGATATAGATTGATATGTTCTAATAAGAATATTTTATCTATGATCTCATTTTTTATTATTTAAAAGGATTACATATATTCCCAGTTTGTAAAAAAAATCCATATATTTTGAAACAATAACATGAAATTGACTTGTTAATGTTCACTGTCCCACCTTTATGGTTTTTCAAGTTATACTAATTGGAGATAAGGCAAGATTCAATCACTTGTTATGTCTTTGAGCTAATCAACATTTTTGTAAAATCTGAACTAGTTTGTGCTTGCTCTTGGAGTTATTTTTGGTTACATGACTATAAAGTCTGTGGGTGGTTTTACCAACAGTATGAGAGATTTGGATAGTCAATTTTTATTGAGGGGATGGTTGATAAATATAATTATAAATTCAAAGTTTTTAATAGCAGCTCTAAAGTGCATTTACTTTATCAGCATAAATAAGACAGCACATATTAAATTGAAATTACTACGTTAATGCATGCTTCCCCAGCGGTTCAGATGGTAAAAATCTGCCTGCAATGCAGGAGACCCAGGTTTGATCCCTGGTAAGGATGATACCCTGGAGAGGGGAATGGCAACCCATTCCAGTATTCTTGCCTGGGGAATTCCATGGACAGAGGAGCCATGGGGTCACAAGGAGTCAGACACAACTGAGAGACACACACATGTCACGTTAATGAACAACTTCCCATTAAATGAACAGACCAAACATGGCCATTGTCTGTGTATAGATTTGTGTTTCTCTGTAGCTATAGTACTTGGTAGAGTCAGAGCTGTTTGTATTAACAACAGCCCTTTTAAGAAGCAGGCAACTGTATTCCCTCACAGGCATAAAGAAACTGGGAGGCCGTCCAAAACCTTTCTTGTTCTCTGGGCTCACATGTATCCTTTACTTACACCCTTTACAAATTTGAAGTGGCAAAAACAAGCATATCTATTCCCATTCTCCGAAGGCATCTATATGCTCTCTAACCTATTAATCTATGATCATTCTCAACTGTGTAAAAATAAAAGGCTTGCACAGTTCTAATTGTTTTTAGTGATGTGTATTTTGTACTCTCCAATTTAGAAATTGCTCAGGTATCCAAAGATTAGCCATTCATTTACTCAATTTAATACCACCTAAATTTTGTAGTATCTATAAACTTTGAATTCATGATTTAAGTTGACACAATGAGTCAATATGATTTGTAATCTTATAAAAATTAATTCCATTTTAAAAGTGACATTACCTATTCACTTTATCACTATCTTGTGATAATTTAGTTCAATGCATAGTTAACATAATGTAGAATTTTAAATAAATAGATGTTAACTCATCTAATCACTAAACCAAGTTGAAGTAACTTAGCAAATTTAAATTAGCTTTTTTTTTGAAAGAAAATAATCCCTAAACTTGGGTAAACTAGAATATTATGGTAACATTACTTTACATTATGACAATAATAAATAAAAAGACATAGATCCATTTTTAAAGCAAATTTTTTAAGCCAGTAAATTTATCCAAAAAGTTATATTAGAAATATTTGATTTTTTCCTATAGAATTACATGCTATGTATTAAAATATTTAAGTTGTTTGAAGATAGTGGAGTAGTTCTGTTTCTTATCTCATAACTTGTTAACAATCACCAGTAATTAAATTCAGTGAAACTTTCTCTTTTTTTGCCTGAGTTATCACTTAAGACGTAGCCACATTTAAAGAATCAGGAGAATTTTATTTTCCTCTTATTTTAAATTGATCTATTTAGACTTTATATAAGCTATTTAAAATTTGAGTTTACGTTATAATTTTTTAAATTTTCTGCTGAAGTAGATAATGTTTAAAATTATTTGTATTCATAAAGCTTTAAGATTCTCAATCACCGTACAATTTTTAGAGGAGCTAATTGTGAAATGTAACAAAAATTAAAGATTTAATTTAAAAACAGCACAGAGATTTAAGTATGTTAATCGGTTAAACACAAATGTGATTATGATTAGAGATCCCTTGAGGAACACCGTTGCTGAGAATATGAGTTAAGTCTCTCATATCCTTCAAAGGTTGGTAGGAAGTTCTAGTTTCCAGTGCCATATCCCTCACAATGAACTCTTTAAGGATTGTAAACTATTAAATGTTTGTTTTAATACAGGTATTGGAAGTGCTCTTTTTTTTAAAATATGATTCAATAGCTCTATTTATAATGGCATATTTCTTCTCTCTCCTGACTTTAAAGAAGAGACAATTTTTTTTTTTTGAATTTCTGAATCATAAACTTTTGAGGCTTCGGGATACCAAGACGGGCCAATTCCATGAAGAAGATTCTATTTCCTTGTTTTTTTCTTCAGTTTACTGTTGAGTCTACAATTTTATTAAGGCAAAAAGTTTTAGGTGGCCATTTTATATTCACATTATTTTTGATGCAGGAATATTGCTTTTGCTGATAGTAACGATTATTTGGACTCATACTGAGTAATCACAGAAACAATTTTGAAAGAAACTCTGATTTCTAGTTAAAAGAACACACAGTATATAGACACAAAACACCAAATACAGTTGATCCCATCAAAGGCTAGAAAGATAAACACCAGCTTCCTGATCCTGTGTTCTCAATTGCCAGAGAATATCAGAATCCTCAAACAACCCCCAAAAGATTAAGAAATGAACCAAATTCGACCCTGTCCTTTGCCACCAATTAGGTGACTCGGGTGAAGAATCCACCTGTAATGCAAGAGACTTGGCAGGAGCCTCAGGTTCAATATCTGGGTCCGGAAGATTCCTTGGAAAAGCAAATGGCAACCCACTCCAGTATTCTTGCCTGGAAATCCCATGGAGAAAGGACTCTGGCAGTCTACAGCCCATGAGGTCACAGAAGAGTTGGACACAACTTGGCGACTCAACAGTAACAAAATCTCTTACTGTGCGTGGGTGATCAGTTGCTCAGGCCCAGTCGTTCAGTCAATTTTCCAGGCAAGAATACTGGAGTGGGCTGCCATTTCCTACTCCAAGAAGGTCTACAAGATCCAGGGGATTTTCTTGATCCAGGGATGGTTGCATCTCCTCCACAGGCAGGTGGGTTGAATTCTTTACCACTGTGCCAATCACTTAATGATCTAATCATAAAACCACTAATGTGTATCCATCCAATCCAAACACCAAATCAAGAAGCAAATTGGGCAAAAATTTTAGCATGCATGAGCCAAGGGAAGAGAAACAGTAAACTCAAAAGTGCCCAGGGCTAGACGAACTATATATTCAGGTCACATTTCTATTGATTCTTAAGGTAAGACTCAGGTAAACAATGTCTCGGTGGACTCTTCAGAAATAAACTGTCAAGTGTTAATGATTAGTCAGCCTGCTCTTGTACTGAAGAGAAATCAAGCAAGAATTACTTCATCCAATAAAGACAAACTAGAATTTATATGTGAGGAAAACAGGAAGAGAACGAAATAAAAACCTTGTAGGCAGCCTGGGTTTTTTAAACCTATGTTTGAACCTATTTTTCAAACCTATGTTTGAACCTATTTTTGGATAAACAGATAAGGCAGAGGAGAGGTTGGTCTGATTTGGATCCTCAAGCATGGGGCAGGCTCATTAGAGGTACAGGAAAATCCCATGACAGCTGTTAAGGGACTTGGAAACATTTGAAGTTTGAAGAGCTGGTGTGAAAAGCATATGTCACTGACCTATATTTACACTTCTACCTTATTTAGGCCGGGGCTGCACATCATTTTTTAGCATAACTTCCAGGTTAGGCAGCCGGTGATTGTGGAGCTGTTCCAATGGAGCCCTGACTAGCGAGCGCCAGACAGGCCTCTGTATTTTTCGCAGGTGTCAAAGAAAACTGAACACTGAAGATCACGGGGTTTTAACGTTAAGTAATCAAGTCACATTGCATCTTACCCCAAATCGTTAAACAAATTGTTTCCCTTGTAGCACAGATTTTATGCCTTTAATCTACTCACCTTTTTTAGAGAATGGAAACGTTACTCCGAAGTGCGCTCTTCCCCTCCCTTAACCCGTCCCACCCAGCGACTCCCTGGTTTGGGAATTTTGTGTGCTACACACTGTATGCTAAATACAATTGCGACACTTTTCCTCCGCCCGCCTAGTTTCCCTGCCTTCCGTTACTAGCCCACAGTTCAGCCGTGATGGAGACTTGTCGAATTGCATGCCTCTTAAACTGATATTACAAGACACCAGTCTCCTATTCAGTTTTTTATAAGTTTTTTTAAAAATAATTTCTCATTCAGATTAGCATACTAGTTCCGTCAGTCCTTAGGCCCATTAATTAAAGTCCAGCATGCATAGATTACAGCTCTCTCTGTGCACACGTGGGTGGCTCTTAAAAGAGCCTTTGGGGTTAGGTGTAAAGACGCTTACTTGGCAAGTTCACTTGGAGCTGGTATACTTGGTGACAGCTTTGGTACCCTCGGACACGGCATGTTTGGCCAACTCCCCGGGTAACAGCAGGCGCACGGCCGTCTGGATCTCCCTGGATGTAATAGTCGAGCGCTTGTTGTAATGCGCCAGGCGCGATGCCTCGCCCGCAATACGCTCGAAGATGTCGTTGACGAAGGAGTTCATGATGCCCATGGCCTTGGACGAGATGCCAGTGTCCGGGTGGACCTGCTTTAGCACCTTGTACACATACACAGAGTAGCTCTCCTTGCGGCTGCGCTTGCGCTTCTTGCCATCCTTCTTCTGGGCCTTGGTCACCGCCTTCTTGGAGCCCTTCTTCGGGGCCGGAGCGGACTTGGCTGGCTCAGGCATTTTAAAACCTGAAAACACAAAAGATAAATGGAAAATAGGAAGCGGATTTCTGCTACTTATAGGGCCTTTATGCTAATGAGGGATGCAGAGCGCGTCTTAGTTAATTGGAAGATAAACAGCAAGGTTGTCATCTATGGGCAGAACTATGCAAATGAGGTATGGAAATTCAGCTACTCTATTGGCTATTTCGCTGAGTCTCGTTAATAACCAATCAAACAACCGGATTTACTCCCCAGGAAATGCCTATAAAAGCAGCGGTGTTCTACCTAGTTTTAGACTTGGTGTATTTTGACAGGCAGTCTTGTTTTTTTTTTTGCTGTTTTTTTTTTTTTTTTTGCTATGTCTGGACGTGGCAAGCAAGGCGGTAAGGCGCGAGCAAAGGCCAAGTCTCGTTCTTCTCGGGCGGGGCTCCAGTTCCCCGTGGGGCGAGTCCATCGTCTACTACGCAAAGGCAATTACGCCGAGCGGGTAGGCGCTGGGGCCCCGGTGTACCTGGCGGCGGTGCTGGAGTATCTAACGGCCGAGATCTTGGAGCTGGCGGGCAACGCGGCGCGCGACAACAAGAAGACTCGTATCATCCCGCGTCACTTGCAGCTGGCTATCCGCAACGACGAAGAGCTCAACAAGCTGCTGGGCCGTGTGACCATCGCTCAGGGTGGTGTGCTGCCCAACATCCAGGCGGTGCTGCTGCCCAAGAAAACCGAGAGCCACCATAAGGCCAAGGGCAAGTAATTGGACTGAGACTTGAGTTTCCGGAAGTGCTTTCAAACCCAAAGGCTCTTTTCAGAGCCCCCACTCTTTCAAAAGAAGAGCTAGTATCACTATTTGTAAAATAACAAAAGGTAAGTTAAGATTTTACGAAAGCTAAAGCATTACAGGAAAATTCCCTTTGACTCTTAACAGTTCAAAGTATAAAGTAATAAATTGATTAAGGCTTGATTCACAAAGTGGTTATGTATTTCTGATGGTGAGGTGATGGGGCCTTGGAAGGTAAGGCCTAAGGGTGTAACTCGCCTCAATAAACTTGTTTTGACATATTGCTTGAATGATGAGAGCAAACGTGTTGAGCAAGATGGCCAGACCTTCTCAGACGCTTTGCTCTGCAATGAATCTTCATTTCCTTACGTAAGGAAATCAGGGTCTCCGGTTAACTTTCGAAGTGTTATTTGAAACAATAGCACGTGTTTAGAAAGGGACTTCTGAAAAGCTCCCTGGAGTTAACGTGGTAGGAGAAGGCAATGGCACCCCACTCCAGTACTCTTGCCTGGAAAAGCCCATGGACGGAGGAGCCTGGTTGGCTACAGTCCATGGGATCGCTAAGAGTTCCGCACTACTGAGCAACTTCATTTTCACTTTTCACTTTAATGCATAGGAGAAGGAAATGGCAACCCACTTCAGTATTCTTCCCTGGAGACTCCCAGGGACGGGGGAGCCTAGTGGGCTGCCGTCTATGGGGTCACACAGAATCTGAAACGATTTAGCAGCAGCAGCAGCAGCAACAGCTCAGAACAATCTAGACTCGAATTGTGTCTTCTCCCCCATTTACAGATTGATATTTGGGACTAACTTCTAACCTAGTAGTTTTGTATGTAAGGTGGGTTGTGTGCTATTCTTCAGTCGTGTCCCACTCTTGCTACCCCATGGACTTGTGTGCCAGGCTCCTCTGTCCAAGGGATTCTGCAGGCAAGAACCCTGGAGTGGGTTGCCATTGCCTTCTCCAGGAACCCTAGATTAGTGCCTGAATGAAAAGATTCAAGTTTCTAGGTTCCCAACGCACCCCTTAAAGGGTTAGAGCAGGACTGTAGTTCTCCCCAAAGCAGTTTACTACTGGAGATCTAGTAAATCAGCTGCTCCAACCCAAAAGAGGACCTGAAGTGAAATTGCTCAGTCGTGTCCGACTCTGCGACCCCATGGACAGTAGCCTGCACCAGGCTCCTCCGTCCATAGGATTTTCTAGGCAAGAGTACTGGAGTGGGTTGCCATTTCCTTCTCCAGGGACTCTTACCGACCCAGGACTCGAACCCAGGTCTCCCACATTGATAGACGCTTTACTGTCTGAGCCACCAGGGGACATAGCTCTGTACAAAAATCCCTAGGATCCTGTTTTCCAAGATTGAGTCTCATCGAGTATTTGACTCAGTTTGTACTTAAAGGAGTAGACAAGGAGGTTGAGTAAGCCAGAGTGTGGGACCTCGGCAGCCCAGGGAAACTCACCCACACTCAAACACTGCTGGAGCTTCACTGAAGTGTTTTGCACAGAAATCAGTTGGTTTGGAGCATTCAAATCCAGATGTGTGGAAAGAGATCATCTAAACAGTAGCTGGTTCCCCTGGACACACCTTCCTCTTAAGTTTGACACAGACATCCTGCAGTCTTGGAGCCTCCATCCCACTCTTCCCCTCCTCCTGAGCTACTCCTCCTGCCTCTCAGCCCCACCTCCAGCCTGGCCTTGAAACCACTAGCCAAAGAACCTGGCTAGTTATGGGTGCTTGGTGAAGGCAAAGTGGCAGAAAAAGAAATGAGCATCTTGACGGCCACACATTAGAATCTCCCAGGTTTTTAATGATAGCCAGACTGAAAATCCGTTTGGGGAAAGTCCAGTCTCAGGTAGGGGTACCCTAAGAGGACCATGTTCTTTCTGCCCAACAGTATCTTTATGTTGGAGAACTTGGATTCTTAGGTTGGAACTGCTTTATATAAGGCTTGCGATACTTTTCATTGACTTGCCAGCTTGCCAGCTCCAACACTTAACTAGGTGTGTGACCTCAACTTCCTGGGTCCATTTTTTCCTGTATGCCTTTTCTTGTGATGAAAAGATGGGCTCAGCAGTATGAGTATGCAGGGGGCTCAAGAGTAATAGCCAAAACTTACTAAGCACTTGTGTGTCAGTGTTGGTCCAGCATATTAATTTAACCAACAATCCTAGAGATAAGTACTATTCCTATCCCAATTTTAAAGATAAAGGAAACGGAAGAGAGCGTAAACAACTTGTCTAAGCCCCAAAGTCAAGAAGCCATTACTTCTAATCACTGGCTATTTTATAACCAAAGGCTCTCTAGGAGATTATCAGAATTATGAAAAGAGTAAAAATAATACATAAAGGATTTAACTTTGCCCACATACCAAGTATTACTAATTTCATCGTAATTTCTTGAGAATTTTAAGAGAAAGAGGAGAGGTGATCATCCTGGAATATACATTCAGGAAGGGAGGTTAATCTTCAGAATGTGTGACCCACACGTTATTTTTCACACAGCACTTTAACTTAATTTTATTTTTTCCTACATTTTTTAAAATTTATTTTTAATTGGAGGATGATTGCATTACAAAGCCACACATTTCTGTGTTAGCCAATACACATTTAGTATGTGACAAGTGAAACAAGGGGACAAGTGGAAAGATGGTTTGGTAAAGAACCATAGGACTTGATAAGGTAATTTATTGTGGTAAATGAAGAAAGGAATTAGAGAAGACTTGAATTCTCCCCTCTGGGTTCCAATAACAAAATTTTGTATTGGGCTATTTAAGAGCGAATGATACAGTGTATTAATTTTCTGTATTTCATCAAAACCTCCTTTAGGTCAAGGATCCCATCTTGTTAAATTGTTGATAGCATAGACCCCGGCATACAATAAACACTTGATAATGACGCTGAGAAAATGTTGAGCTAGGTCAGTGGCTGAGCCATTAGGAAGCACTTAATAACGTGCTAGAATGCTAGAGGGTCAGTTTATTACCAGAGGTGACATTAATTACACACAGACTAACAGGCTGGTAATAACATCTTCTTTTACCAATAGAAAATCCATTCTGAAAAATTCAGTTTGCATTGGCAACTTATTTTGAGAGCTTCAAAGAAACAGAGAAGGTGTCATTTGACAAGCTATTACCTAAGAGACACTGCTAAGAGGCCACTCCCCAACCAGAGAACATTCCTCATTGCTCAGGGCTAGCTTCTCCTCTCCAACATAGTTTTTTGCCTCCTACTTTGAAATGTCACTGTTTATATCCAAAAGCCCTAGTTACCACTTGGGAAAATTCTCTAGTGGGCAATAAACTCTCAGTAGCTTTCTTTGGTTTCCAGCCCTTGAATAGGTTTCCATCTACCATGCCTCAAGGGTCCTGGAGAGGACCATTTAAATTGGGGCAAGTTGATGAGAATGGTAAACCTAGGCCTTCCAATTACTGAAGACATCTAGGCACTAGGGACAAAAGTTTATCTCAGAGATTTATTGAGACGTGAGACTGAGACAGAATCATCATTCAGTTATAGAGGATATTCTGAACACTACAGATCAGTTTAATACAACACAATCAGTTACAAAATCTCATTTAAAATTTCCAAATAATCTGTACAGCAATATTCCTCCCTTTAATCCATCTGTCAACTATTCACTTCCTATTTTTTAAATGTATCATGTGAGCTCTTTTTTTTACAAGTGTGATATATCTTATAATCAGTTTTAAAAAATAATTGTATGTATTTTAAAATTAGAAGCAGGTTATCTTTTAAGAGTTTGTCATTTGTTGAACTCAATTATAAATATTCCTGTTAAGCATAATGCATGTGGGCTATTAGAAGACATTAGAAATTTAATTGAGGGTTTCCCATACGTACTAAAATTAAGAATCAGGGCTCATATATGTAGCTCCAGAATTCTTCCCTCTCTATTTTATTTTATTTCAGCACCTTCATCTTGTAACAAACATTAGCATCATCAGGAGATCTACCAAAAGGCAGATACAGTCTATATTTACACCCAGAAAACTGTATCATTAATAAGTAGACAAATTTATGAAAAAACTTAATAAGCATTATCAGTATAGCACCAAAAGAAACTGGTAAGTCACATTACCCATACCTTTAATACATATCTTAATTTATTCACCATACTCCTTTCCATGTCCTGAAGAGTCATCCATGACCACCTCTAGCCTCAGTCTACCTACCTGACTTCATTACATCTCTCTGTCCAGCTACACTGGTCTCTCTTCCACCTGCCAGGCTCCTTTGTACTTCAAGACATTTGCACTGTTGATCTCATTCTCTGCAATACCCATCCTCTGATTTTTTTTGGTGAGCTCGTTCTCAGCTCTTCTCCAGACAGACCTATCTGAAATTGATCTAGCCAGATGGATTAACGATCTGATGTAAAATAGAAATGCTAAATGAAATTTTAGGGAAGATTTATTTATAACCTCAGTTTGTATGTGTGTGTTTTGAGGGGGAGGTGTCATTATTAAGCCATCCAGGAAACACAAATGCCATATAGGAAGGTACACAGACCACATAGGATAAAAATAAAGATGCAATATACCATAAAGAGAGTAGAAAACAAGCAGTACATTGAAATAAAGGATTTGCAAAACATTATACACAAAAGGTTAATGACTTTAATTTATAAGGAACAGCTGCAAACTGCTAAGAAAAGGGCAAACAATAATAGAAAAAATATTAAACAGGATATTGTATACATTTTATCAAATAGAAAATGCATATGAGAAAAAACAAACCAAAATATATACAAGTGTTCACTTTCCTAGAAGTTAGGTTATGCATATCACAGCAACAAAGAAATAGCATTTCTCACCTATGGATGTTGTTATTCTCTAGTTGTTAAGCTGTGTCCGACTCTTTCTGACCCCATGGACTGTACCCTACCAAGCTCCTCAGTCCATGGGATTTCCCAAGCAAGAATATTGGAGTGGGTTGCTATTTCCTTCTCCAGAGGATGTTTTTGACTCAGGGACTGAACATGGGTCTCCTACATTTGCAAGTGGATTCTTCACTGCTGAACCATGAGGGAAGCCCTTCACATATGGATAGACAAGCCCTAAAACTAGTAAGATTTAGGATGATAAGGATGAGAAATGATTACCACAGTTGTATAATCTCTTGAGAAAATTTCCTGGCAATATATATTAAAATTTATTAAGAGACACTCAACTCTTTGCACAGCAAAGCAGTACTAGATAGATAAGTAAATAAATAAGAAAAAAAAAAAAAAAGGAAAAAAGAAACTAGGGAAGAGAGGGTGTCTACCACCTAGAAATAAAAGCCCCATTATGTGAGGTTATATGAGGAGAGACTGTTACCGTCTGTAAACATCTGTGTGTCAAGTGTTAAAAGAAGCATGTGTAGAGTAACCTCAAATATAAAAAGTAAAATAAACAAAGTAACTTCTCTCTGTTTATTTCTCACTCCAAGTTATTTTCTTTGAATCATCCTGTTGAGAGCCTTTAAAATACAGTCTAAGATTGTCTTTATCAGATCCCATGTTGTTTGCTTTTCCCCATTAGACTGTTCCATGAAGGGGAGCATGGTATGTAGACATCCCAGCTTCTCACAGAGGGCCTGGGACTCAACTCTCTGGTGAGTGAACCAGGGAGTGGATGCTGCAGCCCAGAAAGCACACTCAGAGCCCAGAAAGGACATGGTTATTTCTGTTTCTATATAAAAATATCTGCCCAGTAACCATTGTTACATAAGGACGACACCACCCTTATGGCAGAAAGTGAAGAGGAACTGAAGAGCCTCTTGATGAACGTGAGAGTGAAAAAGTTGGCTTAAAACATTCATAAAACTAAGATCATGGCATCTGGTCCCATCACTTCATGGCAAATAGATGAGGAAACAATGGAAAGAGTGACAGACTTTATTTTGGGGGGCTCCAAAATCACTGCAGATGGTGATTTAAGCCATGAAATTAAAAGACACTTGCTCCTTGGAAGAAAAGTTATGACCAACCTAGACAGCATATTAAAAAGCAGAGACCTTACTTTGCCAATAAAGGCCCGTCTAGTCAAAGCTATGGTTTTTCCGGTAGTCATGTATGGATGTCAGAGTTGGACTAATGGACTGTAGCCCACCAGGCTCTTCGGTCCATGGGATTTACCAGGCATGAATACTGGAGTGGGTTGCCATTTCCTTCACCAGGGGATCTTCCTGGCCCAAGGATATCGAACCCAGGTCTCCCACATTGTAGGCAGACCCTTTACCATTCAAGCTACCAGGGAAGCCAAGTGAGAGCTAAAGAATTGATGCTTTTGAACTGTGATGTTGGAGAAGACTGTTGAGAGTCCCTTGGACTGTAATGAGATCCAACCAGTCCATCCTAAAGGGAATTAGTCCTGAATATTCATTGGAAGGACTGATGCAGAAGCTGAAACTCCAATACTTTGGCCACCTGATGCATAGAACTGACTCATCTGAAAAGACCCTGATGCTGGGAAAGATTGAAGGTGGGAGGAGAAGGGGATGACAGAGGATGAGATGGTTGGGTGGCATCACTGACTCAATGGAAATGAGTTTGAGTAAGCTCTGGGAGTTGGTGACAGAAAGGGAGGCCTGGTGTGCTGCAGTCCATGAGGTCGCAGACATGACTGAGTCAGACATGACTGAGCAACTGAACTGAAATGAACCATTGTTGATATATTTCCCACTGCCCTACACAGCTACTAGGGCTGCAGTGAAACTTGGAAGCACTGTATACTGCATTTGTTTTCCACACTCTGCCTTCTGCCAGAAGGTTTCTGCACTAACCTCATCAGACAATGTCTTCTGATAACTCTCAGTGGCCCTGTGCTTAGTTGCTCCGTTGTGTCAGACTCTTTGTGACGCCATGGACTGTAGCCTGCCAGGCTTCCCTGTCCATGTGGATTCTCCAGGCAAAAACACTGGAGTGGGTTGCCATGCCCTCCTCCAGGGGATCTTCCCAACCCAGGGATCCAACCCAAGTCTCCCCCATTGCAGGCAGATGCTTTATTGTCTGAGCCACTGGTTTGTTTTCTCTGCTAGCCAAATATGATTTATAAAAGAGTCTTCTATAATGCCCTATTGGGTCTGTGGTTACTAAATGTTTGTTTAGAATAATGGAAAGAAAAGGAGCGCCCAGCTGGCGTATGTGACCAAGTCAATGCTGTTTCATTCCTTACAATGCCTGCTCAGCACATGGGGCACCTCAGAACCTTTTACATTCTAATACTGGGATTATGCAGTTAACACGATTTTCTATGGAGACAGTTTGTTGAAAAATTCTGTCATACATCTCCATATCCTAGCACATCATCCCATATAATAGATACTCAGGAAATACTCAGAGTGAATACTCCAGATTAATGTGTTGGCAACAGAACTTCTATCTGCACAAAAACAGATCACTAATATGCAGGGATTTGTGAGTTTATTCCTAGGTGATGAAACTTTTTAACCACCAACGGTTTTAAATTCCATTTGCTACATTTAGAGGGAGATATATGACTGATTCTTGAGCTACTCTGTCCAATATAGGCCACAGGCCACATGTGACATTTTAAATTTAAATAAAATGAAATTTAAAACAATTCAGGTCCTCAATTGCACTAAGCATATTTCAAGTTGCTGGTGGTTTCTGCTTTGGACAGCAAAGATATAGAACATGTCTGTCAGTGCAGAAAGTTCTGTTTGTAACACCAGGCTAGGGACTTCTTGTCCCTCTGGGCTGATGTGCTCAAGTGCACTTAACCAGTTTCCTCCTAGTAGCATCTAGGGATATGGTTACCAGATAAAATATAGGATGCTCAGTTAAATTTGAATATCAGTTAATCAACAAATAATTGTTTTAATATAAGTATGCCCCCAAATATTGTATGGGACACACTATGCTGGATTCCCGGGTGGCTCAGTGGTAAAGAATCCACTTGCCAGTGCAGAAGGTGCGGGTTCAAACCCTAGGTCAGGAATATCCCCTAGAGAAGGCAATGGCAACCCACTGAAGTATTCTTGCTTAGAAAATCCCATGGACAGAATCATCTATGGGCTTATAGTCCTTGGGGTCACAAAGAGTTAGACACCACTTACAGAATAAACAACAACAATCACACATATTATAGTACAACAAAAATTGTTTATTTTCAATTCAGATTTAACTGGGCATACTGTATTTTTATTAGCCAATCTAGACAGCATATTAAAAAGCAGAGACATCACTTTGCCAACAAAGGTCTGTCTAGTCAAAGCTATGGTTTCTCCAGTAGTCATGTATGGATGTGAGAGTTGGACTATAAAGAAAGCTGAGAACCAAAGAATTGATGCTTTTGAACTGTGGTGTTGGAGAAGACTCTTAAGAGTCCCTTGGACTGCAAGGAGATCCAACCAGTCCAGCCTAAAGGAGATCAGTCCTGGGTGGAAGGACTGATGTTAAAGCTGAAACTCCAATATTTTGGCCACATGATGTGAAAAGCTGACTCATTTGAAAAGACCCTCATGCCGGGAAAGATTGAGGGCAGGAGGAAAAGGGGAAGACAGAGGATGAGATGGTTGGATGGCATCACCAACTCAATGGACATGAGTTTGGGTAGGCTCCGGGAGTTGGTGATAGACAAGGAGGCCTGGCGTGCTGCACCTCATGGGGTTGCAAAGAGGCCTGGCGTGCTGCAGCTCATGGGGTTGCAAAGAGTCGGGCATGACTGAGCGACTGAACTCAACTGAACTGAACGGATTAGCCAAATCTGGCAACTCTATCTGAAGAGCAAAGTTAGAACATCTTCCCAGGGATGCTGTGTCCTCTTACCACAGGGAATGTGTATGTGAGGAAATGAGGTGGCGCTAGTTGTAAAGAACCCGCCTGCCAATGCATGAGACATAAGAGACGTGGGTTTGATCCCTGGTTTCGGAAGATCCCCTGGTGGAAGCCTTGACAACCACCTCCAGTATTCTTGCTTGGAGAATCCCATGGACAGAGGAGACTGGAGGGCTACAGTCCATATGGACACAAAAAGTCAGATAAGACAGAAGTGACTTAGCATGCACAATACTCAGAAAGAAGCGAACCAGTTACGAGGAAACAGGTTGGTACCTTTTTCTGCATATGTTGAGGAAGGATAAGAAGGAAGTTCCCAAATACATTTACTTTGGTTTCTTCTCTTCCCTTAGGTTTCAAAAGCTTCTCATTACAAACAGATGCCTGGATCCAGAGTGTCTGTCAAACTCATCAATGCTCAGAAATAAATAGATTGGTGTCAGTGTTCTGATATCACTGATTGATCCTGCATGTGCAAAATTTTTTCTGTTAAAAACTTACTCTGGATTTCTTTCACTGTGTGTACTGTGTGTCTTGGGGATAAGGAGAGTGAAAGGGGAGGGATGGGAACTATTATTGTGAAGCTTTCTTTGGTACAAAATGTATCTAATTTCTTGAATAAGTAATACATTTTAAAAATTATCTATTTATTTGGCTCTGCCAGCTCTTAGTTGCAGAACACAGGATCTTTAGTTGTAGCATGTGGGAACTGGGCTCTTTAACGTGGCTCAGATGATAAAGAATCTGCCTGCAATGCAGGAGACCAGGGTTTGATCCCTGGGTCAGGAAGATCCTCTGGAGAAGGAAATGGCAACACACTCTAGTATTCTTGCCTGGAAAATCCCATGGACGGAGGAGCCTGACAGGCTACAGTCTGTGGGGTAGCAAAGAATGGGAGACAACTTAGCGACTTCATTTTCATTCTTTCTTTCATGTGGGATCTTGTTCCCTTACCAGGGATTAAACCCAGGGCCCCTGCAATGTGAGCCCACAGTCTTAGCCAATGGATCTCCAGGGATACATTAAGAGGGTTCAAAGGAATCGAAATAACCAGGCATCTGTTAAGAATCCACTCCTTTACTGGATTCTCCCATTGCCCCCTAAGTAACGTTATTGTCCTTGTATATGTGCCTGTTGTTAATTCATGCTGATGTGAGTCAAGCATGAATGTATTTTTTTCTTTCCCCCATCTCCAACTTTCGTTCTTAAAACATAGCTGACTGTATACAGTTGCTCTTTTCTCTAACAGTATATCTTGGAAAACTTTCCAAATGTGAACACAGAGGGTACTGTGCATTGTCTAATGTTTTTGTACTGTGGGGATGCCTCACCGTTTATGTAACCTGTCCTCTGTTGGTAGGCACACAAAACAACACTGGAATAACAAACCCTGCTTTCCAGCAAAATGGAAATTGTTCTAATATTCTGCTGGGATGGTGGAAAGTGAACATAAATTCAAGGACTTAAGGTTCTTATCTTTAAAAACTGTGGCCTTGTCAAGTTCATTTTGAACCTGTTTCTTCATCTGTAAAATGGAGGTAATATGTACCTTAAGTAACTATGAGAATGAAAAAATTGTTTGGAACTCTAAAGAACAGCACAAATAAAATTATTTAATTTTTCATCACCACTTATTTTGTGAGAGCTGTATATAAAATATTGGAATAGGAACAAGCTCCCCAAATTCCAGCCTGGCATGTAGAAATGAAATACGATACCAAGATGGAAGAAGAGTTTCATTAACTACCTGGTTCAATGGCCATTTCCTTACACAGGAGTTAGAAGGCACACCTTCCCAATCTGCCTTCTCCTTTGCCGCTTCTGCTCTTTCCTCTGCAGTCAAGGTCTGGTTTTAACCATATCTCTGCTACTCTAAAGTCTGTGCATTGGGGGCTGGAGTCCTGGATGGTCCATGCTGTATTGCAAGCTGTAGTCTGACATTGCCTAGCATGTTCTAGTCACTCAAGAAATAACTGATGAATTCATAAGGCTGGATTAATAGAAGGCCACAGCCTTCATCTTTTAAAAAAAACCCTATATAATACGCCTGTACAAAGTGGTATGTCTGTGCATACATACATAACCACATGTATGTACACATAACACAGACCTGCAGGGAGATATTCTGAAAAGAAATGGGAGTTTGGAAGAAAAAATATCTCTGTCTGTATTACAGCTCCATCGTTTCTCAAGTGTCTGACTGGGGGGTGTGTAATCTGCCATCCCTGAAAAATCAGGCTTTTCATCTGTACAGTGGGATAATAGCACCTCCCAGGGTTTTGAAAAGCCAATCAAATGGAGAGCACATGAGAAATCACTTTGTTCCTTGTAAAACCTCATATAAACGTGAAAACTTATGTAAAGATAGAAGTACGTATAGAAATAATCTACCACCTTCACCTGTTGATCTATTCACAGGTTGGGAAGTCAGAGAGGATGTCGGGATTTCCAAGTCTGCATGTGCTGGCTTCCACCTGCAGAGATTAAAGTGACTGCGGTTGTGATAAACTAGAGTGCTACTTGGTTCTGGCAGCCACTACCCCATGGTCCCATGGTCGGAGGAAGCTTCCAGAGGAGTGGACCTGGCAGACATGGTTTTGAAATGGTGGTAAATGCACCTTCTCACCTCCCACCAGGTCTATTTCAGGTGCAGAAGCAGCCCCATTGGATTGGGTGGGCATTTCAAACTCAGCTGAGCCACCTTTGCAAGAGTAGAGACTCCTAAAACAAGGATGCTTCAAACTGCCTGCTCCATTTTTTGGCTAAACTTAACTCCCTGGATATGGAGAATCACCCCTTATGGGTACCTGAGAAACTCTGGCAGAGAAAAGCACATGTGGAAATCCATTAAGGAAAAGGGGCCCTTGACACACTGGCTCTGTGAAAGGAAAAAATAAATGAAGTTCAGTTCAGTTCAGTCGCTCATTTGTGTCCAACACTTTGCGACCCCATGAACCACAGCACGCCAGGCCTCCCTGTCCATCACCAAATCCCGGAGTCCACCCAAACCCATGTCCATTGAGTCAGTGATGCCATCCAACCATCTTATCCTCTGTGGTTCCCTTTTCCTCCTGCCCTCAATCTTTCCCAGCATTAGGGTCTTTTCCAATGAGTCAGCTCTTTGCATCAGGTAGCCAAAGTATTGGAGTTTCAGCTTCAACATCAGTCCTTCCAATGAATTCCCAGGACTGATCTCCTTTAGGATGGACTGGTTGGATCTCCTTGCAGTCCACGGGACTCTCAAGAGTCTTCTCCAACACCACAGTTCAAAAGCATCAATGCTTCGGCGCTCAGCTTGATTTATAGTCCAACTCTCACATCCATACATGACCACTGGAAAAACCACAGCCTTGACTAGATGGATCTTTGTTGACAAAGTAATGTCTCTGCTTTTCAATATGCTGTCTAGGTTGGTCATAACTTTCCTTCCAAGGAGTAAGCGTCTTTTAATTTCATGGCTGCAGTCACCATCTGCAGTGATTTTGGAGCCCAGAAAAATAAAGTCAGCCACTGTTTCCATTGTTTCCCCATCTATTTGCCATGAAGTGATGGAACCAGATGCCATGATCTTAGTTTTCTGAATGTTGAGCTTTAAGCCAACTTCTTCACTCTCCTCTTTCACCTTCAAGAGGCTCTTTAGTTCTTCTTCACTTTCTGCCATAAGGGTGGTGTCTTCTGCATATCTGAGGATGGGAAGAGCACAAAAGGAAACTTCAAGTTTCCCTTAATTTAGTCCTTCAGGCTGTGAATTTAGAGATTGGGGCCCTTGGTCTCTGTGCAGCCACAAAACATATCAGTGGTTTGTCGACATCCACTCACTGCCCTCAACATCTTCAACTCTCAGGCCTCCAGTGGAAAATCTTACATGTCATTTTGAACTTTCCTTGCTTTCTATTCAGTGTTCAGTGTAACCTCGGTAACCTGGAATTGGCCCTGGTGGGAGTATTTATATACCAATAATTAGCTTCTAGTCAAGGCTATGGTTTTTCCTGTGGTCATGTATGGATGTGAGAGTTGGACTGTGAAGAAGGCTGAGCGCTGAAGAATTGATGCTTTTGAACTGTGGTGTTGGAGAAAACTCTTGAGAGTCCCTTGGACTGCAAGGAGATCCAACCAGTCCATTCTGAAGAAGATCAGCCCTGGGATTTCTTTGGAAAGAAGTATGCTAAAGCTGAAGCTCCAGTACTTTGGCCACATCATGCGAAGAGTTGACTCATTGGAAAAGACTCTGATGCTGGGAGGGATTGGGGGCAGGAGAAGGGGACGACCGAGGATGAGATGGCTGGATGACATCCCTGACTCGATGGACATGAGTCTGTCTGAGTGAACTCTGGGATTTGGTGATGGACAGGGAGGCCTCGCATGCTGCAATTCATGGGGTCACAAAGAGTCGGACAGGACTGAGCAACTGAACTGAACTGAACAAATAAATATTGGGGGAGTTTTCCTGGAGCACCAGTTGTTAAACATTTACCAGCACATCACTGCCTTAAACATCCTTCATTTCTACCCCATAAGTGTACTTTCATACTTCTCATCCCTCTCTTTGTCTATGTCTCTGTCTCATCCGCACACATTGGCTCACACTGTTCTGTTTTCCTACCTAAAAGGGTGCTGTTTGTTGTTGCTGTTGTTCAGTCATTAGGTCATGTCCAACCCACCAGGCTCCTCTGTCCATGGGGTTTTCCAGGCAAGAACACTGGAGTGGGTTGCCATTTCCTTCTCCAGGTGATCTTCCCAACCCAGGGATCGAACCCACATCTCCTGCATTGGCAGGTGAATTCTTTACCACTGAGCCACCGGGGAAACCCTCAGAGTTCTGTGTCACCTCCCAAATGAGCCCCATGTCCTCAGGCTGATTTAATTCCCTCAGTCATATGATCCACAGCTACCATGCATATTCCTGCACGGCTTCCCATCTGTTGACTTTGTATATTGACTTTCCAAGTTTTATGAGAAAGCCTGGAAAACTCTTTTCCCCCAACCTCACCCTTCACTTCCTTCAGGCTTTTGCTCAAATGTCACCTTCTCAGTGAGACCCTCCTTAAATTTCCTCCTACTCCCAGATGGGAGATGCCTGCTGGGAGGGCAACCATCTTCTGGCAGATGGTGATGCTGGGAGGGTGGACTGTCAGTACAGCCTAGCTAGGAATACCATGAGCAAAGGCAGGGTTGTTTAACCAGTGACCCCAGGGGCTGCCTCTGGTTGCCTGGCAATGAATTGGGAACAATGGTTGCTTCTCTCCCCGTGGGAGAATCAGCCAATGTTCCCAGGTGCTAGGAGGCTGGCGTTCCCAGCTGACACCCACACAGAAAATGTTTCTTCTCCTCATGCAAGTCTGTTCTCACGCTCCCTCTATGAACAGGAACAGCACAGACACTGGGGCCCCTTCTGGAGCACAGCCGCTCTGTGCATCAGGCTGTTCCCTTCCCTGACATGTGACTCAGAGCTGCAGGGAAGCAGGCACTATACATCGGCTGACTTCTGTCCATGAGTTCCAGCAGACACAAGCCACACTGTGCCTGCCGACTAGAAGCAGGGAGACCTGTTAGGAGGAGTTAATGACCTCTAGGGGTGGGGGTCAAGGGAAAGCTAAGGTTGCACTTTTTATTCACTATTCTAACCACTTGAGTCTCATCTTCCCAAACGCTCTCCATGAAAACTACAAACCATCAGCTCTTTCTGAAAATTTTCATATAACCCTTTGTATTTCCCCACATCGTTTCTTTTGTCTGATCTTTTCCCTGTCTCTTTCTTCTCTATATAGCATTAATGACTTTCTAAGGAGCACTTTTTAAAAGTACCTTGTTTTCACACTAAGTGCTCTGTGCTGAAATATGTAGAGACTCTCCCACGGCCACTCTCCACAAATGCCCCAGTGTGACCCAGTCACGAAGGAAATACAAGCTCAGCTGGGGTTTCCAGTGGTGGCATCTGTGTTTTGTTGTCGCAGAGCAATTCTCTGGCTCCATCAGTAGGAACCATCCTGCTTAGATGGCACCTGTGACACAGAAGCTATGCCTCAGAATCAGACAGCTATTCATTGTTATCCAAATTTACTGCTAGCTATCTATACTAGAGTTAGATTGGTTGGAATGTGGTTTCTACCTCATTTCATTAGATTATAATGTTCACTCTATAAATAAAACAGGCACTAACTGTATTTAATTACAGATTACCTAACTTGCTCAGTACATACATGTATCTGGTAAAATGCACGGATGGGGGAAATGTGCCAATGAGAATAAGACTCACAGAGCTGAATCAGCTTCATGGTGATACTGGGAAGGCAAATGAGAGAATATAGGTAAAGACCTCAGAAGATTGCCCAACACAAAGACATCGCTAAAAGAGGTAGTTGTTGTTTGCTGCTATTGTCATAACAACAATTATCTAATTACGCAATGAAACCAGTGCTCTAGTAGCCCAAAGAGCTAAAAACTGTCTTTTGAAGGCTCTGATTTCATTTGGTTACTTATTACTCCAATTTTATATTGTTCTTTGGTCTTTAACTAAAAAACGCCCTTATCTAACCAACATTTAGTGTCTCCCATTGGTCACATTTACAGGAAGCCTAAAGAGCAATGGAGCCCAGGAAATGTAGTTTCTAGTGACATACAGCAGCTTCAGAGGTTAAACAGGAGAATGACAGAGACAAGAAGAAATTCAAACAAATATTTCTGCAAGTCTGATGCCTGTACATGAGACTTCGTATCTGTACTCAACCCATAGGCACACTTCCATCTTTAAGTGCAGAAAGGATCAGAAATATAAAAAATTTTATTTAAAATTTTATTTTAAACATTTTAGGTGAGTTATGATATTCTGGGAAAGAAAGAAGTGGGGGATACAATTTTAAGAAAGCAAGAAGGCATTTGATTTTAAACAATTTTCTCTTTTTTTGTGGTCAACACAAATGAAATGACTGCAACTTTGAAGACTGGTTGTTTTGAGTTCAGGAACAGTGTGAGATAATAAGAATAAAAACATAGATTTGGCTATCCATCACGTCTCTGCTTTTCAACACTGTGCAACCTTGAGCAAATTATTGTCCGTTTTCTTCTTCAGCTTCCTTGTTTGGAAAAGAGAACCAATGATGATCACCCAACTCAGAGGACAGAAGTGAAGGTTAAGCGGGAAAAATGGGCTTGGTACATATGTTGGTGCTATGCATGCTCAGTCACTCAGCCGTGCCTGACTCTTTGTGACCCCATGGACTATAACCTGCCAGACTTCTTTGTCCATGGAATTTTCCAGGCAAGAATACTGGAGCGAGTTTCTATTTCCTACTCCAGGGGATTTTCCTGGTATATAACAGACACTAAAAATGATGCCTTCTCTTCCCTTTATGTCCCCTTTTATGTCTTTGGTTTATCCCTGTGATAAGGGCAGAGTAAATGGACAAAGTAGGTGATTAAATAGTTGATCCCACTGCTGCTGCTGCTGCTAAGTTGCTTCAGTCGTGTCCGACTCTGTGCGACCCCCATAGACGGCAGCCCACCAGGCTCCCCTGTCCCTGGGATTCTCCAGGCAAGAACACTGGAGTGGGTTGCCATTTCCTTCTCCAATGCATGAAGGTGAAAAGTGAAAGTGAAGTCACTTAGTCGTGCCCGACTCTTCGAAACCCCATGGACTGCAGCCTACCAGGCTCCTCCATCCATGGGATTCTCCAGGCAAGAGTACTGGAGTGGGGTGCCATTGCCTTCTCACTATTGGACTATAAATAGAGGAAATATAGGAGACCCCTGCAAGTTAATGATTACTCAGCAAAGCAGGTTTTCTTAACCACAAAACCAAGCAGGCTTGCTTAGGAACAAAACCAGGCAACAGAAGCATGGGATATGTCCCAAACAATAAAACAATGGTGCCATGAGACCCACATCCTGCCCAGTGAGCTCAATAAGTTAATGACCCCTAGGACATACCCTCTGAACACATTAAAAAATAATAATAATTTTTAGACAGAGTTTGACCATGTATGGACAAAGGAAAACAAACAAACAAACAAACAAACACAAACTCCCCTGCTCAACCTGGAGCAAGAGCTGATGATGGAAACATGACATCTACTCAAGAAAGACAAAGAAGTTCTTCTCCCTCCCTCCCCGTCCCACATCTTTGATTATAAAACTGTAGCCTAGGAAGTTTTTGAGGCACAGCACCTCCTTGCCCACCCACTTGGGCCACCAGCCTCACAAGTAAATCAACTCTTATCTATCACTTTGCCTCTCACTGAATTCTTTTCTGCACAAATACAGAAAGGACTGTGGAACTGGAGCTCTTTGGAGCCCCTGAAAAGACACCCATCTGTTTCATATGGATTATCTGTTACCTATTGCTGCATCTAGACTTAGAAGCTCAGGTAAGCTGGCTTCTCTGGATCTCTCACATCTCTCATTTAGGATGTGGCCAGGCCTACAGTCATCTCAAAGCTCAGTGTGGTATTGATCCACTTGCAAACCCATGCACATGGGTGTTGGCTGGACTCAGTTCCTCAAGGGCTCTTAGAAGTCCTCAAGTCCTTTGTTGGTTGTTTCTTGTCATGCGGCAGCTCATTATTGGCAACTGACTTTCCTCTGAGGAAATGTGCAAGTGAGAGAGTGCAAGTGGGAGCCCAAGATAGAAGCCACAACCCTTTGGAAACTAATCTCAAAAATGACACATCATAGCTTTTGACATGTTCTGTTTGTCAGAAGCAAGTCACCAGATCAGGACACACTCACGAACAGGGGATAACCCAGGAGTATGAACCCTCCAAAGCAGGGATCATTGGGGCTCTGTCCGAGGATCTGGGTATCACACCTAATTAAAAGAAGGTGAAACTGTCTTCTTGATCCAGAGTGTTTAGAAATGGAAGTGTACCTGTGGTTGAGTGCAGATGCAGTGTCTCTTGCTCAGACATCAGATTTGCAGAAATACTGGTTTGAATTTCTGATTGTTTTCCATCATTTGCCTGTTTTCCCTCCAAGTCAACTGTATGTCAAGGGAAACTACATTGCCCAGGCTCCCGTGCTCACTCAGAAGTGGTAGTGTGGCCGAGCCATCTAAGATGCTGGATTAAGGCTCCAGTCTCTTTGGGGAACGTGGGTTCAAATCCCACCACTGCCAAAATTTTTAGAACTTCCTGTGGCTCAAACGATTAAGAACCTGCCTGCGAACAAAGCTAGTGGAGGTGGTGGAATTCCAGTTGAGCTGTTTCAAATCCTGAAAGATGATGCTATGAAAGTGCTGCACTCAATATGCCAGCAAGTTTGGAAAACTCAGCAGTGGCCACAGGACTGGAAAAGGTCAGTTTTCATTCCAATTCCAAAGAAAGGCAATGCCAAAGAATGCTCAAACTACCGCACAATTGCACTCATCTCACATGCTAGTAAAGTAATGCTCAATATTCTCCAAGCCAGACTTCAGCAATACGTGAACCGTGAACTCCCTGATGTTCAAGCTGGTTTTAGAAAAGGCAGAGGAACCAGAGATCAAATTGCAAACATCTGCTGCATCATGGCAAAAGCAAGAGAGTTCCAGAAAAACATCTATTTCTGCTTTATTGACTGTGCCAAAGCCTTTGACTGTGTGGATCACAATCAACTGTGGAAAATTCTGAAAGAGATGGGAATACCAGACCACCTGACCTGCCTCTTGAGAAATCTGTATGCAGGTCAGGAAGCAACAGTTAGAACTGGACATGGAACAACAGACTGGTTCCAAATAGGAAAAGGAATACATCAAGGCTGTATATTGTCACCCTGCTTATTTAACTTCTATGCAGAGTACATCATGAGAAATGCTGGACTGGAAGAAACACAAGCTGGAATCAAGATTGCCAGGAGAAATATCAATAACCTCAGATATGCAGATGACACCACCCTGATGGCAGAAAGTGAAGAAGAACTAAAGAGCCTCTTGATGAAAGTGAAAGAGGAGAGTGAAAAAGTTGGCTTAGAGCTCAACATTCAGAAAACAAAGATCATGGCATCTGGTCCCATCACTTCATGGAAAATAGATGGGGAAACAATAGAAACAGTGTCAGACTTTATTTTTTTGGGCTCCAGAATCACTGCAGATGGTGACTGCAGCCATGAAATTAAAAGACACTTACTCCTTGGAATAAAAGTTATGAGCAACCTAGATAGTATATTCAAAAGCAGAGACATTACTTTGCTGACTAAGGTCCGTCTAGTCAAGGCTATGGTTTTTCCTGCGGTCATGTATGGATGTGAGAGTTGGACTGTGAAGAAGGCTGAGCGCCAAAGAATTGATGCAGTTGAACTGTGGTGTTGGAGAAGACTCTTGAGAGTCCCTTGGACTGCAAGGAGATCCAACCAGTCCATTCTGAAGGAGATCAGCCCTGGGATTACTTTGGAAGGAATGATGCTAAAGCTGAAGCTCCAGTACTTTGGTCACCTCCTGCGAAGAGTTGACTCATTGGAAAAGACTCTGATGCTGGGAGGGATTGGGAGCAGGAGGAGAAGGGGACGACCGAGGATGAGATGGCTGGAGGGGATCACGGACTCGATGGATGTGAGTCTGAGTGAACTCCGGGAGTTGGTGATGGACAGGGAGGCCTGGTGTGCTGCGATTCATGGAGTCACAAAGAGTCAGACATGACTGAGCGACTGAACTGAACTGCAATGCAGAAGACCAGGGTTCGATCCCTGAGTTGGAAAGTTCCTCTGGCAAAGGGAATGGTAATCCACTCCACTATTCTTGCCTGGAGACTCCCATAGACAGAGAAGCCTGGTGGGCCATAGTCTGTGGGATCACAAAGAGTCAGACACGACTGAGCAACTAACACACACAAGCACAATGAAGGCCATATGTGAAGAGCCCACAGCTGACATTATTGGTTTCCCTGGTGGCTCAGACGGTAAAACATCTGCTTGCAATGCGAAAGACCCTGGTTCAGTCCCTGGGTCGGGAAAATCCCTTGGAGAAGGAAATGGCAATCCACTCCAGTACCTGTGTCTGGAAAATCCCATGGACAGAGGAGCCTGGTGGGTTATACAGTCCATGGGGTCACAAAGACTTGGAGACAGGTGAGTGACTTCACTTTCTTTATTGCTCACTGGTTTCCAGTAGACTTGACCAATGGGAAGTGCTGATAGAACATGTTGGTGAGACCAAGATATTTCTCCCCTTCTTGTTTTGGTTCTTGGGAAAACCCTGGAATTTCTCCTTCCTGAGATCCAGCCTCCTGATCTTGTATGGCTGCTAGAGTGTATAGCTCGCCACTAGAGAGCTGATTTCTTGGTGGTCTAAGCTCCTATCTCACCAGCCTGTGTCATTTCAGCTTCACTGGGGAGTCCATCCCAACCTCTGGATGATGGTGGCACCTCTTTCTCTTTGTCGCTCTAGCTGTTGGAGAAGTGGCAACTTCTTGCTGCTGCTTATTTTTGGTTACTCTTCATCTTTCTTTCGGAAAAGGCAACGGCAACCCACTCCAGTACTCTTGCCTGGAAAATCCCATGGATGGAGGAGCCTGGTAGGCTGCAGTCCATGGGGTCGAAAAGAGTTGGACACGACTGGGCGACTTCACTTTCACTTTTCACTTTCATGCATTGGAGAAGGAAATGGCAACCCACTCCAGTGTTCTTGCCTGGAGAATTCCAGGGACAGGGGAGCCTGGTGGGCTGTCGTCTATGGGGATCGCACAGAGTCGGACACAAGTGAAGGATCTTAGCAGCAGCAGCAGCATCTTTCTTTTGGTTTCTTAACTTTTTCATGATCGGTTTATCTAATTACTGCTATTAGATTACTCCTATGTGAACCGTAGAACAACTTTTTAACTAGACTGTACTAATAGAGTGACAGACAGTGGGGCTGAACCCAACTGATAAACATTGGTCTATCCTGAGCAACTCATATACAGAGCTGTTTTTGCAGCATTTTCTAAAATGTTTGTGGTACCCAGTATCTTCCCTGGGATATCTATCTGAGAAAGATAGAAAGCAGGAGGAGAAGGGGACAACAGAGGACGAGATGGTTGGATGGCATCACCGACTCAATGGACATGAGTTTGAGCAAACTCCAGGAGATGGTTGACAAGAAAGCCTGATGTGCTGTAAGTTCATGTGGTTCCAAAGAGTTGAACACGACTGGACAAGAACAAAAGTAACTGGACAAGAACAAAAATATCTGCCCTAGCACTCACACTGCTGGCTGTATGGAGGGTGGTTTTTTTTTTTCAGGATGCAGCTTCACCACTGTAGGTTCAAGAGTCATGTTTTACAAAGGAAGAACCTTTATGACATCTGTGGTCTCTTAAACCCCTGAATATTAAGGGCTTCAGAATTTCTCCACAGGGAAAGTTTAAGAACCACATTTTGGTTGGGAAGTGTATGGAGACACTTTATGTGAAACCAGTATTGGGTGATAGGAGTAGAAAAGAAAAAAAATCTAAAAGCCTGAATTGTCCACATCACAGAACATGTGGGTCATTGATGAAATAAAGGGGAAGCTGATGGCTTATGGTGAATGATGTTGGATTCATGATCTCCAAAGAAGATTTAGCTTCAGGACCAGGGACCAGGCTTAATCACTCAAGAGCTTTTGTAGAGCAGAGTTTTATTAAAGCATAAAAAGGGACAGAGAAAGCTTCTGACACAGACATCAGAAGGGGGACAGAGAGTGCCCCCTCACTAGTCTTAGCAAGGGAGTTACATACTTTTTAAATTGGTTATTACAATAAACCAAAAAAAGTCTCAAGGTTGTAAAGATCTTACTAGACACACTCCCATAATTTACATTTTAAGATGACAGGATTAGAACTAATAGAAAGATTGGGTTTCCCAGGTGGCTCAGATGGTAAAGTGACTGCCTGCAATGCCAGAGACCTGAGTTCGATCCCTGGGTCAGGAAAATCACCTGGAGAAGGAAATGGCAACCCACTTCAGTACTCTTGCCTGGAAAATTCCATGGATGGAGGAGCCTGGTAGGCTACAGCCCATAGTGTCGCAGAGTCTGACACCACTGAGCGACTTCATTTTCACTTTCACCAGACCCACTTCCATAATATACATTTTTAACAAGATTAGTCAGAAGGTTCTCAAAGAGAAACATGTCCTCAAGCAGGATACATTGTTGTTATATAATCCTTAGTGAAAGTTACACAGTCCTGTCCGACTCTTACAACCCCATGGATCCCATGGACTGTAGCCCAAAAGGTTCCTCTGTCCATGGGATTCTCCATGCAAGAATACTGGAGTGGGTTGCCATTTCCTTCTCCAGGGGATCTTCCCGATCCAGGAATCGAACCCATGTCTTCTGCATTGCAGGCAGATTCTTTACCGACCGAGCTAGAAGGGAAACCATATAAAATCCTTAGTACAGAGTTTAAACTGAGTTGTTTTGTTGGGTAATCATCAGCTCCCAGATTAAAGAAAAAAAAAAGTTTGTCCTTCTCTCCTCCTTGAGAACTCCAGACCCCTTACTCCTCCTCGAGAGCCCCAGACCCATTGTTCCTCCTCGGGGACCCTGGACTTCTTGTCAACCTGCCTAGGAATTGACTCTCTCAAAGCTACTGTGGATTATGCTAGGACTTCATAAATAATGTTGTCCTACAAATTGTTCCGTTTCCTACTGCATCCCCCTTTCTTTCTACCCCACCCCAAACCTCAAGAATACTCGGTCTGCAACTTTAAGA
This sequence comes from Oryx dammah, assembly GCF_014754425.2. Lineage (NCBI taxonomy): Eukaryota > Metazoa > Chordata > Mammalia > Artiodactyla > Bovidae > Oryx > Oryx dammah. The sequence continues at coordinate 20,345,364 of NW_024070195.1, forward strand.
AATTTACTAAATTCTATTTCTCATGTTTCTTTCTACCCCACCCCAAACCTAAAGCACTAAAGAATAGTGCTTAGAAATAAAACTTTAAAATATGAAAATAAAATTTCACTGTATGTGCTATAAAAACAGTTTATAAAGGATGGTGGAATTAGTCAACGGAATTATCTTACCAAGAGAAGAGACAGCACAGGTGTTGTCTCTTAGTTTAAGTTCCTGGGCAAGTTGCTTAATGTCTTTGGATGCAATTTTGTCTTTTGGAAAATGGTGATAATAATAGCACATAAGCTCATCATAAGAATTAAGTGACTAAGCATTTGTAAAGTGCTTAGAACAGTGCCTACCACACTGTATTTACTCTATGGTAAACTTTATAAGTATGTTGCAATATTCTAAATTGTAACTGACTATACTGATATTGTAACTGTTATAAATTATACTGGAATATCATGATTACTGTAAGTCTGGAAAATTTACATAAAAGCAAGTATGAGAAAAAGAAGATTGGTGATTCCCTAGAAAAAGAAGAGTTTGTAGAATGGTAACTTGTTCGGTGTTTCTCTTCCACAGAACAGTGTACACAAGTGTCCTCAGGGTGGTGGAACTGACTGGGAGACTACTGCTGGCTGGATGAAAATATCCCTTATTCTAACTCTATCCTCAAAAAGCACCTTCTGATCTGTATTTTGGTCTCCTGATCATAAAGTGGTGGCTCAGATGGTAAAGAATCTGCCTGCAATGCAGGAGACCTGGGTTCAATCCCAGGGTTAGCAAGATCCCCTGAAGGAGGGCATGGCAACCCACTCAGTATTCTTGCCTGAAGAATCCCCATGGATAGAGGAGCCTGGTGGGCTACAGTCCATGGGGTCACAAAGAGTCAGACATGACTGAATGACTAAGGACAGCACACAGCACAGACCAGAAAGTAAGTACACCTCTGATAAACTAATTAACGTCATGGCTTACAAACTCAGTTCATGGGAACTTAGGTTGGTTAATAGATAAAAGGTAATACATAGGGTTGTTTACTATGTCTAAGTGTTATAAACACTTCAAAAACACTTTATAAAATCTTAAGGTACTCCTACTGATTAGATAATTGTTGTGTCAGTAAGATTCTGCTAGATTAGATAACAAACAACCCCCAAAACATGGTGGATAACAACAGCAAGGGTTATTTCAGGTTCACATTGTATTTTTTTTTATAGATCAGCTGTGGCTCTGCTCCACATTTTCTTCATGGAGGGACCCAGACTTAAAGAAGATGACATAAAGAGATCTCACTGCTTGTAAAGATTCTGCTGGTATCCACCTCACTTCTACTCACATTTAATCACCTCACTTCTATTCACATTTTATCAACCAAAGCAACTCCCATGGTGATGACTGATGTTGAGGCGATGTATTCCTCATAGGGGCAAGCATATTATAAATCCATATCAATGGGCAAGGATGTATAATCCTCCCCAAAGTGAAGTGAAAGTGAAGTCGCTCAGTTGTGTCTGACTCTTCGTGACCCCATGGATTGCAGCCTACCAGGTTCCTCCGTCCATGGGATCTTCCAGGCAAGAGTACTGGAGTCGGGGGTGGGGGGGTGAGGGGAAGTGCCATCACATCCTCCCCAAAGGGTTGCAAAATATTGGGAGTAAAAGTGAAATCTACTGAAATCTATCCTCATACTTTCTGGTCTGTGCTGTGTGCTGTCCTTATGAGAAACAGAATTTAGTAAATGTCTTAAAGTTGCAAGCCGAGTAAGTGCTAGAATTGGAGTTTGAAATGAAGTTGTTTGTCTCCAGGACAGTGATAGCCAGAGTCCAATGTGGCCCTGGAAATTCTCATCTGATATGCAACCACTTGTGCACACAACTAAATTAAATAGGACTGACCTATGGAACTAAGAGAATATTGTGATTTCTGAACTTCTGTCATAAAAGATACTATGACTTCAATTTTGCCCTCTCTTGGATCACTCATTCCTGTGGAAGCCAGCTGTGATGGATTGAGCCCTCCAGCAGCTCAGTAAACAGGTACATGTGCCCAGGAACTGAGGCCTTTCGCCAACAGCCAAAACTGACTTGCTCGCCATGTGAGCCATGTGAGAATTGGCTCTCTTATTCTCAACCAAGTTTTCAGGTGACTCTTCCAAAGTAAATATGACTCCAGTCTTATCAGAGATCTCACGTCAAAACCAACCGGTTAAGTCACCCCCAAATTCTTGACCCATGGAAACTGTGTGAGATAATACATGCTTGTTATTATTTTAAACTATTAAATTCTGGGATAGCATATCATGCAGCAATAGAGAACTATACAAGAGTGTGTCTAATTGTCATGCCAAACTGCAGCTAGTTATGAATTAACAATCCTCTGTAAATGGATAAACCTTACATTTACAAGCCAGCAAGTGCATGAAGTTAGGGAGAATGGGGAGGGAAATGTAAAAGGATGGTGAGGAAATAATAGGAAGTAGTACAGATAAAGACAGAAAAGTAAAGAACAGAGAAAACATACACCAGCCTAAATGCAATCTGTTCTTGTTCATTGAACCATCTCTTTTGAAAACATCAGCAGCATCTTTGAATAAATAGATACTGAAGGGATTAATTAGGAAAGTGATTTTGAGTCCACTATTAAGGTTAATGGAAAGGTAGTTAATATCACTGAAGTCATTCTTTCTCAAAGGGTCCAGTTTCTAGACAGGAAGAGCTTGCCAGGACTAAGAGATCTGTGTTTTGATTCAAGAGTATATATGTAGACACTTATGTTTGATATTCTTAAGCTCTTCTGGGCCAAGAAAGGATACAAATCCTCCAGCCCATCCCCAAATCCAAACTACTCTTCACCTGCACCTTCTGCAGGGACATTTTCCCTCCAGGTACCATAGAATTCCCTTTCTGGCAGTCCAGGGATCAGTCACTAACCTCTCTCAGGCTTTCATTTAGAAACAATGATGGGTTCCTGGAGTTTCCATATGCTTCAACATCCAAATTAAGTTTAGAAGTATTTATTAGATTGACTCTTTCCATATTTTTTGTTTTGGTTTTATTGATTTACTCAGCCTTAGGCCAGTGTAGAACAATTTAACTGAGTTTAAAGTGTAAAATGTGTGTGGGTTGGTGTATATTAAAATATATATAAGAACTGAAATATATACATATTCTACAAGATAGAGATTAAGATCACCTTTTAAACCACACCTTCAATCTGCTGACTGAGACCTATTATTTATTAAATCAACTTCTTTTGTTGTGATCATCTTTACTGAACTTAAATAGAGAAGAGAGGAGAGGGAATAGACAAGAGGAATAAACAGCAGAGCAAATTTCATTTAAAAGGAGTATCTATTACTTCCTCAAAAGCTCAGTTAGGGCAAGCATGAGTACACGTGAGTGTGACTGTATAATGAAAAATGTGTTTTTTAATGTAGGTTATAGTCAAAAAGAGTTCTTAAAAAAATAAGTAACTGGCCAGCTAATAAACCACCAAGGAAGCCCTGATCAGTTATTTCTTAAAACGCTCCTTGGTTCGAATTTGTCTGCTTTTCTCATCCTGCATTTTGCCAGGAAATATCACAAAAACAATGAAGTATCCTTTTCAATGCAAGGAATTCATGGTGTTGATGTGTCTACTACTTGTGAGGTTTACCTTACTCAGTTAAGGTAGCATCCAGGTTTCTCTACTATAAATTTATTTCCTGTCTCTTGTACTAGAGAGACATCTTGGGGAAGAGACTTTGAGACTATACAAATCCTGATTTCTCCTTCAAATTTCATTCAACTTTAGCTTCCACCGCTTGATTTTAACTTAACTGCAACAAGGAAAAGTTGTCTGTTTTCCTTATGTATGTGTGTTATCTATGCATATATATTTTAATCTGTGAGTTAAAATCCAATCTAATCCATTTGTATTTTATTGCTCAAATCATACCAGCTTTAGACTGGCTTGCAACGTTTTTCAATAATGTTTCATTTTATTTTAAGCAACTTCCTATTTTCTGGCGCCACAAAATATTCCTATCCACCCTGTATTTTTCATACTCCAGTCTTGGAGCCAATCCCTTCTCCAGGGGCCCCTGGGTTCTTTAATTGAAGAATGATGCTTAAAAACCAAAGATCATGTGACAAGTGTGCTAATTCCTACTAGGCTATAACTGCTTTTAGGTCCTCTCCACTGACAGAGCAAGGACGTATACGTGTATGTTAACCCATGCGCATACACATTCTTCTAGGTTTCTGTATCTATAAAACTGTAGATGTATTTTAAAATATACCTTTATATTACTACTTCTGATCTTAATCTAGTACAAGTGTCATTTTAGCCAGATATGTCTTTTTCCACTAGTGAGAACACTGGATCTCACTTTCTATATTGTATTTACTTCTTTATTCAATTCTAGTAGACACATAGTAATTTCAGAATTGCTAATCCCTATCTTTGTGCTAACACTATTGCATTGCAACCTTTATATCTACCTACTTTTGTCTTATCCTTGTAGTATCCAAACAAGATTCTGTTTTCTACAGTTACTTAAGTTAATTTTAATCCTTCCAAATCCCTTTAGTGTTATTAATACATTTTGGTTCATTTGTTAGTGCTTATATTCCATTCTGAGTTCCCCCATTCCTATTACTTTTAATAATGTGATTGTTTTGCTGGTATATGAAATATTACTATAGTTGTAAGAGTCACTGTTATACAAAAAGACATACTCAGAAAACTGTCACTGCCTCTTTATCACTATGACTCTGCTCCCATTCCTCCTTTTTTCCCATTCCCTTCTAATCCCCACTACCAGAGATAACAATTCTCTTTCATTTTTTGTTCTTTCTTCCTGTATATCTTTTGCACAAATGAACAAAAAAAATGTATTTTTTTATGCCTTCATCATTCCCTTACAGAGGGAATCTCATACTATGGATACTCTTGCATTTGACTTTTCACTTAACCATCTATCCTGGAATTCATTCCTTAATAGCTCACGGAGATTGCCCTTATTCATTTTTGTAGGTGCATATTACCCAACTGTGCATATGTGTCCTAATTTATTCACATTTTAATGTGAATATTAACATTAATTCCAATATTTTACAGTTCCAAACAATGCTGCAAACTTGGGTATGCCCTCTCCCCCTATTTTGTTGAATTAAATAAAAAGAATAACAATTTATAAAATAATATATAGCCCACTTTAAGAAAAGTTTTCCAGAAAAGCTCTGTAGCAAAAGCCAAGATAATGTGACTCTTCAGTTCAGTTCCGTTCAGTTGCTCAGTTGTGTCCGACTCTTTGCGACCCCATGAATCGCAGCACACCAGGCCTCCCTGTCCATCACCAACTCCTGGAGTTCACTCAAACTCACAGCCATCGAGTCAATAATGCCATCCAGCCATCTCATCCTCTGTTGTCTCCTTCTCCTCCTGCCCCCAATCCCTCCCAGCATCAAAGTCTTTTCCAAAGAGTCAACTCTTCGCATGAGGTGGCCAAAGTACTGGAGTTTCAGCTTTAGCATCAGTCCTTCCAAAGAAATCCCAGGGCTGATCTCCTTCAGAATGGACTAGTTGGATCTCCTTGCAGTCCAAGGGACTCTCAAGAGTCTTCTCCAACACCACAGTTCAACTGCATCAATTCTTCAGCGCTCAGCCTTCTTCACAGTCCAACTCTCACATCCATACATGACTACTGGAAAAACCATAGCTTTGACTAGACAGACCTTAGTCGGCAAAGTAACGTCTCTGCTTTTGAATATGCTATCTAGGTTAGTCATAACTTTTCTTCCAAGGAGTAAGTGTCTTTTAATTTCATGGCTGCAGTCACCATCTGCAGTGATTTTGGAGCCCAAAAATTAAAGTCTGACACTGTTTCCACTGTTTCCCCATCTATTTACCATGAAGTGATGGGACCAGATGCCATGATCTTTGTTTTCTGAATGTTGAGCTTTAAGCCAACTTTTTCACTCTCCTCTTTCACTTTCATCAAGGGGCTCTTTAGTTCTTCTTCACTTTCTGCCATAAGGGTGGTGTCATCTGCATATCTGAGGTAATTGATATTTCTCCCGGCAATCTTGATTCCAGCTTGTGTTTCTTCCAGTCCAGCGTTTCTCATGATGCACTCTGCATAGAAGTTAAATAAGCAGGGTGATAATATACAGCCTTGATGTCCTCCTTTTCCTATTTGGAACCAGTCTGTTGTTCCATGTCCAGTTCTAACTGTTGCTTCCTGACCTGCATACAGATTTCTCAAGATGCAAGAGTCCACAAAGGGGAGTCTTCTCCATTAGACAGTGATTTACAGGTGGTCTTCACACTGTTATCTTGGTTGTGCTCATACAACAACACTCCTATGAGGAAGCTGGAGAAGGGAAAATTTGTTTATCCAAAAAAAGCACTTCTTCCCCAAACTCTGTCTTCAATAATACAATCATGGTAAACTGTGATGTAGAAAAGTCCAGAATCAAGCGTTTGATTAGAGCCCAGAATTTTGGAGTAAAGGAACCAAGTATAAGCCTCCCTTTCCTTTCAGCTTTTCTACAAATCACAAAGTTCCTCTTAGCACACTGTCTTGTTCAAAATGGAAATGTGTAGAGTGCTCCCATTTTTTATGACTCGGGGTTTCTTAGACTTTAAAAAGCCAATAATAGGAAGTTACTTTTTTTAGTTCGTCAGAGATTAGTACACTTGAGAATATTTAATGGCTATAAAGTTTCAAGAAATTGCTTCAGGAAGACTTCTCCAAATCCAACCATGTGAACTTGTACTGTAGGAAACACATTTTACATGGGGGCACCCAGCACACAGTCAAAAAGCTGTGTAGATGGCACTTCCTTGGTAGTCCAGTGGTTAAGACTGTGTGCTTCCCTTGCACGGGTGATGGTTTGATCCTTGGTCAAGAAGATAAAAACCTGCATGCCTTGAAGTGCGGGGGGGGGGGGGGAAGCTGTGTAGACAACTGAAACTACATACACTGGGCTCTGATATTTTGTCTTCTATTCTAGTTCATTAAAAGGGAAACATTTTGACCTTGAGCTACAAACTTGATAACTTGATTTCACAACCTTTAATGATTATTCAGACCTGTAGCCTAAAAAACACATGTGTTGAGAGCAAATGCTTTGAAGTCAGATAGCTGTAAGCTGGAATCCTGGATGCACTTCTTAACAGGAGTCTTCTCAGGAGAATTCAGAATTATCTGGGGCAAGACTCTCGAATCTATATTTAAAACACATTTACAACACACACAGACACACACACACACACTCTTATACCAACACCCTATGTAATTCTGATTTAACTGATAGATCAATTGGAAAATGGAACATTTTGGTGTTACTTTTATTTCAAATAAACGTTGGATGTGATAGTGGCAGATCCTTGATGTCTTCCTTAACTCTGTCAAATGTTTTATGTTTTTTAGAAAACAAACTGCACCACAGGACATGAGCACAGGTGACTTAAAAGATCACAGAATATGAAGGATTTAAGTGCCTCAAAGTCTGATTTAGTTAGGGATACATATAATAAAGTGAGGCATTTGAGAGAATTTTAATTTTAGTCGGTTTTGCTGATTTCAACTATTTAGGGGAGTGGTTTTGTTTGTCATTGAAAATGAGTATAATCCCACCGTTCTGAGATTAAATGTCCATAGAATCAGTTTCTGTAGTAACCATCAATTGATCTATTTTAGAACCTTATTCATTCCATTTTATTTTAATATATAAGAAATCATAAATTTATTTTTCACTAGCATGTACCAGTTACATTGAAAATTTTTATACAGTAAGTCATTCAAATTATCGATAATTTATATGTCTTTTATATCAGATTCAGCATTAAAAATTAAACTAGACTGTTTTGAGATATTTCATTAATGAATCAAATATCTGTATCCTCTTATTACAGTGGTAGAATCTGTTGTGTGTGGAAGAAATTGGGGGCAATGGAACTAAAAATTAATTTGATATCTAGTGCTATGTTACAACCAGCCACACCCACAGAATTGTATCATATCACCTTATAGCACTGAACAAAATTTCATGTCTTTCAAGTACATGACCCGCAAATTTTGAAAACAATTCCAGACAGACCATTTTCCAGGAATAATTCCTTTAGTTGAGTTTTTCATTGCCAACATGTACTGCTTTAGGGATTGCCAACATGTGCTACCTAAACAAAACCACTTTTTTGAAGACCTTGCAAAGAATGTCTTCAGAGGACAAAGACTTACCTTGGATGATTCCTCAAAGCTCTGTGAACTGGAAATCTGAACTTGTCATTCAATTCTGCTTACATGGTAAGTCGCTTCAGTCATGTCCAACTCTGTGCAGCCCTATGGACGGTAGCCTGCCAGGCTTTTTTGTCCATGAGATTCTCCAGGCAAGGATACTAGAATGGGTTGCATGCCCTCCTCCAAGACCATTCAATCCTATATGTAACTTATTTTCTTTTTTATGGAGCGCTGTGAAGCAGAAGGGCCTTAATCTTCATGACTGAAGCCATATTTGGTGTGTGGACTAGTCACTCATCAGCTACACAGTGACAACAGGGTCTGAGTTTCTCTAGTAACGGGAATAGATATGTTACAATCTATACTTTCCATTTAGTTCCCCTTATGATCAATGCCTGAATTTCAATCCTAAGAGTATATTACTATTTGATTCTGAAGCACATGCCAAAAGAATCCAGCAGGACTGCAGACATATCGTCCAAGTGCACTGCCACTTCCAGTGACTTTATGGACGACATCTGTGTGTTATTTGAAAATTAATCCTTTTCCATCTGTGTACCCTGAGTATGTTTTGGATTCCCTTTCCTTCACAAATATCCTGAATTCAAGGTATCTAAAGTCCTGGAGCAGTTGTCCAGAGGAAGAGAAGCAACAGCCCCGCCCCCAACCCTTGGGAGCAGAAAGGAAGAGAATTATCCTAAGGAATTATTTAAAAATCCAAACGCGGCAGACACAAATAAAACCATGGCTGCATAGGTTGATGTCCCAGGGGTCCAAAATTTAACGTCACATGTGCAATAATTTGTTTAGCATTAAACTAAACCAGTTTGATGAACTCAAATGCCCTCGGCTCAATAGGCAGGACTCTCCGAGGAGCCTGTGTTACTTCCCTCACTTAAGCGCAGATTTATAATAAAAATCTTAATGCCAGTGACATGGTTTTTGGACACATAAGAACCTAAGCACTTGTAGAATCATATTTGAGAGGTCAGAAAACTCCACAGTTAAAGATCGGTGTATAATTTACTAAGAAAATAGAAAGTTTTGTTTCTCTGAGTCGAAATTTGACGAGCACGGCGGGAAATATTGCAGGTTTTTGGCATAAGGTTTTGTGCTTTCCTCATAATTTGAGACCTGCGTGAAGCCTGAGGCTTCGGGGATCACTTTCTGAGAAAAATCGGGCAATTCGATGCAGAGAATTTTGATATTTTTGGCATTTTTTGAGGTGTAACAAACACAACTCGGGATCCGAGAGGACACTCTGCGGCTGCCAGCGAGGCGGGCTGGACAGCGCACCAATCACGGCGCAGCTCCGCCCTATATAAACGGGCGGGCGCAGCGGCGCGGCCCGAGTCCCGGCCAGTACCTCTGCTTCCGGCTCGAATTGCTCTACCCACGCCCGCCTTCAACATGTCCGAGACTGCGCCCGCCGCGCCCGCTGCTCCGGCCCCCGCCGAGAAGACGCCTGTGAAAAAGAAGGCCCGCAAGGCCGCAGGTGCCGCGAAGCGCAAGGCGTCTGGTCCCCCGGTGTCCGAGCTCATCACCAAGGCTGTCGCTGCTTCCAAGGAGCGCAGCGGCGTGTCTCTGGCTGCGCTCAAAAAAGCACTGGCAGCTGCCGGCTACGATGTGGAAAAGAACAACAGCCGCATCAAGCTGGGTCTCAAGAGCTTGGTGAGCAAGGGCACCCTAGTGCAGACCAAGGGCACCGGAGCTTCTGGCTCTTTCAAGCTCAACAAGAAAGCGGCCACCGGAGAAGCCAAGCCCAAAGCCAAGAAGGCGGGTGCGGCCAAGCCCAAGAAGCCCGCAGGAGCAGCAAAGAAGCCGAAGAAGGCCACTGGGGCGGCAACCCCCAAGAAGAGCGCCAAGAAGACCCCAAAGAAGGCGAAGAAGCCTGCTGCGGCTGCAGGAGCCAAAAAAGCAAAGAGTCCGAAAAAAGCGAAAGCAGCCAAGCCGAAGAAGGCGCCCAAGAGTCCAGCGAAGGCCAAAGCGGTGAAACCCAAGGCGGCTAAACCAAAGACCGCCAAACCCAAGGCAGCCAAGCCAAAGAAGGCGGCGGCCAAGAAGAAATAGGAAGTTCCTTTGGCCTCCGGCTTCGAAGCTCGACACAACCCAAAGGCTCTTTTCAGAGCCACCCAAAGATCTCGGGAAAAGAGCTGTTGCACACTTAAGGGGGCGTGGTCGGGCGGAAGAGGCAGCAAGTGGAGGGCGGGCCTCGCTGGGGTGGGAGGTGGGTCTTAACAGAGTTTTAGTAAAACGTGAGGGAGTACTAGCGAACCCTGGAGTTGGACGGGTAATCGGTTTGCGCCTAACCTGGTTGAACCCGTACAAGGCTCACAGAACAGTGGGCTGGTTTGACGTAAATTCCCAACACTGCCTCAAATGGCACGAAAAAGTCGAGCTCAAGTTTGGGGGAAAGTAATTCCCTATATTTTAACAAGCCCTGTTCTCTGGGGTTTTACAAGAGATGGTTAGTCATTGAACGGGTTACTTGCACATTTTCTTTAACGAGGACAAATTGGACATTTGCGGGGATATTTGCCTCAGTATCTTAACCACCACGGATTTTGTAATAATTCATCAGGGCTTCTGATAGGGGACGAAGAAAAGGGATTGTGAATTTTATTGCAAGGTGACCCAGCCCACATGGTGGTGTTGGCTACGATAGGTAGTTAGCTGTCCATTGGTTACCTGCCGCGAGGCGCAGGATAATGTTCTTATCGAGCTTGTCCACCAGCCCCAAGAGGACATTAAGACTGCCACTAGGTGCGGGGCCCGAGCCAGAGTCGGTGTTACACAAGGGAACAGAGTTGCCTTTAGTTACAAACCTAAAACTGGCATGTTCCCAACTACTTGCATCTAATAGCTGTGAAATACACAATGCAGGTTTCTGAAGAGGCTATTTATACTAGCTATGGGTAAGTCTAGTCTAGGCCCTGTGATTGGGTCAAAGCGAAGTTGAAAGCAGCCAATGAAAAGATAGACCTGTTAGAATCATTTACATTCGTGTTTATGACGCCACAATAAAATTAATCCAATCCTGAGCGAGATCTTACGAACCTCATTTGAATACCGCGTCTATAAATAAATGTGGCCTCACTCGAGGCAACTGTTTTCCCAGCTGTTACGGTAAGTGTTCCGATTTGTATCGGTAAGATGCCTGAACCTACCAAGTCAGCTCCAGCCCCAAAGAAAGGCTCGAAGAAGGCGGTGACCAAGGCACAGAAGAAGGATGGCAAGAAGCGCAAGCGCAGCCGCAAGGAGAGCTACTCCGTATACGTGTACAAGGTGCTGAAGCAGGTCCACCCGGACACCGGCATCTCGTCCAAGGCCATGGGCATCATGAATTCATTTGTCAACGACATCTTTGAGCGCATCGCGGGGGAGGCGTCGCGTCTGGCGCATTACAACAAGCGCTCGACCATCACATCCAGGGAAATCCAGACGGCCGTACGCCTGCTGTTGCCCGGGGAGTTGGCCAAACACGCCGTGTCCGAGGGCACCAAGGCCGTCACCAAGTACACCAGCTCCAAGTAAACTTGCCAAGTAAGCGTCTTTACACCTAACCCCAAAGGCTCTTTTAAGAGCCACGCATGTTTTCAGCAAATGAGTTGTAATCCTTTCATTAGGCTATATTCCGATTTCTACCAAATTTAAACTTTCACTAGCATTCTTTAATGATCTGTTGCATCTGCGTAAGAATTACTATAGGCAAGCTAGACAATACGTGCTATTCATTGCATGCCCACTACAGGCAAGTAGTTACATAGAACCATGATACCACGAAACCATTTACCAATTTGCCCTGAAAATGCCCTTTAAGGTACAGCTTTCTTTTCCGTACGTAGGTCTTCAAGTTGTTCCTGACGGTGACCCGGACTTTGGCGATGAACCCTTACCCAGAATACGAAAGAGCATGCTCTTATCAATTTCATTCTGCTGAGAGCTTTTCCATTTTTCCTTTTTTTTTTTTTTTTTTCATTTTTAAACCACAGATACATGTATTTAGGGGAGGGGGGGGAATGCTGAAAACAATGAATTTTCACAAAAATGTTACAAAGGTTTTTTTCTGGTTTCCTTGCTTTGGAATTGCAGTTTCTGTGGTGAGGAGGAGCCTACGCTCTATCATAAAGGCGGAAAAGAAAAGAAAAAGGAAGCCTTCAAATCCTGTCAGCTGCTATAATTTCTTTCCCAGAAAGTCCTATTTAATTTGTAGTCCTCTGGGGGCAGCATTCAGCTTTAAAGTATTCTGGGTCTCAGATGTCTGGTTATCATTCTCTCCATCGGTAAAGGAGTCTGTCTACTCGGCTCAGGCCCCATTTTGAGCACTCCTGCTTTCCCGGGTGTCCCCAAGCATCAAGGGCACGGAGGAAGTAGAAAGGAAAGGAAAACCCTTCCTGGTAGAATGTGTACTAGGTAGGATAGAAATAAGCGCTTTCCCTTGTGGGAAATAACATTTTGTCAAGAAGATAAATCTGAAGAGGCTGGGACCGGGGGGCTAGGAGGGAGTGGCCGGGAGGAAAGGAATCAGTAGAGGTAACCAAGAAAATTGCCAGGTAGATGAGCGTGAGCTGAGGATGAAGCAATGAAGACCCAGCATAAAAGTAAGGAACACTCAGTCCGAGGGGCTTGGCCCATGTGAAACCCCAAGCACCTCTGCTGATTTTTACCCAAACCTGAGCTTTGTTTTCTGGGTGTTATGTGAACCCTGGCCATGGTGGGAAGCATGATAAGAACTTTCCCAGTGAAGCTGAGACACCAGACCAAAAGGAACTAGAAATAAATACACACATTCATTCACAGTAGATAATGGAGGGCAAAGAATCTGTCCTGAAACTTGGTGCTGAGCAAGTAAACTCCACTGCTGGGCATTTGGAATACAAGCCAGGCTTCACACTTTTTTTGTTTCAGTGTGAATAGAATAAAATAGGGATTCAAAACCGAGGCTGAGAATTTAATTTAGAAATATCCCAAAATGTTTTCGTGCCCCTTGGGCACCTGGTAAAAGCAAATACCAATCCTCTCTGAAAGGGTAAGCTTCATTTTAGGCCTTAATAAATCCCACAGACTTCAAGTGACTAATAACAAAACCTGAACTCTGTGAAGGATTAAGAGAATACAAAAACGATCACACGGTTTTGAAGAAAACAAATATTTCTAGAGCTATTTGTTTTCTATATAGAGAGAACACAATTAAAAGCGTACTGGATGAGCTTAATAGTAAATTAGACCCAGTTGAAGAATTTTCATGAATAGCAAACCAGATCACAAGGAATTATGCAGAGAGAGGGATGTAAAAATGAGTTTAAGAGATCTGGAATGGGTAATAAAATTGTGTGGCATGCATCTAACCATAGTGGCAGGACAAACAGAAAATGATGCAGATGTGAGATTTAAATGATCAGGGCCGTAATTTTTTAGAATTGATGGATTACTCATAAAATGTAGTGAAATGATGTAACAAAAAAGGGTTACTGTGTGACACTGAACTAAACCCTATACATTCTTACAAATTTAATGCTGATTTTCTGGGTGGACATATGGCATCAGATCAAAAAGCACTGTTTGAAATTCTAACATGGGGTGGACAGGAGTGATTGATTATTTACATGCATTTTGTATCTTGCTAATTACTAACTTCTGTTAATGTTAATATCTAATGGATTATCTTGACTTTCATTTCATATAATATTATCATTAGCACAGAAAAAAAATGTTTGATATCCTTTCCAATAACAATTTCTCTTTATCTTTTATCAAATTATTGTGTTAGCTAAAATCACAAACTATCCCATATTAGACATGCTAGCAGATGTCACCATTTCTTCCTCCTTCTCATGGAACTAGCTTTGGTAGTTTGTGATTTATAATAATACATATGCATATGTGTGTGAGTAGTCTTTATTGTATTGATGTAATTTCCTTTTAATTCTATTATGAGTTATTAGGAGTGATTTATGGATTTTTGGCATCTGATGAAACAATGTGCTTTTTCTCCTTAAAGCTGTTGCAATGAAGTACACATAGATATTCTAATGTTAATCCATATTTCTAGTTCTAGGCCAAATCTTATTTGGTCATTTCTTTTCTTTTTTTCTTTTGGCTGTGCTGGGTCTTTCTTGCTGCTCAAAGGCTTTCTCTAGTTGCAGCAAGTGGAGGCCATTCTTCATTGTGGCAGGTTGGCTTCTCATTGCAGTGGCTTCTGTTGTTGCAGAGTACAGGGTTTAGGCTCACGAGCTTCAGCAGTCGCAGCACATGGGCTTAGCTGCATCTCGGCATGTGGGATCTTCCTGGACCAGGGATGCAACCCGCCTTGCCCACAGTGGCAAGCAGACTCTTAACCACTGGACCACCAGGGAAGTCCCTTATTTGGTCATGTTGTATCTTTATCTTAAATAGTGCCTGGATAAATTTTAATATTTTACATGGATATTTAAAATCCTCTACTATTCATACATGAAATCATTCTATGATTTTTCTCTTTTGGGTTTGCCTTCATCAGATTTTGTCCTTAAAGTTATGGTAGCTTCATAAACTTCATTGTGGGGGTTCTCTTTTATTACTTACTGCTGTATAATAAATTATCTCCAAACTGAGCAGCCTAAGTCAATGAATATTTATCTCATTCAACTTCTGAGATCAGAAATCCAGAAATGACTTTGTTGTTGTTCATTCACTCAGTTGTGTCCGACTTTTTGCGACCCCATGGACTGCAGCATGCTAGGCTTTCCTGTCCTTCACTTAAATGACTTAGTCAGGTAGTTATGACTCAGGGTCTCTGGGGAGTTTGAAGTTAAGAAGTAAGCGAACGCTACAGTCAACTGAAAGCTTGACTGTAGCTGGAGGATTCCCCAGACAAGTGTCTGCTGCCAAGAACTCAGTTCCTCCAGAGGATGGAAGAGACTGCTTCAAAGCACAGTAGCTGTTATCCCATAGAAAGAGAAATCAGAGACAGAGAGAACAGCAGGAATGCCTCTGTGACCTAATTTTGAAACAATGACACTTCTGCTACTTTCTATTCATTAGAAGCAAGTCACTTAAATCTGGCATTTATTCAGAAGGGGAATTAGGATCCATCTTTTGAGGTAAGGATATTAAAAGAATTTGTGTATTTATTTTAAAACCACCCATGATTCTTTTTATGCTTTAAATCTCGAATGTAAAAAGTATCTGTGCTTTAAAGATTACATAGAAATAAGCTCTCAGTTCAGGTCAGTTCAGTTCAGTTGCTCAGTCGTGCCTGACTCTTTGCGACCCCATGAATCGCAGCACGCCAGGCCTCCCTGTCCATCACCAACTCACAGAGTTCACTCAGACTCGCGTCCATCGAGTCATTGATGCCATCCAGCCATCTCATCCTCTGTCGTCCCCTTCTCCTCCTGCCCCCAATCCCTCCCAGCATCAGAGTCTTTTCCAATGAGTCAACTCTTCGCATGAGGTGGACAAAGTACTGGAGTTTCAGCTTTAGCATCATTCCTTCCAAAGAAATAAGCTCTGAAATCACCCAAACTTAATACCTTTCCACTTGGTAGATTTTTAGGAATTCCAGCAACATAGACTATAACAGACCACTTTCTACAAAGTCAATAAAACTCCCACATGATATGCCGACAGTTCCTTTTTCTGAGGTTGTAAAGGACAAAATAGTAGCCTTTTATGTTAAATAAAACATTATCTCAGATAGTAGTCTATACTTTAAAAAAATATTGAATTGAATTAATTCAGCTGAGAAATCCTCAACTGCAACCAGTAAAGCAAATCTCTGATGCACGATTGTTTTGGAATGCATGATAGGTTTGATCTTTTTGAAACAAAAGAAATTAAAGAAAATAAATATAATAAAAATTATAATCCCAGGAAATACTCTGGCATTTGAAAAGAGAATAACACTTAAAAAAACTAATGAAATTTAAAATTGATAAGAAGTTTAAGAAGTTAAAAATTCATTTAAAATACAGGAGTGAAGACTGATGACTGACTGAAAGAAAATACAATGTTTAAAAAATGTAAGGTAACAAACTAAGGGTTAGCAGAAGCTTGGTAAAAGAAACTAAAGAATTAAGTTATGAAGGTTTATAAGGAGATTTTGATGTATGTCAAAATACCCTAGTAAATTGTACAAGTTACTTATTTATACATCAGTTTATTTAAGAGATAGTCATTGAATGTCTCTAGGCTAGTCATTGACATGGGTACTGGAGATACAAAGAGAAATAAGGTTGTCCTTGACTTAAAGGAGTTCTCAGTTTTGTAAGACTGTCAAGAATGCTTACAGTTAACTGCTTTCATATCCCTGTATGTTTCACCAAAGCCTGAACAAGTGTTTATCACTCTCTGGAAATTTGCAGGCGAATAGACTTAGATTCACATGAGAACTACCAAACTCATTAAATTAAGGCAAAAAACGACTATCCCAATGTTTTAGTGGTAAGTAATATTAATACCACTGTAATATAGTGGCAAAGCTAAGGGATGGTCCATCTGACACCAACTGCAAGGTTCAGAGTTCTCACCAAAACTACCCTCAGATGATATAATTTATTAGAAGGACTCACAGAACTCACTGAAAGTTATTATAAACAAGATTAGGGTTCATTATAGCAAAAGGACACAAAGCAAAATCAGCAAAGGGCATTCCAAACTGAGAGCTTCCAATAGTACTCTTCCAGCAGAGTCACCAACTGTTAACAATACCTTCCTTCCTACAATGATGTGTGAAACATGGTATGTATTGCTACCTAGGGAAACTCAATCAAGCCTTGGTGTCCAGACTGGATCTTTACCCAATCCCTCTGGATCTAGTATAGATATGGCATGACCCAAAGAACCCAACACACTGGGTATTGTATTAGACTACCCAGTGTAGCTCAAGGCCTCGTGGTACACAGAGATATTATCTTTTATCCAGCACAGACATAAGAAGCAATACATTCCAAAAGCCTACAGATCACATTTCAGCAAAGGCAAAAGGCTGTATCTCTTCAAATAAGGCTAATTCTGCACATAGTCACAAGAAAAATTACATTTTTACAATTTTGAATTGATAACTCAGTTGGTAAAGACCACCTGCAATGCAGGAGACCCCAGTTCAATTCCTAGGTCAGGAAGATCCCCTGGAGAAAGGGACAGACTACCCACTCCTGTATACTTGGGCTTCCCTTGTGGCTCAGTTGGTAAAGAATCCACCCACAATTCCAGAGACCTGGGTTCAATCCCTGGGTTGGGAAGGATCCCCTGGAGAACGGAAAGGCTACCAACTGCAGTATTCTGGCCTAGAGAATGGGGTCTCAAAGAGTTGGACACAACTGAGCGACTTTCCCTTCACTTCATCTATCACTGACTATAACTTGAGTTCTACAACTATTTGCTTCTTATGTCTGTTCTGTCACATACGTTTGCATGTTTAAATCAACTATGAATCCAGAAATTATGTCTCATGGAATACTATTTTTTGTAGTTTATTCAGATGAGCAACTTCAGCAGTCTCCCCCTTGACTTATACCAACTGCTCTCCAAACACTTCCAGCAAGAATAATGGAGTGGGTTTCCATTTCCTCCTCCAGAGGATCTTCCCAACCCAGGGATCAAACACTTACCTCCTGCTTCTCCTGCATTGACAGGCAGATTGTTTACTGCAGAGCCACCTGGGAAGCCCTATGTTTTGAATCATTATCTATTAATGCTAATAATGACTTATCTATTAATACTAATAAAGTGTACGTAACATTGAGGTAGAGATTCCTCAAAGCACATTACAGAAGCATATGTAAACAGAACCCTCTTTTTTGTATAGCAAATATTAATACTGATGGTAAAATGGCACCTAACATATAAACTATTTTTGTTTCTTCAATCAGGGGTGAGATAAGAGTATGGAGAAGAAATGAATGCACACAGTAACTGAAAATGAAAATCTGGCCATACAAGTTATGAAGTATGATGTCTGATCTGCCTGAAATAATTGATTAGTGTGTATATCCCAATAAAATCCTACCCATCCTGATTTATTGCACATTGATTTACCTGCAGAGGGGAAGGAGATCATTACCTGGGGTGGAAGAGCCTAAACAAAGTGTTTTAGCTTTCTCATTTTATTTAAATCATGAAGATAAAATTTATTTCTATCATAGGCCTAATTACTAGAAATTTATTATTTACTCACTTAGGTGGGAGAAGTCAAAAGGAGAGAATGGCAAAACATCTGTGAGATTCCACATTTAATAAAACCTGTGGATAACTGGAATTCACCTTTTATTAATTCAAATCCTTCTTCTTAGATAACCCTTTTTTATACAAATTATTCATTTTTCAGTTTATTTTCCGCCATTAAGTTTTGAGTGGGTAAGGCCTGTTTTGGCTTTGATAACAATCTCGAAGGTAAACAACTTAGTTTATCTAAGCTGACAAATGGTAAGTCACCTTCAACACCTGAAGTAACAGGAAGATATTACTTTGAAGCACTCTCAGAGTTAAGTGTGCCCTACTTGAAGGACTTTTAACAGATTGCTAGGCCCCATCTCAGTTTCACTAGATTGACTAGATCTGGAATAGGGGCCAATAATTTGCATTTCTAAATTATCAAAATGATGCTAATGCATCCGGGGATCACACTTGAAGGGAAAAAAAAAAAGTGGAAACCCCCCTCAGTTGTGTCGGACTCTTTGCAACCCAACAGCAGCCATCCCGTTTCTCCTAGGATCCCAACCCAGGGATCTAACCCGGGTCTACCTGCATTGCAGGTGAATTCTTTACCACTGCGCCACCCAGGATGATACTGCTGCTGCTGCTAAGTCACTTGAGTCATGTCCGACTCTGTGTGACCCCATAGACGGCAGCCTACCAGGCTCCCCCATCCCTGGGATTCTCCAGGCAAGAACACTGGAGTGGGTTGCCATTTCCTTCTCCAATGCATGAAAGTGAAAAGTGAGGAAGTCGCTCAGTCGTGTCCGACTCTTCGCGACCCCATGGACTGCACCCCACCAGGCTCCTCCATCCATGGGATTCTCCAGGCAAGAGTACTGGAGTGGGGTGCCATTGCCTTCTCCCAGTCACACAAAACTGGAAAATCACCTTGAGTTTCAACTAAGTGTCAAGTCCTAAAAATTAGCACCTCCTTCTGGTGTGGCCATACAAAATAGCTTGGGCCTTCCAGTCCCCACCTCTGTCTGCCCCGCCTCCAATAGCCACGGCCCGCCACACCATCTCCCTGGGTCTTCCCAATCCACCTCACGCTCCGCTGTTTTTCCTGAAGCCCCCACGTTACGCGTACATCACCTTCGGCTCCCCTACGAAGTCGCCAGTAGTTATAGGCTTCCGCCCACCACTCTCGCCCCGCGAGGATTCTCGTGTCCACCCGCTACTGGTGCGCAGGCGCAGCCGACCCCCAGCCTCTCTCGCATCTGCCAGTGGAAACGAGAGACCCTAACAGTTTAAGGGGGCATTCACTTATTGAAGCGGAGAACCGAGTTGTTTGAAGACGGAGAAACAAGACATCACCCTCTGTTAATTTTTTTTTTTTTTTCCTCCTCTCAAAATCTGTTCTGAAGAGGCACTTTCCCTCATAACTAGTCCCCAAGACACTTTCCTTGCACCACCCGTTTATTCGCTCTCATATTTCTAGGGCACTTTGAGGATTAAGTGGGTGTATGTGCATGTATGTGTAGATTATTATTATTTCCTACTTGAATAACTGTATTTTAAGTTTCATCTTCATATGCATGAAGGACATACATCCATTAGGCTAGAGTAGACATGGAGCATACAGCCCACAGTATTTTTAGAGGCTCACGAATGTATTTTAATTTCTTCTAAAATCAGAATTTAAAATGAACTTTTAGGTCGACGAAAACATTCTAATATATCATATAACTAGAACGAAGAAACCGTTCTACTAAAGGTTCTGATACTTTATGTAATTTAAATAATGTTACTGTTTTTGTTGGTTTTATGGAGGAGAGGGCCAGGAAAAAGAGAGGTAAAAGAGAGTGGGGCCCGCGAAACACAGTGCAACCTTGGGTGCAGGTAACACCCAACCATCTCCAATTACATTATTTACTTTTTTTTTAATTGCTTTTTTTTTTTTTTTTTTGGTGTACACATTTCCTAGTGCTTTCCAGATGTTAACACCTTTAATCTTCTTAACACACCTGTGAAATATTATTATTGCTAATTTAGCTATATGTATTGATTGCTGGCAGAAATATCAATAAACTCAGAAATGCAGATGACACCACACTTATGGCACAAAGCTAAGAAGAACTAAAGAGCCTCTTGATGAAGGTGAAAGAGGAGAGTTGTTTCACTTGATGAAAGTGAAAGAGGAAAGTTGGCTTAAACCTCAACATTCAGAAAACCAAGATCATGACATCTGGTCCCATTACTTCATGGCATATAGATGGGGAAATAGTGGAAACAGTGACAGACTTTAATTTTGGGAGCTCCAAAATCACTGCAAATGGTGACTGCAGCCATGAAATTAAAAGACGCTTGCTCCTTGGAAGAAAAGTTATGACCTACCTAGACAGCATGTTAAAAAGCAGAGACATTACTTTGCCAACAAAGGTCCATCTGTCTAGTCAAAGCTTTGGTTTTTCCAGGAGTCGTGTATGGATGTGAGAGTTGGACTATAAAGAAAGCTAAACACCAAAGAATTGATGCTTTTGAACTGTGGTGTTGGAGAAGACTCTTGAGAGTCCCTTGGACTGCAAGGAGATCCAACCAGTCCATCCTAGAGGAGATCAGTCCTGAATATTCATTGGAAGGACTGATGCTGAAGCTGAAACACCAATACTTTGGCACCTGATGTGAAGAGCTGACTCATTTGAAAAGACACTGATGCTGGGAAAGATTGAGGGCAGGAGGAGAAGCGGATGACAGAGGATGAGATGGTTGGATGGCATCACCAACTCAATGGACATGAGTTTAAATAAGCTCCAGAGGTTGGTGATGGACAGGGAGGCTTCACACGCTGTAGTCCATGGGGCTGCAAAGAGTCAGACACAACTGAGCAACTGAACTGAACTGACTGAGTTGCTCAGAGCTTAAAATAATGTATCCAATATCATCTTATTAATAAATGGCAAAGGGCATTCTGACCTAAGAAGTTTAGATCCAGAGTCCTTGCTCTAAACCATTGCATAGAGACACTCTCTCTTTAGAACAAACTAACCAATCTGCCTGGAGAAGGAAATGGAAACCCATCCCCACCAGGGATTAAACTGGTACCAACTGCAGTGGAAGCTGGGAGTCATAGCCTCTGTATCACCAGGTTCTAAACCATTGCATGAGATATTGTCACTTTAGAACGAACGAACCAGGCTACCTAGAGAAGGAAATGGCAACGCGTTCCAGTATTCTTGCCTGGAAAATCCCATGGAGAGAGAAGTCTGGCAGGCTACATTCCATAGGGTTAAAGAGACACACGGCTGAATTGACTTAGCACTGAACCCAGCTACTCTTGAGCTTTCTTTTTGACTTGGCCTACAAAGACTAAAACAAACAATTAATGTAGTTTCTGACAGCTCAAGGCCTAGGAAAACCCTAGCTAGCCTCAGGTTGCCTGTCCTAAATGAATATCCACTGTTTTTCTTCCATTTCACTCTGTTTGTTTTTGTTTTGGAGAATCATCCTATTTTTGCTAATTAATGTTAATTTTACAGTGCTTTACCATAGTGAAGTTTTGTCACATAACATTGAATTTTTAGGCTATTTTGGAGATTAAGAACATTTTACCATATTGAGTCATAAAAAAAAAAATTAAACATAGTCTAGTGTATCAGTTCAGTTTAGTAACTCACTCGTGTCCAACTCTTTGTGACCCCATGGACTGCAGCACACCAGGTCTCCCTGTCCATCACCAACTCACAGATCTTGCTCAAACTCATGTCCATTGAGCAGGTGATGCCATCCAACCATCTCATCCTCTGACATTCTCTTCTCCTCCTGCCTTCAGTCATTCCCAGCATCAGGGTCTTTGCCAATGAGTCAGTTCTTCCCATCAGGTGGCCAAAGTATTGGCGTTTCAGCTTCAGCATCAGTCCTTCCAATGAATATTCAGGACTGATCTCCTCTAGGATGGACTGGTTGGATCTCCTTGCAGTCCAAGGGACTCTCAAGAGTCTTCTCCAACACCACAGTTCAAAAGCATCAATTCTTAGGCGCTCAGATTTCTCTATAGTCCAACTCTTGCATCCATACACAACTCCTGGAAAAACCAAAGCTTTGACTAGACAGATGGACCTTTGCTGGCAAAGTAATGTCTCTGCTTTTTAACATGCTGTCTAGG
Source organism: Oryx dammah (assembly GCF_014754425.2). Lineage (NCBI taxonomy): Eukaryota > Metazoa > Chordata > Mammalia > Artiodactyla > Bovidae > Oryx > Oryx dammah. The sequence goes on from NW_024070195.1 coordinate 20,367,860, forward strand.
TAGGTCATAACTTTTCTTCCAAGGAGCAAGCGTCTTTTAATTTCATGGCTGCAGTCACCATCTGCAGCTATTTTGGAGCTCCCAAAATTAAAAGTCTGTCATTGCTTCCATTGTTTCCCCATTTATTTGCCATGAAGTGATGGGACCAGATGCCATGAGGGTGGTCCTCTTCACTTTCTGCCATAAGGGTTGTGTCATCTGCATATCTGAGGTTGTTGATATGTCTCCCAGCAATCTTGATTCCAGTTTGTGCTTCATCCCATCCACCATTTCTCATGATGTACGCTGCATATAATTTAAATAAGCAGGGTAACAATATACAGCCTTGACATACTCCTTTCAATATTTGGAACCAGTCTGTTTTTCCATGTATAGTTCTAATTGTTGCTTCTTGACATGCATACAGATTTCTCAGGAAGCAGGTAAGGTGGTCTGGGATTTCCATCTCTTTAAGAATTTTCCACAGTTTGATATGATCCACACAGTCAAAGGCTTTGGCATAGTTAATAAAGTAGATGTTTTTCTGGAACTCTCTTGGTTTTTTGATGATCCAGAGGATGTTAGCACTTTGATCTCTGGTTTCTCTGCCTTTTCTAAATCCAGCTTGAACATCTGGAAGTTCACGGTTCGCATATTGCTGAAGCCTGGCTTGGAGAATTTTGAGGACTACTTTACTAGTGTGTGAGATGAGTGCAATTTTGTGGTTGTTTGAACATATCTTGGCATTGCCTTTCTTTGGGATTAGAATTACTGACCTTTTCCGTTCCTGTGGCCACTGCTGAATTTTCCAAATTTGCTGGCTATTGAGTGTAGCACTTTCACAGCATCATCTTTTAGGATTTGAAATAGCTCCACTGGAGTTCCATCACCTTCACTAGCTTTTTCGTAGTGATGCTTTCTAAGGCGCACTTGACTTTGCATTCCAGGATGTCTGGCTCTAGGTAAGTAATCACGCCATCGTGGTTATCTGGGTCATGAAGATCTTTTTTTGTATAGTTCTGTGTATTCTTGCCACTTCTTAATATCTTCTGCTTCTGTTAGGTCCATACCATTTCTGACCTTTATTGTGCCCATCTTTACATGAAATGATCCCTTGGTATCTCTAATTTTCTTGAAGAGATCTCTAGTCTTTCCCATTCTATTGTTTTCTTCTATTTCTTTGCATTGATCACTGAGGAAGGAAGTCTAATGTATATCTGTCTCTCAGTTTGAGTGAATCTTGTTTTTTATTTCAGGATTTCACAGTTTTATATATACAGATCTGGAACATTTTTTCTTGGATTTAGAATCCTTAGAATGTATTATACTGTTGTAATTAATGTCTGAATTTTCTATTTTAAATCCAGAAAGGCCATGGATTTTTATGTGGTACTCATATATTCAGCAGCCCTCTTATGCTCAGGAAGATCTAATTGTTTATAGATTCTTGTTAATTTTTACACTGACATATTATTTTCAAACGTCGTCTTTTCTTGTTGAATACTTATCCTTCTTGTTTCTTGTACTTTTCTCATGATATTAGCCAGGCCCTCGGTGTTATGTTGCATAAGAGTAGTACCACAAAGCTTTTGTCTTTTTACCGTTTTGGAATCCTTCTAAAATTACACTATTAAATGTTGTGCTCACTGTAGCTACTTCTTATTAAGTGAGTCGCTACTCCTTATCCTTCTAGTTCGTTGAAAATATTGATAATGAAGGCATGTGATATCTAACAAATACTTTCCTAGTATCTGCAAATGATAACAACTTTTCTCTATTAATTTCTTACGTGGCAGATTTTGAATGTTAAACTTTTCTTCCATTCTTATAATAAACCAAACATACTATAGTATTTAGAGAAGGAAATGGCAACCCACTCCAGTACTCTTGCCTAGAAAAATCCCATGGACGGAACAGCCTAGTGCAGGCTACTGTCCATGGGGTCGCAAAGAGTTGGGCACGACTGAGCGACCTCACTTCACTTCACTTCAATATACTATTGTTTTTTAAATAATGTTATCTCTTGGTTTCCATTTGCTTGCATCCTAAATAGAGCTTTAAAAAAAAAAAAAGAAAAGGAATTTCATAAAATGAGACTATAATTTTTTCTCATCTCTTTCTCTATTTCATTCTGTGTTGTTCCTGTCCAATTTAAATAAGGGTAAACAATTTGCCAAAAGAAAAAAAAAAAAGCTATTTTTCTATTGAAACATCTGCAGAATAGGGATTATCAATTACTTAAATTTCACTAGTACCTGTAAAACCCAGCCAAGTGTGGTATCATTTAGACTGAAGAGTACAAGAAATTTTTTTTTAACTGCCTGTCCTATTTCCATAATCATAACTTGTTTATTCAGCCCATTACTCAAGTTTTTCTTGAAAATTATTGTTTTCTGTTAAGCTTAATATCTCTCTTTTGGTAGCAACTGTCCTTTTTTCTATTTGTATAATTTTTTCACACACACAATATTTTTTACCTCATTAATTTTTATAGATGTTTGTCTATTGTTATAAGACTTTTCAAAGAACAAGGTTGTTGTTTACGGATTATCTCCATTAAAAATTTTTTTTTTTAATTTTAAGGTTGACATACTTAAAATAATGTCAACATGAAAATCCATGAGAACCTATAAACATACAATGAAATCAAATAAGAACTCAGTAGGGTTGGTAAATATGTGCACTACGTAAAAATATATGACCTTTCTATACATTAGCAATGGCCTGTGTGGAATTGAAACAGAGCATAATTCACCACAGTACAACACATTCTAAGAATTTTAAGACCAATTCTTTCAACTTAATTTTGATTTACTTTCTTGTTCTTTTTCTAGCTTTTTGTTGTTCTTGTTGAACACCTATTTTGTATATCTTTAGTGATTTTTGTTCCTTAAAGTATGCTTTTAATATTATGTATGGCAACCCACTCCAGTGTCCTTGCCTGGAAAATCTCATGGACACAGGAACCTGATAGGCTGCAGTCCAAGGGGTTGCAAAGAGTCGGGCACGACTGAGCAACTAACACTAACACTATGTCCCTTTTAGTACACCTTTAGATACATCCAACAATTTTCGTGTGTATTATTTCCATTTATATTTATCTTATAATATTGCATAGTTTCCCATATAGTATTCTAATTCATTGTATTTAGAAGTGTGCTTTTAGTTTCCAATCATACATCGTTTGTTTTATTTTTATTATCCTAAAAAAAAATCTTTTCTATTGCTCTTTAATTAGATTATGATTAAAAAGTGTCATATATATGAAACTGATTCTTTTGTATCCACTGTGACATTTTCTGAAGCCAGTGTTGAATTTTTGAGATTATTAAATGTGTGCTTTAAAAGTTGGACATTCTCTATGTGTGAAATACAGGAATCACACACAGATAGATCAAGTTTGTTGACTGTGTTGTCCAAATTTTCTATAAGCATACACATTTTTTTGGTTTGTTTGCTAGCTATGAGAATTTATAAGCTTAATATAATGAAAACTTGACAAACAGCTCTAAATTTGAACTTCTCCTGCTAATTCTGTCAGCTGTTACCTTAATCATCAGCAAATGAGGTCCCGAATGTTTCATCTTATCAGTAGATTTTAATTTTATCTTTATGGAATATAGGTCTTTTTGATTTCTAGAATTTCTATGTTTTTTTAATTTTTAAAATTAGGTTGATTTTGATTGTCCCTTGTTCCTTCATTGCATTATCAGATTTTTATTTCTTTAAACTTTCAGTACATTGTTATGTTATAGTATCTGATAATTTCAGTATCTGCAAATCATTGTCTGAGGGAAAGAGGGAATCTAAGGCTGTTGTTTCTTTGGAAGCCCAAACTATATAGTGTCTCTTTTCCTCTTCGATTTGATACTATTTGTTATATCTTATATTTGGACATTCTAAATTCCTGGTAGAATGTTCCTAACGTGATAGATGCTGAATAAATAATTGCTGAATAAATAAATCACAATCAACCTGTTCACATTATATCTAGGAAAGTGGGTGGTGAAGAGGCTTCCCGCTTGAAGGTGTTTGTGTTTGCCTTTATAAGGCACTAGGGGGCGCTACGAACCTAGGTCACAAATTTAAACCTTTAAGGGTTAGGAGTTGTCTGCGGAAGGTCAAGGAGCCTGGGGAATGTTAGGGGGAAAAGGCAAATTCAGGGAGCACACCTCTCTGCAGAAAAGATAGATGCTATTGGAAGAATTAGCTAAGAACTAGTTTCAGTCGAAGATGATGATGATGGTAATAAAAACTTTAAAATATAGGCGTTAAACAACGGGTTCTTCCATTTCTGTGTGTGTTTAATGTTTTCACTGGTAGACTGAAGAACCTATTTCTGACCTTCCTTTGTGCCTAGATGGGATTTGATCCTTTCCAGTTCGAAGGATCGTGTGCATACGGGCTACGAAATTCCTTATCTCCCTTCAAGTGATGTACTTTTTTCCCCTACCCTTTATTTTCACGCTCTATTTCCGCATCTTGTGTACAATAGGAGACATTGTACTCGGAATTGTCTGGATGACCACAGTTCGTTTCCTCTCCCTGGTCTAAAATCTAGATTCAGATGTAATGATACTGCTTTCAAGGAGGTATAAACAGGCCTACAGATAGGAGACAGAACTGTGGCTCGAGCTTTGCTTCTTTGGTAATTTCAAAGCACTGGCGAGAGTGACTTCTAGTGTTTAAAACAAACTAGTCTGAATTGTTATAAACGAAACAGAATTTATTATTAAAAGGTTAACTAGATTTAAAAAATTGGCTTGATTCCTGGAAAACTGTCACAGGTATGAGAAAGTAGATCTGGAATTATTTATTTGCATGCAAGTGAACCAATCAGCAATTATGAAAGTAGGCCTTCATTTGCATAACGTTGACTACAAATAAGTTGGCGCAGCCGCCATTTTATTTTTTGTCAGAAGTCACTGTAGTCGTAATGCCGGAACCAGCCAAGTCCGCACCGGCCCCTAAGAAGGGCTCCAAAAAGGCGGTGACCAAGGCTCAGAAGAAGGATGGCAAGAAGCGCAAGCGCAGCCGCAAGGAGAGCTACTCCGTGTACGTGTACAAGGTGCTGAAGCAGGTCCACCCGGACACGGGCATCTCGTCCAAGGCCATGGGAATCATGAATTCGTTCGTGAATGATATTTTCGAGCGCATCGCTGGCGAGGCATCGCGCCTGGCCCATTACAACAAGCGTTCGACCATCACATCCAGGGAGATCCAGACCGCCGTTCGCCTGCTGTTGCCCGGGGAGCTGGCCAAGCACGCCGTGTCCGAGGGCACCAAGGCTGTCACCAAGTACACCAGCTCCAAGTAGATATATTTGTAGTAACTATAAAACCCAAAGGCTCTTTTGAGAGCCACCTCATGTTTTCACCATCAGAGCTGCGTACTGCTGTGAATACGAGCCGTTCAATCAGTGTTTAGGATAACGCGTATTTATCAAAGCACTACTTTCTACCAACGGTTCCGCTTACAAAGGTCCCCAGCAGCCTAACAACGTCGGCTGAAATAATCTGCTGACCCGAATTCTTGGAGCTCCAGGTTATCTTAATGAAATTTGTACAGGGTGATCCGTTGGCTACTACGGGCACTTTATGAAACTCTGATCTTGGTTATATCTAAACCGTCACCCTGCCGAATTCTACAGGCAACATTTAGGTTTGAAAATCCCGCTCTCTAAAACCGGGACTTCGAAAGTATGACGTTGCGGGTCTCCACCTAGGTTCTTTGGTGTGGATCCAGGGCTTCCCTCCTAGTTCAGTCGGTAAAGAATCTGCCTGCAATGCAGAAGACATTGGTTCGATTCCTGGATCGGGAAGATCCCCTGGAGAAGGAAATAGCAACCCACTCCAATATTCTTGCATGGAGAATCCCATGGACGGAGGAACCTTGCGGGCTATACAGCCCATAGAGTCGCAAGAGTCGGACACGACTGAGTGACTCACTACTCCTACTAATTCTTTCTCTCGCCTACCCCTAGCCCTTTGCCTAGGGCTTTCGAGTTTTATCTAAGATTCTTTACATGATTGGTGGCGGCAACTATCCAGTAAGGGAACAATAGTTACTTTTTTAATTTTCTCTTCCTCCTGGATTTTAAAGAGGCTCTCGTCATTAGATTTTTTTAAGAATACAATCATCCCAATCTCCTGACTCGTTTTACAAACTAGACTTGCAAAGTTCACAGAATTCTGTGTTCAGCCTACTCAGTCTTCTCACTGGTGCGGCCACATACTATGAAACCTGTCTCTTAACAATCTCTCCAGTCCGTCAGGTCACCTCGATCTTCCGAGCCCATCCCCCTATCCTGCTTCCAGTCCTCCCCGCGCTCAGTTCAGAAAAGGCAGCTATCCTGGTGACAAAGAAAAGGGGTCCTCAGGGCCTGCTCAGAACGCAAACAAGAACTGTAGATGTAAAGATGCTTTTTAACGTTGTGAGCCAAACACCGAGGTTTGAAAGCCTACGGTTTATGCTCAAGAGAATAAATCCTGAAAAATAAAAGGCAGGACTCTTCCTCATATTTCCGGAAACTGCAAATTAGAGGCGTCCTTTTGGAAGTTAGGAATGAAGGGTTCGGTTAAGGGCACCTCACCCACACATGGAAATGCCAAATCCACCCAAGAACTGCTATTATTGTCCTTTAGAAACAGTCCTAGGTGGCCTCCCTGGCCAGTCTATCCGAGCTCCCTTTTATTGTCTCAAAAAGGTACAAAAAAATAAGCACAAGGATACAAACCAGTTTATTTTCAGGTTGCCAAATTACAATTGCTTTTGGACTGATTCTCATCACCTTGCTTTGAGTTTGAGGTGATACTGAAACTCTTCTGTTCATAGTGAATTTGGTTTCTATTCCAGAGTCACTGTGAGGGGCTTTATGTTTCGTTTGTGTGTGTGTGTGTGTGTGTGTGTGTTTTAATTTTACCTGCTCACAGCCTTTGGATGATCCCCCATCTCAGAGAAATAAAAAAATCTATGCTATGGCCACAGGCCCTGCAAAGGCTGGCCCTCATCTCTCTCCAGCCCAAATGGAAGGGATTTCTTTTTTCTCTATTTTTGTCTTGTGTTTCTTCTTCTTTTTTTTTTTTTGGTTTGGTTCCCACCAACCTCCTTCCCCTACATCCTTTACACTGTTGGGACTCTTTCTCCAGCCTCCAGGCCTCTGCAGTTATTCTTTGCCTGAAATGTTCCTGATTCCACATGAATCCCCAGCACATACACAGTTTATTGACCAGCAACTCCAGTTTCAGCCTAATGACTACATTCTTGGGGAAGCTGAACTCCACTGTTTAAGGCTCTCAGAGCCACAAACAACTGGCTGTATACCCTCAACTCCCTCCCTCACATTAGTCAATACTGAGGGACTTGGGTGGAATCAGAACCCCATTCTTGAGCCTAAGAGAGGGACTCTGCTTTTCCTGGAGCACAAGGCAGGGAGAAAATGGAGACCTTAAAAAAACTGAGGTTGTATTAGTAAGGAAAGAGGGCAAATGACCTTTGAGATGGCACGTGCACTGCCTGATGTAAGAACCTTCTAGACAGAAGGTACATCCACCAAGTTCACTGTACATTCAAGTCCCAAGAGCTGAATTGTGTACTGAATCTATAAAGAACTTGAGTATACATCAAAATCACCAAGATGGCTTGTTAAAGGATAGATTGCTGGCCCCATTCCCAAAGTTTTTGTTTCATTAGCTCTGGGGAGATGTAAGAATTTGGCTTACAAAAAAAATGCCCAGCAAATAAAGATGCTTTTTATGTAGTAGATTTTGAGAACATCTAATATATGGTGAAGAAAAAGCTAACACAGGAGTTTCTGGGTGGAGTTTCTGGAGTTTCTGGGTGGTAAAAATGAGTTTATGGCCTGGAAACAACTCTACTTAGGACAGAGCCCCATGTGTGGCCATTATCTTGTTACATTCTATCTTGGGCCATCATATTTGATTGATGTAGGCATCTGCCCACCTGGACTAATCAGATTTGTTTTCGTAAAATTGAAAGAAAAAAAAAAGGGACTGAAGAAAAAGGCCTAAGTGTTCAGTAATTCCTTAAATATAGTCAGCAAATTTAACTTTCTAGAAAGTTTTTTTTAATTATCTGGATTTTTTTTTTATGTTTAGATACAAAAGAAATTTCTTAAGAACAAATATAAACTATACTTGTTAACATATACATAAACATATTCGTAGGTTATTTCACTCAATCCTCACAAAAATATGAATTTACTCTTACATTACAGATAAGGGAACAGTGGTTAGCAGTTTGCTAAAGCCCACAAATATAGAAAATGATTATTGAAGACTTCAAATGTATGTCATCATGGTTCAAATGTCATTTTCTTTTTCTCCGTGTCTCTGATGTCATGAGAAATAAGAATACCAATAATGCAAATAACAACAGCGAAAACATAGAGCATTTACGATGTGACAGGCAGTGGCCAAAATATGAAGTACTATTTAATGTCATTCACCCCTGAAACTATAAGATAGGAAGTAAAGCTATCTCCATTTTACAGATAAGGAAACAGAGTAATACAGTTTAAACGACTTATCCAACGAGAGAGAAAATAGCATCCCTGTGCTCGAGATTTCCCTCTCCTTTTTATCTCTGAGGAACAGTATTGAGATTGTTTCTTGAAAACCTAATAAATTATTTATTCAATGGAATAGATTCAGTTCAGTTCAGTTCAGTCGCTCAGTCGTGTCCGACTCTTTGCAACCCCATAAACCACAGCACGCCAGGCCTCCCTGTCCATCACCAACTCCCAGAGTCCACCCAAACCCATGTCCATCGAGTCAGTGATGCCATCCAACAATCTCATCCTCTGTCGTCCCCTTCTCCTCCTGCCCACAATCTTTCCCAGCATCAGGGTCTTTTCAAATGAGTCCGCTCTTCACATGATGTAGCCAAAGTATTGGAGTTTCACCTTCAAATCAGTCCTTCCAATAAACATCCAAGACTGATCTCCTTTAGTATGGACTGGTTGGATCTCCTTGCAGTGCAAGGGACTAGATTATTAAATATTTAAACTCTAAATATTTAGAGCCAACATAATAACTTTGTAAACGTGTGCAGTGTGCTTAGTTGCTCAGTGGTGTCCAACTCTTTGCAACCCCATGGACTGTAGCCCACCAGGGGCCTCGGTCCATGGGGCTTCTCCAGGTAACAATACTGGAGTGGGAACATAAACCTGTATTTTTTATATGAAGCACTTCTATCAACCTTAATGAAAGGTTCAATTAAGAGATCCTTTGGAATGGGAGGACAGTTCAGAGAAGCAAAGACAAGTCAGTCTGTCTCCATTCCACTTTAAAACTCAAGAACCATAACTACTCTCTATATAAATATAATATACACAGTCGATTTACAATCTTACTTACCAAGTAGTTTTCTCTAGTAGAATTTAAGTCTTCAAAATATTTTATGATCACACACTCCCCTTTATTGTTATGTCCGAGAAGGCATGCTGTTTTTTCAGTTCAAAAATGCCTATCTAGGTTTTTCCATTTTCCTAGCATCAGTCTTCAAAATATTTTATGATCACACACTCCCCTTTATTGTTATGTCCGAGAAGGCATGCTGTTTTTTCAGTTCAAAAATGCCTATCTAGGTTTTTCCATTTTCCTAGCATCAGACTTTACATTTTTAGACGCCTTTCAGCTTTTCACTAACGGCTGTGCAAAATGTCTACCGCACTGAGCTGGCCTCTTAACTACTACCCGCTAAATATACAGTTCAAGTATTATTAAATAGAAATTCAGCTTGAGGTTGTTGATAACCTCTGGTGGTCTGCAACTAATCGGAAACGCCGGGTGGCGGGAGGGGGTGGGGTGGGAATGTAAGTCAATGTAAGCCTATGGACTAAAGGCAGTGGCAGCCTAAACATATCTGTACTGTATCACAAAGTGCAAAACTCTTCTAAGTGAATGGGTAAGTGGCCCTGAAAAGGACCTTTGGTTCTATTAGGCTATGCCAAACGGCTGCCTCGAACTTAGCCGCCGAAGCCGTAGAGAGTGCGTCCCTGGCGCTTGAGCGCATAGACCACGTCCATGGCGGTGACAGTTTTGCGCTTGGCGTGCTCGGTGTAGGTGACCGCGTCCCGGATCACGTTCTCCAGGAACACCTTTAGCACCCCGCGAGTCTCCTCGTAGATGAGCCCAGAGATCCGTTTAACACCACCACGGCGAGCCAGGCGACGAATGGCGGGCTTAGTGATACCCTGGATATTATCTCGCAAAACTTTACGATGGCGCTTAGCACCACCTTTCCCGAGCCCCTTTCCGCCTTTACCGCGCCCAGACATGATTGAGCTGCAGGCTGAACAGCGAACAGGGTTACGTGCCTTTTAGGGTATTTATAGTAACTGAACGGACCTGTTTGAAAACTGGAAGAGCAGGGGCGGTAACCACATTCGGTTCCCGCCCTTCGCTTATTTGTCGCTTGGTCACAGCTTAGCAGCTAGGCAAGGCGCCTGTTGCCACTGGATCCTGGAGATGGAATATAAATTTTTTTTCTATTTATGGATATCTGTGTTTGTGCGTGCCTACAAAATGGGCAGTCATTAAGTGAGGCAACAGTTCATACACTTTCCCCAAAGAAGCCTGATACTTGTACTTCAGGCTTCTTAGAGTATGAAATAATCAGATAACTCATGCTGTTGTCTTTTATGAAGTGCTTTAACTATGGATTTAAACATCCGTTGAGTGCTACACTGGTGATTTATAAAAATGTATATCCGAAAGTGAATTTAAAAAAAACTTATTGGGCTGTAAGCCTAAAATTTGTGGCATGATTATAAATTAATTTGCAAACAGGTTGTATCTGGCATTATATCTGTAACCACATTCTATTTCTGCAAGCCGGTGGCATTACTCCAGTCAAGCTCTGGAGACAGACTGCTCCACGTACTAGTTTGTGACCTTGAGCAATCTATACATTTTTTTTCCCCCTTTTAAATGTATAATTAAGTGTAAATTATGGAGAACTGAAATTTAAAAGAGACAATGCAACTTTTTAAAAACATCTGCAAAGAGGCAATTACTCAGCATTATTTATTATGATATATTACAGTATCCTGTCTTCTCTCAACTCCTCCACTCAAAATTCATGCCTCTAAAGTGAAAGTCTAAGTAATTAATTTACTAAAACCTTCCTTTGAGGATTCCACAAAATAACATAAAATTTTGGAAGTTTTTTTTTTTTAATGTGTTAGTTGCTCTGTCCTGTCTGACTCTGCGACTCCATGGACTGTAGCCCGCCAGGTTCCTCTATCCATGGAATTCTCCAGGCAAGAATACCAGAATGGGTAGCCATTCCCTCCTCCAGATCTTCCCCACCCATGGATCAAGCCCCAGTCTCTTACATTGCAGGCAGTTCCTCTACTGTGTGAGCCACTAAGGAAGCCCACATAAAGATTTAATGAATGGTTAATTCCTTTGAGTTCCAGATGACTTAGATAGATTTTCTTTTTCTTTCTTTTTTTTTTTTTTTTTTTTTTTTTTGCTTTTTCTCCATGATCTGTGAGGAGGACAAAGTTTATCAAAGCTCTATGGTCTGTGAGGACAACCAAGATTATCAAAGCTGCTCCATGAGTGTACAGTGCACAGAAACAAATTGTAGAATAGAGTTCTTAACCTGGGACATATAGATGGATTCAGATCATTGTATAGAACAAAAACCCCAACTTTATTTTTATTATACTACAACCAAACCTTAGCATTTCCTCCTATTCTGAATGCAGGCAACAAACAGTGTGGGTGATAGGACCTGAGCTATATTCATATCAAGTCGCAGTTTCAGCTGTCAATCTCCATCTCTCATATTGTTTAAATATATTACACCTTCTAAACTTGGTCGTATGGGTAATCTTGTTATGTGATGAATTAATAAAGAAGAACACATGCATACCTCACCAATTTGGATTTTTAAATAAATTTGATAATGATATTTTATTATAACTGTTTTCCTTTGTAATCGTATATGAATTAAGCACTAAAAAGCACTATTTGGGAAAGGGGCTCATAAGCTTTATCAAAAATACAAAGAAGTCCATGGCTGCTTCAAAATAAACATAATATGTTAAAGACATAGTTTGAGAAGTGAAGCAGAAAATCAAAGCTCTTTTTACTTTTTACCATCAATCTATTTCCTATTGAACAGAAAGTATAAGCTAAAATGTGTTTCCTATAAACTTATATCCTTGATTAAATAAGAAACATAGTAGTGAATATAAATGCTTTTAAATTTCTCTCTCTTAAGGGAATTATGTATGTGTGTGAGTGTTGTACATGTGTATATTCCTTAATTCTGTTACTTACTTTCCCAAAGTTATCTTCCAGAAGCATGACAGAACTCAGAACTGAAGAGCTTGTGAACATTTTAATAAGTGATCCTTCTTTGTAAAATCAATGTAAATGAAATAATTTTTAAAACCCATAAAGCAGTCTTTACATGAATTTTCTCTGCCATCAGCTAGTGCAACACAAGCACAACTATCATGACAAGACGATCATTGGTTATTGCTTTTGCCATTTTCCTAGATTTTGAATGCCTAAAGTCCCCAAATTAACTAACCCTCTAAATAGTCACAAGAAGTTATGATAAAACTTTTTCAAACTAAATAATGACTTTTCTTATCAGATATTGCTACTATTCCAAGGAGACTTTACTACAGCTTTTTGTAGAGAAGTGTCTGTGTTATTTCTCTTCATATGAAACAGATTTTCTGGGCAAATCTCAATAAGAATCAAGCCAGTGTTGAAGGCATGAAAAGCCAAGAATCTATAGAATGTTACCTGACAGCATGTTATTGAAGACACAAAGAGAAGATTTGTATTTTAAAAGAAAATAAAAAAGTTGTCCCTCTGACCTCTGAATCTGCACGAATGTTAGGGGCTTTTGAAAAAGGCTTTGAACAACGTGATAAAAACTGGAGGAAGTAACCCCAAAAGTCTCAAACCTTGAGGTGTCCTGGTTCATTGTAGAATATACTTGGAGTCATGCCTCCACAGGAAATTTTTTATATTTTGCTTTCTTGAATTGTAACAAACACAATTCCGGGACAGAGCTGAGACTAGGTTGTTGTCAAGATGAAGACAGCTGGGAACCAATCAGCGAGCAGTGGCGCTGTGTGTATAAATACAGAGACGCTCGGAGGCCTGGCTACTCAACACTGAGACTTTACTTTTTAACTGTTAGATAACCAACCAAACCGACAATCATGTCTGAAACTGTGCCTGCCGCGCCTCCTGCTCCTTCTCCTGCGGAGAAGACACCTGTGAAGAAAAAGGCCCGCAAGTCCACCAGTTCTGCGAAGCGTAAGGCGTCCGGGCCCTCGGTGTCCGAGCTCATCACCAAGGCTGTCGCCGCCTCCAAGGAGCGCAACGGCGTGTCTCTGGTTGCCCTCAAGAAGGCACTGGCGGCCGCCGGCTACGATGTGGAAAAGAACAACAGCCGCATCAAGCTGGGTCTCAAGAGCCTGGTGAGCAAGGGCACCCTGGTGCAGACCAAGGGTACCGGGGCTTCCGGCTCTTTCAAGCTCAACAAGAAGGCGGCCACCGGGGAGGCCAAGCCCAAGGCGAAGAAGGCGGACGCGGCCAAGCCTAAGAAGGCTGCCGGGGCGGCTAAGAAGCCCAAGAAAGTCACGGGTGTGGCCACCCCGAAGAAAACCGCTAAGACGACCTTGAAGAAGGCGAAACCTGCTACTGGGACGAAGAAAGTGGCTAAAAGCCCGAAAAAGGTGAAGACAGCCAAGCCCAAGGCGGCCAAGAGTCCAGTCAAGGCTAAAGTTCATAAGCCCAAGGTAGCCAAGCTTAAAGCTGTCCAGCCGAAAAAGGCGACCCCAAGGAAGTAGGAAAATAAAAGGATCAGTTTCTTAAAGGCTCTTTTTAGAGCCACCCAACTCATCTTCTTAAAGAGCTTGTAACAATACCTCTTGAGATAAGTTTCCTCTTCGCTCGAAATGGAGATACCAGAACACAACTCTTTAACAGAAAATGTGGTGGCTCTGAGAAGAGCCTTTGGGTTAAAATTCGGTTTCTTATCGGGGAAAAAACATCTAGGCCCTCTCCCCGCGGATGCGGCGGGCGAGCTGGATGTCCTTGGGCATGATCGTGACGCGCTTGGCGTGGATGGCGCACAGGTTGGTGTCCTCGAAGAGCCCCACCAGGTAGGCCTCGCACGCTTCCTGCAACGCCATCACCGCCGAGCTCTGGAAGCGCAAGTCGGTCTTGAAGTCCTGCGCGATCTCGCGCACCAGCCGCTGGAACGGCAGCTTGCGAATCAGCAGCTCCGTGGATTTCTGGTAGCGGCGGATCTCGCGCAGAGCTACCGTGCCGGGCCGGTAGCGGTGCGGCTTCTTCACGCCGCCGGTGGCCGGCGCGCTCTTGCGGGCCGCCTTGGTGGCCAGCTGCTTGCGCGGCGCCTTACCGCCGGTGGACTTGCGAGCGGTCTGCTTAGTGCGAGCCATGACAGATTTCCCAAAAGCCGATAACTGATGGGAAAACGAAGCCCTGCCCCTTTCTTCCAGTATATATAAAGAGAGTCTCGTTCTAATTGGACAAATCAATTGTTCCTTATGGCTCGCAGTGAAGGTATTGGTACACAAGTTCACTCCCCCATGACGTAAGCCTTCTTTTGAATCGCTATTTTCAACCCTTTGTCGCCTTGGTCTCCTTATGCCATTTCTTTACAATGTTCTGTGGCATTTAACACAAATTATCACAATGCTTAATGTGGAATAAAATTTTTCAAATTCGGCACTTGAGACTGGCTTTCTTTTGATCACTTACTGAAAAGGCGTATGTTGCACGTGATTGGTAAAGTTATTTTTATATCCTCATTCAAGTTTAGTAAGGCTAATTTTGCATCAATTTCTACATTTCTCTTTTTTAACTCTTTTAACAAATACTTTCCTTTTATTTTCTTTTTTATATTACAGTTAAGATATGTATTGGTAGATTATATTATCTATAAATTCCACTTCAGTATAAGAAAAGAAGTAGTTACAGTATTTGTTACAGGAAGAGTGCTGTATGTGATAGGATTGAGCACTATCACTTTAGGGGTTCAGAGATCATATGAAAGCAGAAGTTGGAAGTTCAGTTCAGTCGCTCAGTCGTGTCCGATCCCCCGACCCCATGAATCGCAGAACGCCAAGCCTCCCTGTCCATCACCAAATCCCAGAGTTCACTCAGGCTAGCGTTCATCGAGTCAGTGATGCCATCCAGCCATCTCATCCTCTGTCGTCCCCCTCTTCTCCTGCCCACGATCCCTCCCAGCATCAGAGTCTTTTCCAATGAGTCAACTCTTCACATGAGGTGGACAAAGTACTGGAGCTTCAGCTTTAGCATCATTCCTTCCAAAGAAATCCCAGGACTGACCTCCTTCAGAATGGACTAGTTGGATCTCCTTGCAGTCCAAGGGACTCTCAAGAGTCTTCTCCAACACCACAGTTCAAAAGCATCAATTCTTCAGCGCTCAGCCTTCTTCACAGTCCAACTCTCACATCCATACATGACCACTGGAAAAACCATAGCCTTGACCACTACTACTACTACTACTACTACTAAGTGACTTCAGTCGTGTCCGACTCTGTGCGACCCCATAGACGGCAGCCCACCAGGCTCCCCCGTCCCTGGGATTCTCAAGGCAAGAACGCTGGAGTGGGTTGCCATTTCCTTCTCCAATGCATGAAAGTGAAGAGTGAAAGTGAAGTCACTCAGTGGTGTCTGACCAGACGGACCTTAGTCGGCAAAGTAATGTCTCTGCTTTTGAATATGCTATCTAGGATGGTCATAACTTTTCTTCCAAAGAGTAAGCGTCTTTTAATTTCATGGCTGCAATCACCATCTGCAGTGATTTTGGAGCCCCCCAAAATAAAGTCTGACACTGTTTCCACTGTTTCTCCATCTATTTCCCATGGAGTGATGGGACCGGATGCCATGATCTTCGTTTTCTGAATGTAGAGCTTTAAGCCAACTTCTTCACTCTCCTCTTTTACTTTTCATCAAGAGGCTTTTTAGTTCCTCTTCACTTTCTGCCATAAGGGTGGTGTCATCTGCATATCTGAGGTTATTGATATTTCTCCCGGCAATCTTGATTCCAGCTTGTGTTTCTTTCAGCCCAGCGTTTCTCATGATGTACTCTGCAATGCCTGAAATTGTATTGTAACCACCAAACCAGGCCCCCGAACCCACCCTTCTCTAACTTCCCCATAAGACCTAAATGGCTTTCCCTTGGCAGTCACTGGATGGACTCTTGAGGTTCATTCCAAGCCATCATGTACCAGTATCAATGTTTTGCTTGGAGTGAGAGCTGTGGCCATAGGAGAAAGGAATCCCTAGAATTACAGTGCAATGTATATTAATGATATATAAAAGTTTCAGATTTTACACCCATATAGGTTGTGATCTGATAATATCTCTAAGATATGGGGGAAAGGGAGACTAAAGACACGTGGAAAGACATAACACCTTTTAGAAACTATTAAGGAGTAAACTTGGAAATGAACAGAGATCATTCTGTCGTTTCTGAGATTACATCCAAGTACTGCATTTTGGACTCTTTTATTGACCATGATGGCTACTCCATTTTTTCTAAGGGATTCCTGCCCACAGTAGTAGATATAATGGTCATCTGTGTTAAATGCACCCATTCCAGTCCATTTTAGTTCGCTGATTCCTAGAACGTCGATGTTTACACTTGCCATCTCCTGTTTGACGACTTCCAATTTGCCTTGATTCATGGACCTAACATTCCAGGTTCCCATGCAATATTGCTCTTTACAGCATTGGACCTTGCTTCTATCACCAGTCACATCCACAGCTGGGTATTGTTTTTGCTTTGGCTCCATCCTTCATTCTTTCTGGAGTTATTTCTCCACTGATCTCCAGTAGCATATTGGGCACCTACTGACCTGGGGAGTTCCTCTTTCAGTACACCAACATCCACTGGATCTTGGAAAAAGAAAGAGTCCAGAGAAACATTTATTTCTGCTTTATTGACTATGCCAAAGCCTTTGACTGTGTGGATCACAATCAACTGTGGAAAATTCTGAAAGAGATGGGAATACCAGACCACCTGACCTGCCTCTTGAGAAACCTATATACAGGTCAGGAAACAACAGCTAGGACTGGACATGGAAAAACAGACTGGTTCCAAATAGGACAAGGACTATGTCAAGGCTGTATATTGTCACCGTGCTTATTTAACTTCTATGCAGAGTACATCATGAGAAACACTGGGCTGGAAGAAGCACAAGCTGGAATCAAGATTGCTGGGAGAAATATCAATAACCTCAGATATGCAGATGACACCACCTTTATGGCAGAAAGTGAAGAACTAAAAAGCCTCTTGATGAAAGTGAAAGAGGAGAGTGAAAAAGCTGGCTTAAAACTCAACATTCAAAAACTAAGATCATGGCATCTGGTCCCATCACTTCATGGGAAATAGATGGCGAAACAGTGGAAACAGTGTCAGACTTTATTTTGGGGGGCTCCAAAATCACTGCAGATGGTGATTGCAGCCATGAAATTAAAAGAAGCTTACTCCTTGGAAGAAAAGTTATGACCAACCTAGATAGCATATTCAAAAGCAGAGACACTACTTTGCTGACTAAGGTCCGTCTAGTCAAGGCTATGGTTTTTCCTGTGGTCATGTATGGATGTGAGAGTTGGACTGTGAAGAAAGCTGAGCGCCGAAGAATTGATGCTTTTGAACTGTGGTGTTGGAGAAGACTTGAGAGTCCCTTGGACTGCAAGGAAATCCAATCAGTCCATTCTAAAGGAAATCAGTCCTGGGTGTTCATTGGAAGGACTGATGCTAAAGCTGAAACTCCAGTACTTTGGCCACCTCATGTGAAGAGTTGACTCACTGGAAAAGACTCTGATGCTGGGAGGGATTGGGGGCAGGAGGAGAAGGGGACAGAACATGAGATGGCTGGATGGCAGCACTGACTCGATGGACATGAGTTTGAGTGAACTCCGGGAGTTGGTGATGGAAAGGGAGGCCTGGCGTGCTGCAATTCATGGGGTCGCAGAGTTGGCAACGACTGAGCCACTGAACCGAACTGAACTGAAGGCATCAACTACTATAACTGCCATGAATCCAGACTGGGTTAACAGTGAAACGTTCTGTGGGTAACTACATCCCAGTCTGGATGGTCTGGTTATCTCTACCTCAAATCAAAGCCCAGGTCTCGATCTCTGAACTCCTCTACCTAGAAGATGCGAAACCCAGCTATATTAGTTAGATATTCTATCAAAGAAGAGGACTTTGTCTTCACGGGAGACAAGCGGCTTTATGAAACATATAGCAACCCCAAAGCACAGACAGATTGGGGCCTGTTCAGGGTTCAATTCTTATTAGAGATTCTTAATATTTCTTTGTACAGAATTATCGAGAATGCATAAAAAACCATTAAACATGGAATAATTTCACACTTCCTATTGTATTAACCCAAGTGTAACTGCTCCTTGAACTCAAGGTGACCCTGTATTAAGCCCTACCTAAATGAATTTTAAATCCAGGCTATGCAATACTGTATGCTTATTCACAATTAACTAGGGCCCAGCTTAGTAGAGACTGGCTATTAAAAGCCAAAGTGTAAATTGCAGAACAATTTATCCCGTTATAATGCAAAACAATTCCTTTCAACAGGGGGTAAGTACTAAAGGAGTGGCTTTAACAACCTGTAGGTCACTAACTATCTCCATGTCAACTTTCCGTATCTGCTCTTCATTATCTTACTGCAACACTTGCATTTCCAAGATTGACAAATTGCCCTGAAAAGCATTCGGCTTAAAAAAAAAATGTAAGCCCTTTTAATGAATACGTGGGTGGCTCTGAAAAGAGCCTTTGGCTAAGATTGAATGTTCAAGTAACAAGAACTTGGAATATCCCAGTTTACTTGCCCTTGGCCTTATGGTGACTCTCGGTCTTCTTAGGGAGCAGCACGGCCTGGATATTGGGCAGGACGCCACCCTGAGCGATGGTGACTTTGCCCAGCAGCTTGTTGAGCTCCTCGTCGTTGCGGATGGCCAGCTGCAAGTGACGTGGGATGATGCGGGTCTTCTTGTTGTCCCGGGCCGCGTTGCCCGCCAACTCCAGGATCTCGGCCGTTAGATACTCCAGTACCGCCGCCAGATACACCGGTGCTCCCGCCCCGACCCGCTCGGCATAGTTCCCTTTGCGAAGCAAACGGTGCACTCGGCCCACGGGAAACTGAAGTCCAGCCCGCGAAGAGCGGGTCTTGGCTTTAGCTCGAGCCTTGCCACCTTGTTTTCCGCGTCCAGACATCTTAACAGTCTAACCAACACAACGAGCAAAGAAAAAGAAAAAGGAACACGAATCACCTTAGCAAATCAGAGGCAATTATACTTGTAAGCCGAATTGTCAGTTACGCCGTTTCATTGGCTGAAGTGTCTTCAAGGTAGCAACCAATTAAAAACGAAACCTGACAGCACGTAATTTGCATACCGCCATACTAATCTGCAAAACGTATCCAATCAGAGTGCACAATTTTACATACCATATTTGCATACAACTTCTATAAATATCAGGACCAACGTAACAGCAGCACAATTTTTAGTTTGATTGGACTTTGAGCCGTTTGTTAGTTATGCCTGAACCAGCCAAATCCGCTCCTGCTCCTAAAAAGGGTTCTAAAAAGGCTGTGACTAAGGCCCAGAAGAAAGATGGCAAGAAGCGCAAGCGCAGCCGCAAGGAAAGCTACTCCGTGTATGTGTACAAGGTGCTGAAGCAAGTCCACCCGGATACCGGTATCTCGTCCAAGGCCATGGGCATCATGAACTCCTTCGTCAACGACATCTTTGAGCGAATCGCGGGCGAGGCGTCGCGCCTGGCTCATTACAACAAGCGCTCGACCATTACATCCAGGGAGATCCAGACCGCCGTGCGCCTGCTGCTGCCCGGGGAGCTGGCCAAGCATGCGGTATCTGAGGGCACCAAGGCTGTCACTAAGTACACCAGCTCCAAGTGATCCCGACAAAGAGACGTTTTTCATATTTGATTCCAAAGGCTCTTTTAAGAGCCACTCACTTTTTTCAGTAGAAGCGTTGTAACAACTACCGGTTGCCAAAATTGGTTTTTCTTGGCTGGTTTTCCTTTTTCTTTCACTGATCACTAGCTCAAGGCTAGCCAAGTGTGGATATGCAAGTATCGTCTGAATATCTGAACTGGTGTGATAGTGTGACTTACAAACTGAGTTCATGAAAAGAGCAGCTTTAGTTTCACAGTGCTGCTTTTTTATCAGTGTAAGGTGGGCTTGCCAGGTCCGCAGTGGACAAGGTGATCAGAGCGTACTGGACACAGGGCCGAGCGGTTCCAAACACCAGACCAACCAAGGTGCATGCAGTGGGGGAGACATCCCCGCTGTAGGCAGAGCGTGTGATAGGCTGACCATGGTAAGCGGAGAGGCACCGCTGTCTGCTGCAATCTCCCAGGGGCTAGTGTACGCATCCATTTTACAGGTGAGGAGATGCGATTTGGTGGGGAGCGGCACCTGCTCACAGCCCAAGAACCGGCAGACTTCCCAGTCCCAGAGTGTCCAGGCGCTGAAAGATCTTGCTAAGTAGTAGAGAGCTAAAGCTCCCACCCTCACCTCACCCAGCAGCCCCACCTCAAACCCCAAATTTCCAGCCAGCACAGCACCTGGGAGCAGTTCTGGGCTCTTTCCAGTCAAGGAAGCAGAGCGTGGAAGGGGAAGGCCAGGCCTGCCCAGGATCTGAAGGCTTGGATGCAGAACCCACCCACCAGCTTTTTCTGCCGGAGGCGCCCTGGGTTCAGGGTGTGGTCCTGGCTGTGACACAAGGAGCAGGCTGACCATGTCGCCTGTGCTATATAGGAGATGTAATGCAATGCTTCTTGTATTAGTGTTGTGGTAAGAAAATGTACATGTATTCAATTTATTTGCTTAAAGCAATATAACTTTTCAAAATATTAATGGCACCAAGGCAATTAATGAACATACTGGTTGAAAAGTGAGTATCACCGTTTCCAAAATTTAGTTCTGAAGAGAATTTGTCCAAGGTTTCTCTAATGAAAAGTTAGACCATTGCCAAACTACCATATTGGGTTTCATAACACTGGCAGTTCAGGAAAGAAATGCCCAGAAGGTATTTTGGTGCATCCTCTCCCTTAAACTATGTTACTTTCTCCCAAGGTGGATTTCATATGATTGTTTTCATCTCGGTCAGCAAAAAAAATAATGGAAAAACAATTCATACGTCATTCCAGTTACCAACACTCTCCTGTCATGTGAACACATATATAACAGTCGTTATAACTTACCCTTTTTCATAATTACAAACCTGGGAGTGTGTGTGCTTAGTCACTTCAGTCGTGTCTAATTCTCTGCGACTTCTGGACTTTAGCCCACCAGGCTCTTCTGTGCATGGGATTCTCCAGCCAAGAGTACTGGAGTGGGTTACCATGCTCTCCCTCAGGGGTTCTTCCAAGACCAGAGACCCAACCCTCCTCTCCCGTCTCCTGCCTTGCAGGCGGATTTTTTTACTGCTGAGCCACCAGAGAAGCCCCATTTACAAACTGGCTTAAGGTTATAAACCGCTATAAATGACATCCCATATTGAACAAATGCTAGGAGTGTATTTTAAAATACTTTAGGATTTCATCCCTGGTAGGAAAAAAGCCATAATAGCCTAATAACATTGTGTAAATTACCTTCTCATGAATCGCAGGCTTCCCACCCAAAGCACAACACTTAAGTTTACAACACAACATACACAAAAATATATGCAAATATTCAAATAACACAATATACATAAAGAAGAAAAGCAACCATATATATTACATAATATATATTTAAATAATAAATATAAATATATTACATAATATATACTGAAAGAATGAAAACTAAATGATATAGCTGTACTTAAGACTCATATTATTGTAAATAGCCAATTTTTGTTTTCTGTCGTCCCAGGGGTAAATATCTAAACCAGGCCTACTACATGAGCTTTAGTGGAGTATACGAACTCCCAGAAATTACATACAATAGTGTGTCCATATGTTCCTCCTCCCATCAAAAGCAAAATATATAGCATTCTGTCAAATTTTAAAAATACTGTCATTTACTGTGCTAGATACAATGATGCCTCCGCAATTTTGTCTACCTTTTAATCTCTGTAGTCTATGAATATGTTGGGACACATAACAAATGGGAATTAAGGTTGCAGATGCCATTTAGGTTACTAATCATTTGACTTTAAATAGGACTATCCTAGGGAGTACCCTGGCCGTCCAGTGGTTAGGGCTCCATGCTTCCACTACAGAGGGCAGGGGTTTGATTCCTAGTTGGTTGGTAAACTAAGATCCCACATGCTGGGTGGTGAGGCCAAATAAATAAATAGAAGCTTATCCTAGAGAACCCAAGTGAACCTAATATAATACAAGGGCCCTAATCAATGGAAGAGGGAATCAGAGTGCACATCCAGAGAGAAGGCAGCATGAAAATGATTTGGCCAGATATTGCTTACTTTGAAATCTAGGAAAGGTGCCATGAGCAAAGGAACAAAGAACACTCCAGGTGTCGCAAAAGGCATGGAAACAGATTCACTCTTAAAGGCCACAGCCCTCTGACAGCTTGATTTTACGTCAATCAGATTCATTTCTGAATGTTGATCTAAAGAACCATAAAATTATAAATGTATTGTTTTAAGCCACTATAATTGTGATAATTTGTCAGACCACCAACCAAAAATTAATGCACCTACACATATTTAAGAATTATTGATTAATGTATTCATTCAATGATGTTCTATAAGATTATAACTACATAACCGAAATTTAGAAGGGTAAATATGAAAATGACTATAGATACTAGTAAATGCTTCCTAAATGCTGCAGACTCACATAATTTTGACATTGCTTTAACAAAACAGTTTACGTTTCCTTTTGTAGCTAGGGTGTCTAGGTTTTAACAGCATAAATGTTAATTCAGTCTCCTGTGCCCAACGCACAGTGAGGCCAAACTGAAACGTTGGCATCGGGAATAGAGAAAGGCTTATTCTAAAGCCTTGCAATGAAAGGTGGTTCAGGCCCTAAAAAGCCTCACGCTCCTAGGTTTTTAAAAGGTGGCTGAGGGAAGTTGTTTCCCAGGGTACTTGATTAGATTATACAAAATTCTCTCACTGACTTATAAAGAGTAACAGGGTGGTGTTACAAGTGTTACATTGATCAGATCTTCGGTTCCAGGCTTCTCTGGTGGCTAAGAGGGTAAAGTGTCTGCCTATAATGCAGGAGACCCAGGTTTGATCCCTGGTTCAGGAAGATCCCCTGGAGAAGGAAATGGCAACCCACTCCAGTATTCTTGCCTGAAGAATCCCATGGATGGAGGAGCCTGTTAGGCTACAGTCCACGGGGTTGCAAAGAGTCAGACATGACTGAGCCTCTTCACTTCACTTTAGGCTCCAGGAGGCATATAGCTAGGTGGTCATGGTCATGAAGTAGTTAACATCTTCCATTCAGTGGAAGGGTTTTGACTTCTGCAAAAGAAGTCAGAAAGCTTGCATCAAATGTTGATACCTCAGTGAAAGTCGCTCAGTCATGTCCAAGTCTTTGTGACCCTATGGAATATACATGTCCATCGACCATACAGTCCATGGAACTCTCCAGGCCAGAATACTGGAGTAAGTAGCCTATCCCACTCCAGCAGATTTTGCTGACCCAGGAATCAAACTAGGGTCTCCTGCATTCCAGGCAGATTCTTTACCAACTGAGCTATCAGGGAAGATACCTCAGAGAGGATCTAAAACAAAGGTTATGGGGCAAGGCCCCATCAGTTCAGCTCAGTTGCTCAGTTGTGTTCCACTCTTTGTGACACCATGGACTGCAGCACACCAGTCTCCCTGTCCATCACCAAATCCCTGGGCTTGCTTAAACTCGTGTCCATAGAGTCCGTGATGTCAGCAAACCATCTCATTCTCTGTCGTCCCCTTATACTCCTTCCTTTAATCTTATCCAGCACCAGGGTCTTTTCCAATGAGTCAGTGCTTCACATCAGGTGGCCAAAGTATTGGACCTTCAGCTTCAGCATCAATCCTTCCAGTCAATGAATATTCAGGACTGATTTTCCTTAGGATTGACTGGTTTGATCTTGCAGTCCAAGGGAATCTCAAGGGTATCCTCCAACACCACAGTTCAAAAGCATCAATTCTTCAGCACTCAGCTTGCTTTATACTCCAACTCTCACATCCATACATGACTACTGGCAAAACCATAGCTTTGACTAGATGGACCTTTGTTGGCAAAGTAACGTCTCTGCTTTTTAATATGCTGTCTAGGTTGGTCACAGCTTTTCCTACAAGGAGCAAGTGTCTTTTAATTTCATGGCTGCAGCCATCATCTGCAGTGATTTTGGAGCCCGAGAAAAGAAAAGAAAGCCTGTCGCTCTTTCCATTGTTTCGCCATCTATTTGCCATGATGTGATGGGACCAGATGCCTTGTACTCCTTTTCCAATTTGGAATCAGTCTGTTGTTCCATGTCCAAACTAACTGTTAATTCTTCACCTGCAGAAGATCTCTCAGGAGGCAGGTAAGATGGTCTGGTATCCCCATCTCTTGAAGAATTTTCCACAGAAGGCCCCATAGGGTCCTACTGAACAAAAGAATGTCTAATTTCATGGAGCAGAACTTTCCTCACTCATTATAGTAGTATTATTACTTCTGAGTATAATACTACTTCAAAAACTTGTCTTTCTTATATGTAAATTGTAGGAATGATGGAAAAAATTGACTTCATAATGTCCATAAATAACTTCATGAGTTGTATATCTATCTAACGTTTGTGTTTATTATAATTATTGCATTTTTTTCCACACAAAACTGTTGTCAATGGAGTTGGTTACAATAAAAATTTTTTTGGGGGTGGGGGGTGGGTTGCCGGGGTGCTGCTCCACAGGGCTGGCAGGATCTTAGTTTCCCTCCCAGGGATTGAACAGGCCAAGGCAGTGAAAAAGCCGAGTCCTAACCTTTGGACAACCCAGGGAGCTCCCATAATATTCTCATTTTTACAGTAAGAAACTGAGGCTGTGAGAACCAAAGATTATTTACTTCACAAAATTCAAATTCCAATGTTCTTCTGAGGCAATGTTCTTTCAAAGATGTCCAGATAGAATTGAAAAACATTTCACATCTACAGATCTCTTAACACATCAAGAAGTGTTTTTACAAGAATAACCTCCTCTCCCAGCATTAGGCTACATCTCTAGGTGAATTTGTTCATTTATTATATCTCCCAACATCCAGAATAAGGAAAATGTAATAATTATCAAAGTGCCTAATACTTTTAAACTAAGTGAAATAAGGAAAATCAAGGGAAGATTGGCACCACTTCAATGTCCCGTCAGGAAACTAGAAAACTATTGGTAGTTTTCACAAAGGTAGTCAACGGGTCCTGCCATACGTAGGCGCCAGGGACGGGGGGAGCGGGGGTGGGGATGGCGGGGGAGAGCACCTTTAACTTTGGAGCAGAGGCCTGTCTTAACTCAGTGGGTCAGGCTGATGTGGGAACACAGAATCTGGCCTGAAAAAAGAGGTTGGGGGTAGCTGGGAACTACAACTAGCCAGCCGCCCTTGATTTCTGTATGAAAATAAGAGATTTAAAAAAAAAAAAAAAAAAAAAAAAACCTGGACGTTTTAATACAGAATGGAAGTTTGGGGAAACGTTCGATTAAGAACCTTCTCAAAATAAAAGCTTCTCACTTTATCTCAGGCAGCAAATGTAACTGCACTTTAATGCCCAGCCATGTAGAAAGAGTACACAACTCCTTAAATGAAAATGTAAGTGGCTCTGAAAAGAGCCTTTGGTTTAACAGCGGCTAGGCATATTATATTTATTTGGAGCTGGTATACTTGGTGACAGCCTTGGTGCCCTCGGACACGGCGTGCTTGGCCAGCTCCCCGGGCAGCAGCAGGCGCACGGCGGTCTGGATCTCCCTGGATGTAATGGTCGAGCGCTTGTTGTAATGTGCCAGGCGCGATGCCTCACCAGCGATGCGCTCGAAAATGTCGTTGACAAAGGAGTTCATGATGCCCATGGCCTTGGACGAGATGCCCGTGTCCGGATGGACTTGCTTCAGCACCTTGTACACGTACACGGAGTAACTTTCTTTGCGACTGCGCTTGCGCTTCTTGCCGTCCTTCTTCTGAGCCTTAGTCACAGCCTTTTTAGAGCCCTTTTTAGGAGCAGGAGCGGACTTAGCCGGTTCAGGCATGTCTATAATCACAATACCCAACAACACAAAAAAATCTTGAAATGCCTGCTGGCAAGTAGATACTCTTCTTTTATAGGCGGTCTATGCAAATAAGGTGTTTACGAATATTCATATCTGATTTGACAACGCATTCATGACGAGATTATGTAAATTTACCTCCACCAGATCTCTGTTCTTATTGGTTACGCTACAAACAGAAGACATTAACCAATCCTATCTCGCATGCGGCAATTCCACCCAGCACTATAACTGCCATCTTGTTGCTGCTTATAGGTCACTTTTTTTCTGCTTTTCCTGTGGCGGTTCCCCTTTTGCTCAACGTTTAACCATGTCTGGGCGCGGGAAGCAAGGAGGGAAAGCCCGTGCCAAGGCGAAGACCCGCTCTTCGCGGGCCGGACTTCAGTTCCCCGTGGGCCGAGTTCACCGGCTGCTTCGCAAGGGTAACTACTCCGAGCGGGTCGGTGCCGGGGCCCCGGTGTACCTGGCGGCGGTGCTGGAGTACCTGACCGCTGAGATCCTGGAGCTGGCGGGCAATGCGGCCCGGGACAACAAGAAGACCCGTATTATCCCGCGTCACCTACAGCTAGCCATCCGCAACGACGAGGAGCTCAACAAGCTGCTGGGTCGTGTAACCATCGCTCAGGGTGGTGTCCTGCCCAACATCCAGGCGGTGCTGCTGCCCAAGAAGACTGAGAGCCATCACAAGGCCAAGGGCAAGTGAAACGTTTAGCAGTATTATATTCCCAGTTCTAAAAATCAAAGGCTCTTTTCAGAGCCACTCACTTTTTCTAGAAAGTGCTGGAATACTTACTATAGGAAGCGTGTTCCAATGAAAACGAATGGGTTATCTTCGTTAAGTTTTATTTACTAATGTTACAGTTAGGTGTTGTCTTTAAAAAGGGAAGAGCATCTACCATATTTGCTAAAAAGGTGCTAAATTGTTACCCATTGGTCACAACGCGCCATAAAATCTTAGAGAAATTTATGTTAGGTTTCTACCCTCGCCTATAACAAACAAGGTGTATAATTTGTAAATTCAAAATAATCCATGTTGAGAAAATTCCGTATCAGAACATAAATTTGGGCTTGTAGGCTATGAATGACGTATATGTAGGTAAATAACAAGACCGTAATGCTTCACTGAGAGGTTTTGCGTGTATTGTACACGATATATATGTCTTTACATACATATGCATGGTCAAGTGAATTTTCTGTCAAAAAGTATAATATAAATAAACAAGAGAACAAAGGAGGAGTAGCTGGCCAATGACATGTAAGGGCGGGATTTTTAAGTTTTCCGGATGACGAGATTAGAATTGTTTAGTCCATTGGTTATTTCTCTGTTCTTAAAATGCAATGAATGAACAACATTAAAATCAGTACTGAATCAAACTTCTTTACTGTTATAGACTCGTGATACTGGACTATATAGACACAGGATAAAAGTTCGAGTATACTTTTAATTTTTAAAGGAAATCCGATCATATTTCTCCGAAAGCCAAAGTGAGAACCAATTAGATCACAGCGCGGGACCTAGGAATCAAACTGATCTGCTCCTATAAATAAGGTAAGAAGCAGCACCAGCAGCATAACACTCTCCTGCCAGTTTTCTGTTAGCCTCATGGCTCGCACTAAGCAGACCGCTCGCAAGTCCACCGGCGGTAAGGCGCCGCGCAAGCAGCTGGCCACCAAGGCGGCCCGCAAGAGCGCGCCGGCCACCGGCGGCGTGAAGAAGCCGCACCGCTACCGGCCCGGCACGGTGGCCCTGCGCGAGATCCGCCGCTACCAGAAGTCCACGGAGCTGCTGATCCGCAAGCTGCCGTTCCAGCGGCTGGTGCGCGAGATCGCGCAAGACTTCAAGACCGATCTGCGCTTCCAGAGCTCGGCGGTGATGGCGCTGCAGGAGGCGTGCGAGGCCTACCTGGTGGGGCTCTTCGAGGACACCAACCTGTGCGCCATCCACGCCAAGCGCGTCACCATCATGCCCAAGGACATCCAGCTTGCACGCCGGATCCGCGGAGAGAGGGCATAATCCAAAGCTGCTGCTTTCTCTGTACTGAAAAAGGCTCTTTTCAGAGCCACCTACTAAGTCGATAAGAACTGTTGTAATGCTTTCCCTTATTTTACTTCCCTAGGCAGTTAACTGGAGAAGGCAATGGCACCCAACTCCAGTACTCTTGCTTGGAAAATCCCATGGACTGAGGAGCCTGGGGGGCTGCAGTCCATGGGGTCCCTAAGTGTCGGACAGGACTGAGCAACTTCACTTTAACTTTTCACTTTCATGCATTGGAGAAGGAAATGGCAACCCACTCTAGTGTTCTTGCCTAGAGAATCTCAGAGAGGAAGGAGCCTGATGGCTGTCTATGGGGTTGCACAGAGTCGGACATGACTGAAGTGACTTAGCAGCAGCAGCAAGCAGTTAATAAGCAATAATGGCAAGAAAAAGCCCTCTCTACTCCTCTTTTTCTGCCTTTCAAATGCTAAAAGAGGATTTGGTGAAAGTGCTGCACTCAATATTCCAGCAAATTTGGAAAACTCAGCAGTGGCCACAGGACTGGAAAAGGTCAGTTTTCATTCCAATTTCAAAGAAAAGCAATGCCAAAGAATGTTCAATTGCATTCATCTCACACGCTACCAAAGGAATGGTGAAAATTCTCCAAGCCAGGCTTCAACAGTACAGGAACTGTGAATTTCCAGATGTTGAAGCTGGATTTAGAAAAGGCAGAGGAACCAGAGATCAAATTGCCAACATCCAAAAGAGTTCCAGAAAAACATCTACTGCTGCTTTATTGACTATGCCAAAGCCACTGTATAGACCACAACGAACTGAGGAAAATTCTGAGTTGGGAATACCAGACCATCTGACCTGCCTCTTGAGAAATCTGTATACATTTCAGGAAGCAACATTTAGAACTGGACATGGAACAATGGACTGGTTCCAAATAGGGAAAAGAGTATGTCAAGACTGTATATTATCATGCTGCTTATTTAACTTATATGCAGAGTACCTCATGAGAAATGCTGGACTGCATGAAGCACAAGCTGGAATCAAGGTTGCCGGGAGAAATGTCAATAACCTCAGACATGCAGATGACTCCAACCTAATGGCAGAAAGTGAAGAACTAAAGAGACTCTTTATGAAAGTGAAAGAGAAGCGTGAAACAGTTGGCTTAGAACTCAACAATCAGAAAACCAAGATCATGGCATCTGGTCCCATCACTTCATGGCAAATAGATTGGGAAACAATGGAAACAGTGACAGACTTTATTTTGAGGGGCTCCAAAATCACTGTACGTGGTGACTCCAGCCATGAAATTAAAAGACGCTTGCTCCTTGGAAGAAAAACGATGACCAACCTAGACAGCATATTAAAAAGCAGAGACACTACTTTGTCAATAGAGGTCAGTCTAGTCAAGGCTATGGTTTTTCCAGTAGTCATGTAAGGATGTAGGAGTTGGAGTATAAAGAAAGCTGAGTGCTGAAGAACTGATGCTTTTGAACTGTGGTGTTGGAGAAGACTCTTGAGAGTCCCTTGAACTGCAACGAGATCCAACCAGTCCATCCTAAAGGAAATCAGACCTGAATATTCACTGGAAGGAATGATGCTAAAGCTGAAACTCCAATACTTTGGCCACCTAATGCATAGAACTGACTCATTTGAAAAGACCTTGATGCTGGGAATGATTGAAGGTGGGAGGAGAAGGGTACAACAGGAGGAGATAGTTGGATGGCATCACCAAATCAATGGACATGAGTCTTGGTAAACTCCGGGCGTTGTTGATTGCCAGGGAGGACTGCCATGCTACAGTCCATGGGGTTGCAAAGAGTTGGACATGACTGAACGACTGAACTCAAGTGAACTGGGTCTCTTCCTCTGTATGTATGAAATATACTTTTAATAGTCCTATTTATTTTTCCTTTGCTAATCCGAAATCAAGATGTATAGAGGAAATATTTACAACCTCCATTACCACCACCACCACCATCACAATCAGGGAAGAAGGGAAGAAGTTTGAATTAAAGTGAAAAAATCAATTTAGATCAAAAAGGTTTATTGAATTATATTATAACCTTTATCTTTTCTACTAGATAGAGATAATATTTCTCTAATGGACATAAATCTCCCACCTCCTTTTCCTTTTGCCTTCAGACTTTCCCAGCATCAGGGATTTTTCCAGTGATTCACCTCTTCTCATCAAGTGGCCAGTGTATTGTAGGTTCAGTGTAATACATAGTTAAACAGAAATAGCTTCCTTTAGAAAAACTAAAAAACACATCTGCAGACTTTTTAGACTATATTTTCATATGACAACGAAAGGAAATTCAGTCCATTCTTTTACCTTAATTTGACATTTAGATATATCTTAACAGATTTCAGAGGTTTTTCTGTAGTAACCAGAGCATTTCCTTGGTCCACAATGGACCCATGCTTGATGCAGAATCTACTTTCCTGTCTGCAGTTTCCAACTTACTGTGTGCTACTTATCAATGATGATTTGCCACGGCATTGAGAGACCAGTGTGCAATATCCCAGGCCTAAAGATGAAGGTGACTTTATTTCTAATGTCACAGTCTCCAGTCACAAGCACATAATACTCATTTCATTTTTTAAAAACAAAAAAAAAAATAATCATGATCAACAAATAAAAATGAATTTGTGTCAAAGAGATTCACATTTCAATAAATGAACCAACAGGCAAAATGCTGTATTAAGTTCAAAGAACATTTACGAAATTAGAATATTTATAGACAATGTAAGAAATGTTAGGATAAGATTATTAAAATTATTTTATTAATCCAAGAGGTTAGAAATCTTTGGCGTTATATCTGTTTCACCTGACCAAAGTGATTTGCCTTTCTACTAAATAAGGGCTTTGCAAGTTAAGTAAATTCACTTAATTTGGTACTTACAATCAATAGTAAATAGATGATCAAAGTACATTTTCACAGAATCCTTCAGTGGCCTTGTATATTGGACATCATGGACTCCTTGTTTCCTTGCTTCCAGTTCAGTCCAGTTCAGTCGCTAAGTTGTGTCTGACTCTTTGCAACCCCATGAACCACAGCATGCCAAGCCTCCCTGTCCATCACCAAATCCCACAGTCTACCCAAATCCATGTCCATCGAGTTGGTGATGCCATCCAACCATCTCATCCTCTGTCGTCCCCTTCTCCTCCTGCCGTCAATCTTTTCCAGCATCAGGGTCTTTCCAAATGAGTCAGCTCTTCGCATCAGGTGGCCAAAGAATTGGAGTTTCAGCTTCATCATCAGTCCTTCCAGTGAACACCCAGGACCGATCTCCTTTAGAATGGACTGGTTGGATCTCCTTGCAGTCCAAGGAACTCTCAAGAGTCTTCTCCAACACCACAGTTCAAAAGCATCAATTCTTCGGCGCTCAGCTTGCTTTACAGTCCAACACTCATGTCCATACATGACTACTGGAAGAACCATAGCCTTGACTAGACAGACCTTTATTGGCAAAGTAATATCCCTGCTGTCTAGGTTGGTCATAACTTTCCTTCCAAGGAGTTCAGTTCAGTTCAGTTGCTCAGTCGTGTCCAACTCTTTGCGACCCCATGAATCACAGCACGCCAGGCCTCCCTGTCCATCACCATCTCCCGGAGTTCACTCAGACTCACGTCCATCGAGTCCGTGATGCCATCCAGCTGTCTCATCCTCGGTCATCCCCTTCTCCTCCTGCCCCCAATCCCTCCCAGCATCAGGGTCTTTTCCAATGAGTCAACTCTTCGCATGAGGTGGACAAAGTACTGGAGCTTCAGCTTTAGCATCATTCCTTCCAAAGAAATCCCAGGGTTGATCTCCCTCAGAATGAACAGGTTGGATCTCCTTGCAGTCCAAGGGACTCTCAAGAGTCTTCTCCAACACCACAGTTCAAAAGCATCAGTTCTTCAGTGCTCAGCCTTCTTCACAGTCCAACTCTCACATCCATACATGACTACTGGAAACACCATAGCCTTGACTAGACGGACCTTAGTCGGCAAAGTAATGTCTCTGCTTTTGAATATACTTTCTAGGTTGCTCATAACTTTTCTTCCAAGGAGTAAGCGTCTTTTAATTTCATGGCTGCAGTCACCATCTGCAGTGATTTTGGAGCCCAGAAAAATAAAGTCTGACACTGTTTCTACTGTTTCCACATCTATTTCCCATGAAGTGATGGGACCAGATGCCATGATCTTCGTTTTCTGAATGTTGAGCTTTAAGCCAATTTTTTCACTCTCCACTTTCACTTTCACCAAGAGGCTTTTTAGTTTTTCTTCACTTTCTGCCATAAGGGTGGTGTCATCTGCATATCTGAGGTTATTGATATTTCTCCTGGCAATCTTGATTCCAGCTTGTGCTTCCTCCAGCCCTGTGTTGCTCATGATATACTCTGCATATAAGTTAAACAAGCAGGGTGACAATATACAGCCTTGACGTACTCCTTTTCCTAACTGGAACCAGTCCATTGTTCCATGTCCAGTTCTAACTGTTGCTTCCTGACCTGCATACAGGTTTCTCAAGAGGCAGGTCAGGTGGTCTGGTATTCCCATCTCTTTCAGAATTTTCCACAGTTTATTGTGATCCACACAGTCAAAGGCTTTGGCATAGTTAATAAAGCAGAAATAGATGTTTTTCTGGAACTCTCTTGCTTTTTCCATGATCCAGCAGATGTTGGCAATTTGATCTCTGGTTCCTCTGCCTTTTCTAAAACCAGCTTCAACATCTGGAAGTTCACGGTTCACGTACTGCTGAAGCCAGGCTTGGGGAATTTTAAGCATTACTTTACTAGCATGTGAGATAAGTGCAATTGTGCAGTAGTTTGAACATTTTTTGGCATTGCCTTTCTTTGTGATTGGAATGAAAACTGACCTTTTCCAGTCCTGTGGCCACTGCTGAGTTTTCCAAATTTACTGGCATATTGAGTGCAGCACTTTCACAGCATCATCTTTCAGGATTTGAAATAGCTCAACTGGAATTCCATCACCTCCACTTGTTTGTTCGTAATGATGCTTCCTAAGGCCCACTTGACTTCACATTCCAGGATGTCTGGTTCTAGGTGAGTGTTCACACCATCGTGATTATCTGGGCCGTGAAGATCTTTTTTGTACATTTCTTCTGTGTATTCTTGCCAACTCTTCTTAATAGCTTCTGCTTCTGTTAGATCCCTACCATTTCTGTCCTTTATTGTACCCATCTTTGCATGAAATGTTCCCTTGGTATCTCTAATTTTCTTGAAGAGATCTCTAGTCTTTCTCATTCTGTTGTTTTCCTCTATTTATTTGCATTGATTGCTGAGGAAAGCTTTCTTATCTCTTCTTGCTATTCTTTGGAACTCTGCATTCAAATGGGTATATCTTTCCTTTGCTCCTTTGCTTTTCGCTTCCCTTCTTTTCATAGCTATTCTTAAGGCCTCCTCAGACAGCCATTTTGCTTTTTTGCATTTCTTTTTCTTGGGTATAGTCTTGATTACTGTCTCCTGAACAATGTCACATACTTCCATCCATAGTTCATCAGGCAATCTGTCTATGAGATCTAGTCCCTTAAATCGATTTCTCACTTCCACTGTATAGTCATAAGGAATTTGATTTAGGTCATACCTGAATGGTCTAGTGGTTTTCTCCACTTTCTTCAATTTCAGTCTGAATTTGCCAGTAAGGCGTTCATGATCTGAGCCACAGTCAACTCCCCGTCTTGTTTTTGCTGACTGTATAGAGATTCTCCATCTTTGGCTGCAAAGGATATAATCATTGTGATTTCAGTGTCAACCATCTGGTGATGTGCACGTGTAGAGTCTTATCTTGTGTTGTTGAAAGAGGCTGTTTGCTATGACCAGTGCGTTCTCTTGGAAGAACTCTATTAGCCTTTGCCCTGCTTTCTTCTGTATTCCAAGGCCAAATTTACATGTTAATCCAGGTGTTTCCTGACTTCGTACTTTTGCATTGCAGTCCCCTATAATGAAAACGACATCTTTTTTGGGTATTAGTTCTAGAAGGTCTTGTAGGTCTTCATAGAACTGTTCAGCTTCTTCAGCGTTACTGGTCGGGGCAAAGACTTGGATTACTGTGATACTGAATGGTTTGCCTTGGAAATGAACAGGGATCATTTTGTCTTTTTTGAGATTGCATCCAAGTACTGCATTTCGGACTCTTTTGTTTACTATGATGGCTACTCCATTTCTTCTAAGGGATTCTTGTCCACAGTAGTAGACATAATGGTCATCTTAGTTAAATTCACCCATTCCAGTCCATCTTAACCTTACTTCCAAGGCTCAGACAATTTTTCTCACATAGAGGCAAGAGATAGATGCCACCAGGCTGAGTACTTGGAGTTTCTTCCCTGCGGAATATACTCCAAAACAGTAGATAGTCGCAGAAACAGAGAGGAGTTGAGCCCTGCTTAGATAAAATATAAAGACACAACATATTCCTCATTCTCCAGGTCAAGACCTTCCATCTACACAGGCTCAGAAAGACTACTCCGAGGTGAAATGGGAAAGGGACACCCCATAGTAAGTAATGGAGATCTCAATGGATACTGCTGGTTCAACTGAGGGAAGTATATATAGTTCTCCATAGCAGTCGCAAAGAGCTGGACACGACTTGGTGACTAAATAACAAGAGTCTAGCACTGACTTCTTAAATAAAAAGTTTGCACACCTAGGGATGTGGAAGTTATGAAAGCAACTAACATAGGCCCAGATTGCAAAATACCAGATTGAGAGATTGAAGAATATTGGGGAGCGGGACTTCCCCACCTTTCCAGTGGTTAGGACTTAACAGTTCCACTGCAGAAGTCGGTTCAATCCTTGTTGGAGAACTGGATCCCACATGCCGTGAGGCAGCGGACACAAAACTAAAATAAAGAAAAAGTTAAACATAAATTAAAAAATAATAATAATACTAGGGAGAAAGTCAATCTCTGGAGCAAGAAGATGAAATTTCCTCAGGTAATTACAGTAGTACTCAAGAAGAAACATTTAACCAAAAATTAACTTTTTGATTTTCCAAACACGTTTATGATATCGGAATTAAAATTCTCATCCTGCAAATGAAAAAAAAAAATGAAGACGAGAAAATACCTGTCACAAACCTGATCCTAAACCTTATAATGTGAAAAAGTAGCAAGTAATGAGGGCGCAGGCAATAGTGATGTCTCCGAGTAAGACACATCAGCGGGAAAACCTTGTTTCCCAATGGATATCAGCAATTTCCCTGCTCCCAAAGATCAGTTTACCACAATAATTATTTCACTTTCATTTAAATTGTACAAAAATGCTTCCCAGGGACTCGTTCGCATTTCAGAAATGCGCTTAAAGAGGGAGGCAATATAAAATCTCGGTCAGTGACTAAGCTTCAATATTCAAAGATGAAAACAGATGTTGCCTTAATAGGTACCGTCCCTTACTAAACAAAAGAATGTTTTTAAACGCCCTTAAACAGGACTCTTTCAGGTGAAATTCAGGGAATGAGCAAAGAAATTTTCGTTTCTCGACTCCGCCCCACAGACTCTCAGGAGTTTCTGGGCTGGGAAACATTAGGTTACGAATGAGCCCCTCCCCTACCCGCCTTTTTGTAGTTTTCAAATAGGTCCGCGACCATACCATAAATACGAATTTTGGCACATGTCTTCTAGATTGCTGCATAGGCTTTCTGACCTCGGTTTAACAATGTCCGGACGCGGTAAAGGTGGAAAAGGTCTTGGGAAAGGCGGCGCGAAGCGTCACCGTAAAGTTCTCCGGGATAACATTCAAGGTATTACCAAGCCCGCGATCCGCCGCTTGGCTCGTCGAGGTGGGGTCAAGCGCATCTCTGGCCTCATTTACGAGGAAACTCGCGGGGTGCTGAAAGTGTTCTTGGAAAACGTGATTCGGGACGCGGTCACCTACACCGAACACGCCAAGCGAAAGACGGTCACGGCCATGGACGTCGTCTACGCGCTGAAGCGTCAGGGACGCACTCTTTACGGATTTGGCGGCTAAGCCGGAACCCACAAGCAAGGTTTCTGTATCAGTTTACCAGGCCCTTTTCAGGGCCACCTATCTGTTCACTTGAGAGCTTGTGGCATTAAGCTGTTTTTGTTTTATTGTATTGCGAGGAAATGGGGGTTAGTGAACTTGTGATCTCGGGTTGTAAGTAACTGCTTTAATATATCTTATGTTTGTGTGAAAGTGAAGCTGCTCAGTCGTGTTCGACTCTTCCACCCCATGGACTGTAGCCTACCAGGCTTCTCTGTCCATGGGATTTTCTTGGCAAGAATACTGGACGGGGTTACCATTTCCTTCTCCAGGGGATTTTACCAACCCAGGGATCGAACCTAGGTCTCCTGCATTGTAGGCAGGCGCTTTTACTGTTTGTGTACCTGTACATTAAATGTTTGCCCTATGTTGCAGTTCCACATGATGGCTTTTAAATTGTGCAGCTCTTTTAGGAACCCTTAAGTCTGCAAAGTCAATTAATTTCATAAATTTTTAAAATGAGACATTGATAATCCGGAAGTTGCATTGGTGAGCAAATGCAAGTAGTACTTTAATAGCCTCCTCACATTTCAAGAAAACCTGATAAACAGCTGCTAGGAAAGAAATTCAAGACAAGGTGCAATGGAAGACTGAACTAAAGGAAGTGAAGGCACCCGTGAGGAGGCTTACGTGGCATGAGGGCCATAAACTACCGGGTCAACTTTTTTAATCTACAGAGAATTTGGGATCTGTTTCCTGCCTTGTCAAATCTACTCCCTGGTAGTCTATAATAAAGCAACAACTAATTCACCTGGTGAACCCTCCGGATTCTTTTCTCATGTATAAAACGTCAGAAAGCTAGCTGTAAACACATGGACATATAGCCCTGTGCTGGGACTCAGCTACACCAGGGTTTTTCATATGTCAGCATTTGCAAAGAAAAAGGGAAAGAAGTCCCCAAGGTAATAACTGAACAAAGTCGTCTGTCTTGGCTTCAAGACAAAGAAACTGGCAAAGGCCTGTTTAAAAGGACTTCAAGGTATTAGACGCCCTTTCCTTAAGTAGATTTCCTACCTGCAGGCCATCTGAACCAATCCCAGTGCTGTGGGGGCAGGTGTGAGGGGAAGAGGGAGGGAAGAGACAAGTGTTAGGTAACTGCTTTTTGGTCATACTGGGTCCTGTGATGATCTCTTAAGGTGGCCCACACGATTTCTCGTCTTAATGTTCACCCTTATGTGATCAAGGCCCTAGACTGTGGGTGTGACCTGTGACCTCTTTTTACCCATCAAAGTGTGTGACCATAGGTGACAGGATGTAAAAAAAATTGTGATTATGACTAGGTTATCAATAAGATTGTAACATCTTCCAATTTCTTGCATGCTGGTTTGGTTTTTTAATATAAATTTTATTTATTTTTGACTGCAATGGGTCTTTCTTCCTGCATGCAGTCTTTCTCTAGTTGCATGGGCTTTTCATTGTGATGGTGTCTCTTGTTGCAGAGCATGGGCCCTGGGGTGGGGGGCTTCAGTAGCTCTGGCTCAAGGGCTCAATATTAGTTGCCCTGTGGCATATGAAATCTTCCTGGACTAGGAATCAAACACCTATCACCTAATTTGGGAGGCAGATTCTTAACCACCAGCCCATCAGGGAAGTCCTACATGCTGGTTTTCACAAGCCAAGCATCCCTGTTGTCAGGTCCAAATGACAAGAAATTCAGAGGGCTCTTTAGGAACTGAGGGAAGACTAGCAGCCTATAAGGGCTTCAAGCCAACAGTCAAGAAGAAAATAAGATTCTCAGTCCTAAAATTACAAAGAGCCAACCACTAAGTGAGTTTGGAAGCATATATTTCCCCCAATCAAGAGACCAAAACCCTACATAACACCCCAACAGCATCCTTATAGAGGACCCAGATAAAACATGCCCAGACTCAAAGAAGCTGTGTGATAATGCATGTGTGAAGCTAGTAACTTCAAGGCAATCTGTTATCCATCAATAAAGACAGCCAGCACATGTGGAATCTTCATCTAAGATTCTAAAGATTCTACCATGTCATCTAAAATAACAGATACATTTAACTGAAACTGCAGTCTTTATCTAAGGGGAAAATGAAATTTAAAACAAATAAAAACTTTAACAAACATTGTTTCACAATTAGATGAACCTCCATACTACACACAAACACACAATACACTCTGGCATGTATATTCGTAGTGCCTGACTGATGTACCAAATAGCAAGTATGAAAGTTGAAAAATACTGAAAACAATTTTTCGACGTTATTTTACTTTCAGCAATACAGAAACTATCAAATTTTCAGGAAAACTATGCATTTCTTTCCATATCCTCTGTCCTCCCTGCACTTCTACATCTGATTTCTGTTTCTTTTGATTTTTTTTTACCCCCCTCACCTGTGTAAATGAATACAGAACCTACCGCTGATTGAAGGTAGGGAATATAAAAATTTAAAAATGTCTCAAAATGAGAGTTTCAGACCCTGCTTCAGCACAATGTAGGATTAATTATATCAATAATAGACTCAAGGAAAATAAAGTGAATTTTTTTTTATTTTTAATGTAAATTTGAACAATCACCTTTGAAATAGTCTACCCTAGTGGTTGAGATTAAACTCTTGAGATTCCACTAAATACTCTAGGCCTATACACTGTTTAAATTACATATTGATCCTCTTTGTACAAACATGTTCTCATGACTAATATTTGTGAAACACTTAAGATTATTTAAAACAGGGACCCCAAATACAAGAGTCATCATTAAACAATTTTAAGTCCACAGGAACTCACCAGAAAAATTTTAAATCTAAACAATGAATGGATATAAGAAAAATTTAAAATTTTTAAGGAACAAAAACCTAAAACCCAGAATACTAGAATTTCCTAATACTTATTACAATACACAATTATTTCAAATTCTTTGCTGCATTAAAGAACAAAAATTTAACCTCTCATATTGTATTATGGTTTCCTGCGTTTTAAAGAATGTTTTACAAAATGTA
This sequence comes from Oryx dammah, assembly GCF_014754425.2. Taxonomy (NCBI): domain Eukaryota; kingdom Metazoa; phylum Chordata; class Mammalia; order Artiodactyla; family Bovidae; genus Oryx; species Oryx dammah. The sequence continues at coordinate 20,407,057 of NW_024070195.1, forward strand.
AAAAGCTGGAAAATCTTAGTATTATAGCTCTCATTACACAAAAATTAGTAGCTCTATAAAGAGACATTGAGGAATGCTAAAGGTAGAGAAAATTTTTAGTTGGAGCTGGTGTAATTTGGTGATAACCTTGGTGCTCTTGAACACTGAGTCCTTAGTTAATTCCATGTACAAGAGCAGGCACATGGCCAGAATGTGATGGTCCAGCACTTTGTGATGGTAAAGCACTTATACGCCAAGCGCGACATCTCGCCCCCCTCGTATCTCGATGTTGTGGTTGACAAACGAGCTCTTGATGCCCAAGTCCTTTGACAAGATGCCAGTGTCCAGGTGAACCTACTTAAGCATTTTATAGACAGACCTATACAGAACAGGGCTTTTCTGGTAGCTCAGACGGTAAAGCGTCTGCCTACAATGTGGGATACCCGGGTTCTATTCCTGGGTCGAAAAGATCCCCTGGAGAAGGAAATGGCAACCCACTGCAGTATTCTTGCCTGGAAAATCCCATGGAGGGAGGAGCCTGGTAGGCTACAGTCCATGGGGCCGCAAAGAGTCGGACACGACTAAACGACTTCACTTTCATACAGGACAGCTCTCCTTAAGCCCACCTTCTTTCTTGGACCCCTTTTTTGAGGCTGGGGTCTTCTCTGATACCTAAGACGACAAGGAATCGGCCTGCAATGCAGGAGACTCGGGTTCGATTCCTGGATCAGGAAGATCCCCTGACGGAGGAAATGGCAACCCACTCCAGTTTTCTTGCCTGGAGAATCCCATGGACAGAGGAGCCCGGTAGGCTACATTCCATGGGGGTCGCAAAGAGTCGGACACGACTGAGTGATTAATATTATTTGAGGCTGGGGCGTATCTAGCTATCTCTGGCGTGGAAAACAGCATGAAAAATGGGGAGACAAACCCGAGGAGAACAAGATTTCACAAGTATTAAATCATGGATACAATCAAAGACTCACAAATCTGATCTTTAATTGGACGTAAACTGACCAATAGATAAATAGTATGTAAATTAAGGTTCAAAACCTGCTTTCTTTATTGGGTCAAAAAGAAAGGCGTTCACGTATTCCTATAGGTTGATTAAAAACACTGTTAGATGACATAAATAATTTAATTAAAAATCGATAAAACATTTCATTTACAGGAAAGTCTTCGCGTTTGGATGTGAAAACTAGGTAAAGAATTCCTATTATGTAGCCGAGTCAAGTCTTCATAAAAGCGCTGATGGTTTGTCTCGGACACCTTGAGACTCTCAGAAAGAGTCCCGAGATTCTAGCCCATTGCAGTGTGCTAAAGGCTCTCGATCGTCGCCATCTTTTTTCAGGTTCCGCATTGCAAACCTTTTGTTGACGGATGTCTCCATTAACCCCAGATTGACAGTTTAAGTGCTTCAAAACCATAGAACAGAGCCAAATTACCAGTTTTGAGTCAAACAGGAAAATAAACATTAGAGGTTCCAGAATATTGGGATTTTGCTGCGTGTCCCCTTAATACAAAATTATTCACATCTATAAGTATGTACTAAAAGACCATGTTACTGGGAATGAGACATTAACTGTAGATGTGGAATAGGACTCGAGAGGCTTAGACGGTGAATTCTTAAACAGAGGACAATTATCAGGATTAAAATCCTGATGAAAAAGAGTTTACTATGCATAAAATGGCAGGTGTATGAATTCTAAAGGGCTTTCACGGACACATTCTATTTTTTATATCCAAACAGGAGAAAAGTTCAACATTACTGAATGATTAATGTGCTTGCGGACCATACTTGACAGTGTAGTATCAATAAAGCAACTTGGGAAATGCTTTTTTTTTTTTTTTTTTAAAGGGGGAAGATGCTGCTGATTGAAATGAACCAATCCGAAATTTGCACCGGATGGATGAACCAATGTTAAATAGCTCGAAGCACTTCCGGAATTAAGCAGCCCGTAAGTAACAGGAATTGCCCACAATCCAATCAGAGTGATTCTGGTTCTTTATAAATACGGGAGCAACCCTCCTAGTCTAATCCCATTGGCTTGGAGGCTAGCTATGGCGCGGACTAAACAAACGGCTCGCAAGTCCACCGGGGGCAAGGCGCCGCGCAAGCAGCTGGCCACCAAGGCGGCCCGCAAGAGCGCGCCGGCCACCGGCGGCGTGAAGAAGCCGCACCGCTACCGGCCCGGCACGGTGGCCCTGCGCGAGATCCGCCGCTACCAGAAGTCCACGGAGCTGCTGATCCGCAAGCTGCCGTTCCAGCGGCTGGTGCGCGAGATCGCGCAGGACTTCAAGACCGATCTGCGCTTCCAGAGCTCGGCGGTGATGGCGCTGCAGGAGGCGTGCGAGGCCTACCTGGTGGGGCTCTTTGAGGACACCAACCTGTGTGCCATCCACGCCAAGCGCGTCACCATCATGCCCAAGGACATCCAGCTTGCCCGCCGCATCCGCGGAGAGAGGGCATAAATTGGCTTAATTGTCGACTGGTAATAACTTAAACCCAAAGGCTCTTTTCAGAGCCAATCACTTAATCTGTGGAAAGTGCTGTGATATGTGAGTGGAACACAACTTTGGCCGAGGTTGAAGAAACCTATGTGTGTGCAGCAGTTTAGGAAGTCCTACGTTCTCTGTAAGTTTTCAATGTAGTAACTACCTGCACGACTTAAATGCCTCTATTTTGCCTAATTGTAGGTTCTGCACATTTAGGCGTGGCACATGGGTTTTGTGTCTGTGAGCTGTTTTACCTCGGGACTCACTGGAAAAACAAGAACCAGGTGAGAAGTTTAACAGAAAAAAGTCTGTAAATAAATGCTCAGGCCAGTTAGCCATCGTAAGAAACAGAAGTTTATACATGAAATAACTGTTCTTGGAAGTCTGTCAGGTATTGAGACTTGGATGCTGAGAAATGGAAAGCCTTGACCCTTGTAAGGAAAGAAAGTATATTCGTAATTCCAATAATGAAGTAAGACATTTTTAATGCCAAATAAAAGCATTCCATATTCATATTAGAACTTTGTTTCCCATGTTCCGTACTTTCTTTGAGATTATAGCACGGTGAGTTTTTTAGTGTCTGTTTCTGTCTCATCAGATGATGGATGTCAAGAGATGAAGCCCACGAAGTCACGAAAAATATCTAATATTAAATCCACCAGAACATCTAGAACAGTTCTTTGTATTAAATTCTCAAGAAATTTAGTGTAATTAGAATTTAAAACTTGTTGGACAAATAGAAATTACCATTCAATGTTGATTATAGGAGTAAAAGATTGATAGAGTTCGTTAGTTTAATACTAAATAGTTTTATCACATAGAAATAAACTGACGGTTGCATTGAGTTTGCCAGAAGTCATTATTAGTCTGAAAGCTCCATAAATAAGGTAAACTCAATACTTATCTCCTAATCCTCATATCTATTAATATTATTCTGTTAGTGCTTTACAAATGAGAGTGAAACTAAAAAAATTATAGATAAAAAGTAGTAGAACCAAAAACTAAGCATTACTATAGTTAACAACAGTATTAGGGTGATCCTCAGGCTTGATTCCTAAGGTGAGCCATCATAAGAAAACTGACATGTTTATCTAAATGTTTTCGTATGTGTTAAAGGAAATGGGTAGATTTTGAAAATGTACAGGGTCACATAAAACTGTGTTCAATTATACTACAGTTATTACAGCCAGTTGCACAGAAATAGAATTGATGAACAGCTATAAAAAGAAAACATTGAGTTTTTAGCCTTTCTGCTCATTAAACAATGATGATGCTGACAAACAATTTTAAAAAAAATTTTTAATACATTGAAAAGCTAGTGCTTAATATGAGACCTTTTTTAATGAATTTTTATTTTATTGGGAAAATGTCACAAATCTAAATCACGTGACACTTTATAGGTACCTGTTGGGACACTAACTTGTATAACCACTTCAAGCTTACCTGGTTGCCTATAACTACATGTAAACTAAACTGAATAATCAGTATCTTTATTTTATGGAAATGATAGCTAAAAAATCAAGATGATTCAGAAATACCATTTCATACTTTCCCCGTTTCCTGCCTACCACATGTGCACACAGGTAAATTTTTATATTCTACATTTGAAGACTTATTGCAAAGGTGTTATATTTAAGGGTTTTTTGATTATTTGCTCTTTTGTTTTCATTTGGGGATGTCTTTCTTTCTTTTCAGAAGCCCCAACACCTTGGATGGCAGTAAAGGAGCTAGTACAGTGCCTAAATTAAGCCATTGGGAGGAGAGTGATAGAAGGGGCTGAGATTTATTAACCTTAGCCTCATACAGAAAAACAGTAAATGAAATCACTGAATCTGATTATCTGGAGATAATCCCACCATCTGACAGGATTTTAAAGATTGGTCAATTAAAAACACACCTAGACTATTGGGAAAAACAAGACAAAGAAAACTAATGATCTACGGTTAAGTTTAATGAGAAAAGATGCATTATAAATATTCCCTTGATAATAATAGTACTGAAATATTAATATCATCAAGGCACATTAGCAGGGAAACTAGATTTTTTTAATTAGGGGAACTTATTCATTGAGATGGAACCTGAGATGAAATTGGAAAGCTTATTCCAGGTAGAAAGGAGAGAATTACAGATGAATAGAACTGTCAAACAAAAAAAGCAGCAACAACAAAAGGCAATAAAGTTCCCACTTGAACCAAAGACTAATAGGGAGCAACCCACTCCAGTGTTCTTGCCTGGAGAATCCCAGGGACGGGGGAGTCTGGTGGGCTGCCGTCTATGGGGTCGCACAGAGTTGGACACGACTGAAGCGACTTAGCAGCAATAATTTTTATATGACAGATGATCAGAATTTAGGAACTAGGGGCTGGATAAACTAATTAGGAAGAACCAGTTAGGAACAACATGGTTACAATACTAATTAGGAAGCAATGGAATCATCCCAGGTGTAAGAGGACAAGGAGAGAATGTGAGAGGGGAGAAAATGTCAGATTATATAAATATCAGCTTCCCTCATAGCTCAGTCGGTAAAGAATCTGCCTGCGATGCAGGAGACATGAGTTCGATTCCTGGGTCGGGAATATTGCCCCGGAGAAGGAAATGGCAACTTACTCCAGTATTCTTGCGTTAAGAATCCCATGGACAGAGAAGCCTGGTGGACTACAGTCCATGGGGTTGCAAGAGTCGGACAGGACAGAGTGACTTTCACTACTACTACTATATAAACAGTTCTCCTGGGTTCCCTTACCCTACTGCTCTCCACCCAGGTGCCCTTTCCCAATAAAATCTCTTGCTTAGTCAGCATATGTGTCTCCTTGGACAATTCATTTCCGAGTGTTAGACAAGAGCCCAGTTTCCGGCCCTGGAAAGGGGTCCCTCTTCCTGCAACAAATGGTGACTCTGGTGGGGACTCCTCTTCGCTGAGACTGACTTCCTGATCACTTGGGGTACTCTGGTTCTGGTCTGGTCTGATATCTGGCAGGGCCGAGTTCTAGTCCTCCCTTCTCTGGAGGCCCAGGGAAAAGTCCCATAACGCCTGGGTATCTGTAGGTGGCAGGAGACATCTGTAAGGCCACCCCTTTCACTCCCCTCTCCCGCCTCCTCCCCCTTCTTTATTCAACCTGGCTTCCTTTCCTCCCTTGAAATCTTTTATGTTAGTACTTGGATTCTTGTATTTAAGGGCTTCCCTGGTGGTGCAGAGGTTAAAGCGTCTGTCTGCAAAAGGGAGATCTGGGTTTGATCCCTGAGTCAGGAAGATCCCCTGGAGAAGGAAATGGCAACCCACTCCAGTATTCTTGCCTGGAGAATCCCATGGACCGAGGAGCTTGGTGGGCTACAGTCCACGGGTCGCAGAGTCAGACACGACTGAGCGATTTCACTTTCACTATATAAACATCTACCTGCTTTAGTGACTGAGTGACATGAGTAATCAAGGCCTCCTCAAAGTGACATGAACTCAGTCTACCTCTTGCAGTTATAAGGAGTCAGGTAATTACTAAGTAGAAGTATGAAAATAGTAACTTCAGGCTGCTTTGAAAGATTATTAATACATTTGGCTTGGATTTATGCCATATGCCTTAGTACCCTCCTGCATTTAAGAAAATATGAACATGCCCTTCACACCTTCCAAGCTAAGAAACCTTTTTTTCCTTTTAGTATATTTTGCAGACAATTACTCATACAGGTTCCTGTCCGATATTTGTCATCTTTAAATGTCGATCTGTTGAGTGTTCCTAAACCTGGATATTGTCACTGTACCTGACAGACTACCTTTGTTCACCAAAAGAACATCAGAACTCCAAGGATGAATGTTTCAGAATGCTCTCCTAGGGATGTGGCTTTGGGACAGGAATAAGCTTTCATCTTCCTGGTGCAGAATTTCAAGCCATCTTTGTGTTCTTTACCCATTCCCAAGTTGTTCATTTTAAGCTGCTTTAAGTGCAACAAAACTTGGGAAGATAGATGGAGTAAGATTTAAACAAGTTCTGATTTCCTTGGAAATTAGAAACTGTCCAAGGGAAAGGAATATGAATATTAATTTACAGAAGCCAGACTAAAACTAGAAGAGCATTGAATGAATGATGTTTAGTTGCTTCTGGTACATTCTAAAGGGATTGTGAATGGGATAGGTCACAAAGGGTCTCAAACAGAAATACATGAATGTTATGTCTTTCTAGATGGGCATCAAAATGAAATAGAGAACTCATTTTCCAGTAGGCATAATAGATGGGGAGCAGTGCACAGAAAATGACAGTAGGAAGAAAGAAACTTTGAGACTTTGGGTTTGAGACTCAGGTGCAGTTTATTGACAAGATGATGCTGGCCATTTCATCTTTCTAAGCCACAATTTTCAGAACTGTAAAACAAACAGCATTGAGAATTCCCTCGTAGTCCACTGGTTAGGACTTGGTGGTTTCACAGCAAACACTGGGTTCAATCCCTGCTTGAGGAACTAAGACTCCCAAAGACATCCGGTACACACTAATAATAATAATCATAAACAAGGAGTTTAGCTATACCTACTGCAAGAGCTTTATAGTGAGGTAGGCATAGAAGAGCTTTGTAAAATGTAATTAACTACAGATACTGTATAGTATCACTCTTATTGAATGTCACATTCCCACATAATTCTTATTCCTCATCATTCTTCATCAGAAGCCAAACTCATTCTGGTATTAAAGACCTCACAGGTCTCTTCCCTCTTAACTTTCCCTCTTGATGCAATTTATTATATTCAAAGACTCTTGAGTAACCATTTCACATTTTCCCATTTATCCAAATATCCTTCTCAACCAAACCACTGTCCTAAGAGACGGGATTTGGGGCTCTTTCTAGAAAGAAGAAAGTATGGAATGCAACTGCAATGGATGAAAAAATCTCATTTAGAAAAGCTAGAAAGATAATCAAAGTTTTTTTTTTTTTCTTTAAAGTTGAAAAACTAAAATTTAATAAACTATTAACCAGTAAGGTGTGTGTAAGGGGCTGGGGTAGGGGGGGTGGGGTATAGGCTGTAAGCAAATAAATAAGATGAAGCCTTTTAACCATGAGACATTTGCCCACTGACAATCTGCTCAGGGACTCGTGACTTGTATGGTGGACTCTATGGACACCTTGGGGAACCTATAAACACCTTTTCAATATCATGTTTTAGAATACCAATACAGGATAAGAAAGGCATATTAAAATATAATTTTAAAATGTATTTACGTACATATAATGTGTTTCATTAGTCATATCAAATAACAAGGAGCAACTGGTGGAATAACAAATGTCAGTTTCAATGACTCAGAATGATGTAAACTTTATTTCAAGATATCTTCATATCTTCAAAGTGATATAAAAACATCTGTGACAGCCACTGTTGAAAAACTCAATAAGGTCTGCAAAATCCATTGTAACTGCTTGTGCTTACAGACACACTAAAAGGAAATGCTTAACTGAATTTAGTTTGCTAAAATGTAATTTTTCCCCAACCATGCTTACAACTGCCTAATGGTCTACAAAACTCAGATTTTTGTCAAGATTCATCAGTAAAACACAGTGGCATTCCCCTGAAATTAAAAACAGGATAAAGTGGAAATGACGAAACATCCATCTTCCTAGAACCATTTATTTTGCCCTGGTTACTGCGGCTCGAGGAGTTCTCTAAGCATTCTCCTTGCGTTTCCCAAAGCTTAATTATTTCTATCTCCCTATTTATTACTTATCCACCAAAAGATATAAGACTGCCAACCATCTTAGCGGGAAAGAATTTGATAAACTGGTTAATTATAAACCGCCAAGAGTGCCTTTTACACTTTTTTTTTTTTTTAACAATTTTTTTTTACTATACCTTAGTGTTAGGGTTGCCCCCCCAGTAGCTCACCTGTAAAAAATCCGCCCTACAATGCAGGAGATACAGGTTCGATCCCTGGGTCGGTAAGATCCCCTGGAGAGCTAAATGGCAACCCACTCCAGGATCCTTGCCTGGAGATCCCAAGGTCAGAGTAGCCTGGCGGGGTGCAGTCCATGGGGTCGCAAAAAAGTCGGACGACTGAGCAGTTCACACTGTTAGCATAGTAGGAACAATTATGCAGACTCAGGCAGAGTATCAGTAGTATCAAAGTCCCCTCGAATAGGACTACATTCATTAGGCGGAAAAAAAAATACAAGCTTTTCAACTGTTTCCAAGTATACGCAAATCCTTGTATCTCAATCTCTAATTGACGCAGTATTTTCTCCTAGAGACAAAGCAAATAAACCAGGGAGTGCGTCCTGATTGGCTAATTCTCCTTAGACTCTACAAACCAATGAGAAAGAAAACCTTACAAACATCCAGACTCTAATAATCCATTCTTCAGGTTGCACTTTTTCCCTAACAAATATGGAGGAGGAAAACAGGGCGGCAGAGCGCGAACAATGGCCAAAAACCAGCTCCTCATGGGCCAGGCTCGTTTCCCAGGGGCCGCATGCATCGTCTGCTTCCCAAGGGTAACTACTCTGACCGGGTAGGGGCCGGGGTCCCGGTGTACGAGAGCGCGGTGCTGGAGTACAAGGCAGAGATACCGGAGCTGGCGGGGAACGGGACCCATCACAAGACGTGCACTACGCACCCCACCCCCCGAAGCTTAAAATCCTCAACGAGGAACTTCGGGGTCGCGTTACCATCGCACAGTGCAGAGTCCTGCTTAACATCCCTGAGAAAGCCCAGAGCCGTCACAAGCGGCTATTTTCAGAGCCACTGAGCTCGCACTACAGGACTGTGACCACCATCATGGTGCTGATCCTGTGGTGCGCGCGCACCCGGACGCACACTCAGCTGTCCAATCACAGTAGAGCGGCAAATTTAAAAAAATTAATTACCTTTATTACAAAACTCGCCGGTAAACTTAGGGATTTATGTCCGGTTAAGCTCTTTCACCTGAAATTAGTGGGTGGCTCTGAAAAGAGCCTTTGAGATTTACAAAGCAAAGAGGTGCCGCGGAAGATTTACTTCTTCTTGGAGACCGCCTTCTTGGCCTTTGTAGCCTTGGGTTTGGCAGCTTTAGGTTTGGCTGCCTTAGGCTTGGGGGCTTTGGCCTTGGCCGGACTCTTAGTCGGCTTCTTCGGTTTGGCTGCCTTCGCCTTCTTCGGGCTCTTGGCTACTTTCTTGGTGCCAGCAGCCGCCGCCGGCTTCTTGACTTTCTTAGGGGTCTTCTTGGCAGCCTTCTTCGGAGTGGCCGCACCCGTGGCTTTCTTGGGCTTCTTAGCCGCCCCAGCAGCCTTCTTGGGCTTGGCCGCGCCCGCCTTTTTCGCCTTGGGCTTGGCCTCCCCGGTGGCCGCCTTCTTGTTGAGCTTGAAAGAGCCGGAAGCCCCGGTGCCCTTGGTCTGCACCAGGGTGCCCTTGCTCACCAGACTCTTGAGACCCAGCTTGATGCGGCTGTTGTTCTTCTCCACATCGTAGCCGGCGGCCGCCAGTGCCTTCTTGAGCGCAGCCAGAGACACGCCGCTGCGCTCCTTGGAGGCGGCGACAGCCTTGGTGATGAGCTCGGACACCGGAGGCCCAGAAGCCTTGCGTTTTCCAGCGGCCGCGCCCGATTTTTTCGTCTTCTTCTTAACAGGTGTTTTCTCTGCAGGTGCGGGAGCAGCGGGAGCAACCGGAGCCGTCTCCGACATGCTTCTGTTTAGTCAGGAAAGACAAAATAGTAAGAGTAAACTGTCAGAACGGCGTGTCCCGGGCGTCGCCGGCTGGGGGTTTATATAGAGAGTCGCTGAGTGATGATTGGTTGCCTGGTCTGTGCGCCGCGCGGCTAGGGAGGACTCTTCGGCTCTGCCGAGTGGCTGTGTTTTTTGCCCCTTAAAAAAGAAGAAAAATATAAGAAATCTGGGCACGAAATAATTAGGCATGTGGGGGAAACTGATCCGAGACTCTTCAGGCTTCATTCCTGCCTTATTTGCTATACCTAGTTTCAAAACCGGCTCCCTGAAACTTTCCTGATTCCCCCAACTCTCTTGGAAACTTCGGTCAAATTGAGACAACTTTCAGATTTTCCTTAAAATTACTAGTTCTCTCTGTTTCCTTTGCAAATCTTTCTTCCAGGGCATTGTCATACACATTGTTTTCTTTTCAACTCTATATAAATACCCTCATTTTTACTGACATATACAAGGAAAATCGGTTTTTTCGCGAGAGCAATAGCACAGCTCTCCTGCAACTTATTTGCACTAAGCACTGGGAATTGGCACTGGGATAGAAAATTCTACGTACAAGATAGATAACTATTTTAGCAAAAATTGACTTTTTAAAAAAGTTTATGAGTGACGAGACTATAAACTGGGCTTGATTGCAGTGTTTCGTGATTTAAACGGGTTTTTTGGAAGGCTGGGGTTTGGGGCTACTCCGTTTGTTTTTCTAGATAAACAGCTCCAAACACAGTCTTTAAAACCTTCTTTCAAACTTAGTATAATAGATTTTTTAGACCCAAAATGGGCATTAGAAATCCCTCATGCCATCCTCAATGAAGAAAAGTGAATCATGAAGCCCCAGAATGGCAGTTCTATAACAAATAACCAGCTCTAAGCTCAAAAAACAGACACCTGGGTTAATATTGTAAATTGCTTAGTGATAATCTGTCCATTAGCCTTTTTTTCTCCAGTATTCAGCATACAATTGTGTACATATTTCCTGTGTTCCAAAATGATACTTTAAATACATATTTGATTTAACTGTTTTCAACATTGCAAATAGGCACACAGGGTGCTAGAAGAAAAAATTCTCCTTTAAATCATTTTTTGAGTCTTCATAACTTTCCTTGAGTTTTTACTAGCAAAATACAAAGCTGACTGTCACAACCTAAATTAATTGGCTGAATATGTTCACCTGAGGAGCTGAACTAACATTTCGTAGCAAATATGGCTGATTTACTACTCCATCTCTTTGTAACATGCAGAACTAATTGAATTGAGTAAATATTGGATTATTAAGCACAAAATTAGTATCTATCAAATAATCAAATACTGAAACTAAGCCTCATATTTGTCAAAGTAGATAAACAGGAAAGATATTTTGGTGCTGTGATTTTTTTTTTCCTAGTAAATATCCCTACTTTCAAAAATCTAATTCTTCTGGCCTACATTCAATAGTAACTTGAGAATTTTCTCATATAACTCCAAGACAGGATAATCAGTTTTAAAGATGTCATCTCTCCATACTTAACAAATTACATAGACATCACTTGTTTGTTTTTCAATAGTTATTTTGGACTGGTACTGTCTAAAACTAAATCTCTGGGACTTGAGACCATGTTATATACCAAATACAAATACAGTGTGTAAAGAGGGAAGCTTAAAATTTTGGCTATGAAACATTCCAATTTTCCCAGGACAGGTATTTTATGAGAGTCTGGGAAAAAGGGCTACTTGTCATCCTCAATGATATCACTGTCAATAGCAACAGTAACAGTAATATAGGCCCCTTTCCTTTTCAAGCACATTATAAAGGCCCTTTTCCTTTTTGGGCCAGAGCCTAATACTATCAGTCCTCAAGATACAGGTAAAATCCAGATGTTCAATAATTTACTATTTTGGTAATCATTGTAGTCATAATATCAGTTTTGAATACTTTTTGAACTTGTTCCCTAAGTTATATGTACTCAGTTTAAGATAGGTGAAAAGTACTTCCTACAGCAGATGTCACAATTTCTTTCTTATGCAACTACGGTTGGTTCCATGGCTTTTTAGGTACCAAATAAATGAGAAGACACTGGGCTCAGGGCCATTCGCTTCATTATTTATAGGTCTCTGCCTTTCCTAGAGGATGATAATTGAGACATGCTTTCACCTGAAAAGTTCTTCCCCAGATATTTATAGAATGATGGAGCTGTGCTGCATGTAGATACTGTTATTGCTTGAGACCCAAGTACTTACACTCTAACTGTAGTGTGGACAAGGTTCTTGAAAGCAGGATCATCCCCATGGGACTGTAAATTTAGAAAGTTTCTCCTATTATTTATAGCCCACACACACAAAAAAATTTTGTTTAATACTTTTGAATCCTAAATCTACATAGATCCTAAAACAGTGTATTTTTCTGCTAGACTAAGAATTCAACTATTTTTACCTTATAGATGTAAAAAATAAATAAGAAAATCTAAAGTGAGACAAGTGATGGACATCTCACAACTTCATGTCCTCTTAATGTTGGTGTCAACACCCCACTCTACCATAGCCAGTGACCATGAAAGATATAGGTAGTATGCACCAGGGCAAGCCACGGGGACTGTATGTAAGCATTTTAAAATTCATTAACTTTCAAAAATGTAAGGAAAAAAGTGACTATGTTCACTAAATATAAAAAAGGCCAAATTAAAAAGAAGAGCTATATAACAAATAGAGCATTGTGTTATAATCACGTGCTCAGAACATGGCACCCCACTCCAGTACTCTTGCCTGGAAAATCCCATAGATGGAGGAGCCTGGTAGGCTGCAGTCCATGGGGTCGCTAAGAGTAGGACACGACTGAGCGACTTCAATTTCACTTTTCACTTTCATGCATTGGAGAAGGAAATGGCAACCCACTCCAGTGTTCTTGCCTGGAGAATCCCAGGGATGGGGAAGCCTGGTGGGCTGCCGTCTATGGGGTTGCACAGAGTCGGACACGACTGAAGCGACTTAGCAATAGCAATAGCATGTGCTCAGAAAGGTAATGAGAAATCACATCCTTTTTAATTTTCTGTCAGATGGTCTCACCTGAGAACACGCTCCTGCTTGAAACTCCCCTCCAAGCATAACTATATATTATTAATTTCCTAAAACAACATTACTACACTCAAATTTCCAATTTCCTTCTATCTGTAATATCTGGTACATCTAGAAGTTAACTAATTTCTATTATACTTCAAAAATACGCCAATCCTCAGTTCCAGCAGCAAGTCTCATTCTCATATATTTACCACACTCCATTTCTAAGGCTGGGCTAGAAGTTCTCCAGAAGAAACTTTCTATCAAAATACAGCCTAAAACAACCTACTACACTGATAGAAGTGTTTGTATCTGCACAACCACTATGTTTACCTGTGGTTATTGAGCACCTATTAAATAGTAGTTACTGACTGAAGAAATTATTTCTTTAATTTGATTTCATTTTCACTAAACTTAAATGAGCACAGGTGGCTAGTGGCTAATGTAGGAAACCACAGCTCTAAAACAACTCTCTCAAACCGGCCAAGTGGTTGGAGCAAACTACCCACTTGGAGATATTGTTTAAAATGCTGTATCAATTCAGTAGACTTGGGGTTAGTCCTGAAATTCTCAAAGTCTAAGCTCCTGAGCCCGCCTACTCAACCGTTCATGTCTGACTCTTTGCTACATCATGTACTGCAGTCCGCCAAGGTCCTATGTCCGTGGGATTTCCCAAGCAAAGAATTCTGCAGTGGGTTGCCATTTCCTACTCTAGCAGATCTTCCTGACTCAGGATCATATCTGTGTCTCCTGCGACTACTACACTGTTTGTACACGGGTACTTGGAACATAATAGACTCTGAATTGTTGAAAGGATGAATCAATGATTCTTGTTTAGTGCCTTTCTCAAAAAGGAGAGCATGGGAGAACAAATTGTCTAAATCCACAGGTAAGCACACCTGAAATAAAACTCAAAACTTTGTGACTCAGGAAATAATAATCCTCTAACTGCCTATGTGGTAAACACCAGCAAAGAAGGGAGTTTTTTCTTAATGACCTCTGTAGTTACATAGAAGGCATTCAATGTGAATATGTGGAATGTGAGTAAATATTGGCATCAGCCTAGTAAACTTATCAATACCTATCATCGGTGTGTAGAACATCAGTTATCCTTTTAACATGAACAGCATTTCAGTCAATAATTTTTAAAATGTGGTTAATTTGCAAATTCCTATTCAGTAGCAACCCACGGCAGTATTCTTGCCAGGGAAATCCCCTGGAGGGTTACAATCCATGGGGTCGAAAGAGTTGGACATGACTTAGTCACTAACCCACCACAATTCATCATGCTGTATCTTCAATACTTCACTGACGTAGGTGGCAAGGACATTACACCCCAGAATCAGAAAGCATCAGTTCTAACCCCAACAATGCTACTTATTAGAACAGAATTAGGTCTTCAAGTCTGGGATTCTTCTTGTTCACAATGTAAATAGTGCTTTTCCAGCATAGAGTGGAAATTCAGTTAACTTTATCTCCCCTTCCTGAAGTTCCCGCTTTATCAGGAATGTTGAAATGATATATATCTAAAGCTTTGCCAAACGAAAACGTTGACGATCAGCCTAGGAATTTAAGAAATACATTTTTTAAAGTATCTTCACATTTACAATTAATTTTATTCTTCTTTCTGTCCCTTTTTTTAGACAGATATGGCAAAACAGCTTCCTTTTGTTAAATAATAAAAATGGTGAAGAAACTTGTACAATATTGAGAAAACCCACAGGGACCTGTCTGGAGACCACAAAACCAGCGACTCAGGACCCCAACCAGGAAACAGGAGAGTCAGACACCTACTAGCATTTCCACGCCCCTTTCCCTTCTTGGCAATAGCAAACATCCAGTAAGATAGGGAAGAGGCGGGGGCAGAAATCTAGTTCCCGCCCTCGCTGTTTCAGTTTCCTAAAAGGTCCGCAAAACTGATATATAAAGGGCTGCAGCTGGATTTTTCAGTACTGGAAAAGAACAATAATTGTTTTATCATCATGTCTGGTAGGGGCAAAGGAGGAAAAGGGCTCGGAAAAGGAGGCGCTAAACGCCATCGTAAAGTTCTGCGGGACAACATCCAAGGTATCACCAAACCTGCTATTCGGCGCCTGGCTCGTCGTGGTGGTGTGAAGCGCATCTCCGGGCTCATCTACGAGGAGACCCGCGGGGTGCTGAAGGTGTTCCTGGAGAACGTGATCCGGGACGCGGTCACCTACACCGAGCACGCCAAGCGCAAGACTGTCACCGCCATGGACGTGGTCTACGCGCTCAAGCGCCAGGGCCGCACCCTCTACGGTTTCGGCGGCTAAGTTGCCGAGTATTTAGAAAGTTCCTGCTTACAAAACGGCCCTTTTCAGGGCCATCCACTTGGTCATAAAAAGGGCTGTTAATTACAAGCGAGTAAGCCAGAGATATGCCTGGTATCTTAATGGCAATAGAAGGCTTGCGGTTTTAACTGCAAGCAAGTCATTGCATTTGTCTTTTTAACATTTTTTTTTCAAGCTTGACATCTCAAGACGGCGGTTCTCAGACATGTTAACAGAACAAGGCCGAAGAAAATCTCGGGCAGTGGGACTGCTAGGTTATTTTTTTTCCTCAATCGGAGTGGATTGTAGCTGGAAGTGTAGTTTTCTAATTTCAATGTGTTTAAATTCATCTCATTCCACAAAGGTTAAAATTAACTTTGCTAGAATGTCCCACTGACCTGGCTCCTAGTATCCTGTACAGGGCACCTGAGACTGAAACAGCCTCCCTCCCACAGGAAGCATTACAGATAGCTATAGACAGATGGATCCATTGCTAATAAACCCGGGTGGGAGGAACATTTAAAAATTCAGTCTTACCCAGTGCAGTCTTGAAGGACCCTTTTGAAATGTAGCATGATTAAGAGGTTACCAGTCATCTTAATACTTAATTTCCAAAATATTGATAATGTGCCTTAAATTCCTGTGTTAGGTCAACCTATGGCCTTCCTACCTCATCTGACTATCCTTGCCGCTCCATTTTCCCACTAGGCAGAAAAGATTGTCTTCAGACCTTCTCCCTGCCACCTGCGTTCTAAATCTTTCACTCCCTGAGGACTTGTATTTGTATCAGTGGAAATACTGGAGTGGGTGAAAACATCCAGGGACAGTTTCATTCTGTGCTTGTTTTCTCAAGATAGATATTAATGGAGCCCACTTCCACTATCAATAACTATCTATAACTTATTTGATTGTACAACGAATTACTTGGACATCCTTATTTAACAATAGTGATGTCCCAGCTTAAGGTTTTAATATTCCTCCTTCCTGTATATGTTTTAGTGTCTGTCACTTACTAGATCCTTCCCATTTATGAAATCTCCAAGCCTTGGATAATCTGGAGTCACTGTCTGCATATCTTTTCATGATTATATGTGGTGGCTCTTCTAGCCCGTGGGATTTTCTAGGCAAGAAGCAATACTGGAGTGAGTTGCCATTTCCTTCTCTAGGGGATCTTCCGGACCCAAGGATCAAATTGGGGTCGCCAGCAAATCCTGCCTTGGCAGGCAGATTGTTTTACACTGAGCCCCTTGAGAAGCCCAAGGGAGGAGGGGACGCCAAAGGATGAGCGAGTTAAATAGCATTCTACGGACACAGTGGTGGTCAGAGAAGCCTGGAGTCCTACGGTCCGAGAGGTAGCAAAGACTAGGACACGACAGCAATGGGACTGTACCCACTATTTCCAGGTCTGTGTAGGTTAAGAGGCAAATTTCCTCAGAAAAGAGTTGTCGGCCTCCTGGGCACCAAAAGTGGAAGTGGTCCGTACGGGGATCGAACCCGCGACCTTGGCGTTATTAGCACCACGCTCTAACCAACTGAGCTAACCGGCCCTGCTTTGCATTGGGGAAAAATATTCTCCCCATAGTTCCCAGAGACCTCTGAACGGGCAAATCTAAACCTGTATTTCTAATCCCGCTACATGAGACTTTATTACTCCTGACTTCATAACCTTCTCACGGTGTTTTGTTGTACCTTTCTTCCTCACCAACATCCTATGATCTCCGTGATGTTTCTCAGTTTGCTTCTTTGGCTCCTATTCCTGGTTTGTGATTCGTCCCAAACAACAAACTCTTGTTCTCCATTATCAATTTGTAAACACTCCTTGAGCCATCTCATCCAGAATGTGCCATAAATGGTAAGACACCAAACAAACAAACAAACAAACAAACAAACAAAAAATGGTAAGACTTGTGGCATCCAAAAAAGAATTGAATAACATCTATAACGGAGACTATGCTACCCCAGAATATGCCACTATGGCATAAAAATTATTTTCAGCAAAGGAACTTGAAGAACAGCTGATGTAAGAATGGGGCTCTGACTTCCCTTTTTCTTCCCCAAAGCAGATAATTATTCCTTGTGAAAGGTGCCTTCCCTTTACTAGGAAAAAGTAAACAGTTCTGTCACCAAAAAATGGGGAGTCCAGGATAAGAGAAATCTGTACAAACAGACCTTGTAAAAATAATCCTTATCTTCCTTTAGTCTCCTCATGTATGTTAGTTGCTATTTCACTACTACTCTTTGTTCAAACTAAACATTTAGGCCTAACTGCTTTTTAGATCATCATTTTCCCGTGAATTAAGTTGAGTTCAGTCGCTCAGTCGTGTCTGACTCTTTGCGACCCCATGAATCACAGCACGCCAGGCCTCCCGGTCCATCACCAACTCCTGGAGTTCACTCAGACTCACGTCCATCGAGTCCGTGATGCCATCCAGCCATCTCATCCTCGATCTTCCCCTTCTCCTCCTGCCCCCAATCCCTCCCAGCATCAGAGTCTTTTCCAATGAGTCAACTCTTCGCATGAGGTGGACAAAGTACTGGAGTTTCAGCTTTAGCATCATTCCTTCCAAAGAAATCCCAGGGTTGATCTCCTTGGATCTCTGCAGTCCAAGGAACTCTCAAGAGTCTTCTCCAACACCACAGTTCAAAAGCATCAATTCTTTGGCACACAGCCTTCTTCACAGTCCAACACTCACATCCATACATGACCACAGGAAACACCATAGCCTTGACTAGACGGACCTTAGTCGACAAAGTAATGTCTCTGCTTTTGAATGTACTACTAGGTTGGTCATAACTTTTCTTCCAAGGAGTAAGCATCTTTTAATTTCATGGCTGCAGTCACCATCTGCAGTGATTTTGGAGCCCCTCAAAGTAAAGTCTGACACTGTTTCTACTGTTTCCCCATCTATTTCCCATGAAGTGATGGGACCGGATGCCATGATCTTCGTTTTCTGAATGTTGAGCTTTAAGCCAACTTTTTCACTCTCCTCTTTCACTTTCATCAAGAGGCTTTTTAGCTCCTCTTCACTTTCTGCCATAAGGGTGGTGTCATCTGCATATCTGAGGTAATTGATATTTCTCCCAGCAATCTTGATTCCAGCTTGTGTTTCTTCCAGTCCAGCGTTTCTCATGATGTACTCTGCATAGAAGTTAAATAAGCAGGGTGACAATATACAGCCTTGATGTCCTCCGTTTCCTATTTGGAACCAGTCTGTTGTTCCATGTCCAGTTCTAACTGTTGCTTCCTGACCTGCATACAGATTTCTCAAGAGGCAGGTCAGGTTGTCTGGTATACCCATCTCTTTCAGAATTTTCCACAGTTGATTGTGATCCACACAGTCAAAGGCTTTGGCATAGTCAATAAAGCAGAAATAGATGTTTTTCTGGAACTCTCTTGCTTTTTCCATGATCCAGCAGATGTTGGCAATTTGACCTCTGGCTCCTCTGCCTTTTCTAAAACCAGCTTGAACATCAGGGACTTCACGGTTCACATATTGCTGAAGCCTGGCTTGGAGAATTTTGAGCATTACTTTACTAGCATGTGAGATGAGTGCAATTGTGTGGTAGTTTGAGCATTCTTTGGCATTGCCTTTCTTTGGAATTGGAATGAAAACTGACCTGTCCAGTCCTGTGGCCACTGCTGAGTTTTCCAAACTTGCTGGCATATTGAGTGCAGCACTTTCACAGCATCATCTTTCAGGATTTGAAATAGCTCAACTGGAATTCCATCACCTCCACTAGCTTTGTTAGTAGTGATGCTTTCTAAGGCCCACTTGACTTCACATTCCAGGATGTCTGGCTCTAGATTAGTGATCACATCATCACGATTATCTCGGTCGTGAAGATCTTTTTTGTACAGTTCTTCCATGTATTCTTGCCACCTCTTCTTAATATCTAAGACTCCCATATACATATAAAAAGATAAATAAAATTTGCATTTTTTTCTGCTATTAATCTGTCTTATATCAACTAAATTTTCAAGCCTCGCTAGAAACCCTAAAAGGGTAGCGGAAAGTTTTGCTCCTCCTACAAAGTTTTCCAATCCCTATAGTGGCCTGAGAGGTCTCTCTACCTGCATTATTCCCAATCTATGATCACTACCTCCTACAGCAGATTTCATTATCCCATTTAGGAAGAGAGATTCCGAGTCTGGAGAGCCTAACTTTTATTCCAGGCCTGATCGTGCCACCAAGAGGAGCAGAGAGCTAGCCTATCTCTCTCTCCCCGCTGCCACCCACTCCCTCCCCCAACTCCCCTCCTGCTCCACCTCCTCCTCCTGCTCTCCTTCTTCCTCTTCTTCTCCTTCCCATTCTTCTTCTTCTCTTTTTGTCAGAAACTGTAAAGAGTCTTAGATCTTACCCTACTTAGGAGATAATAAAATAACCTGTAACTTTTTCACGACTGCTGATAGTAGACACAACACCTAGGTCAGAGAGCAAGAGGCTTTATTATTCACAGCACAGCAGCAACAAGGTTGCATTGGTTCACCTTGCCCACCAAGTCCCACAGGGGCGACCTGGAGAGGCCTAGGTGGATGCTGCATGCACAGTGGGTTTGCATCACAGCCACGGGACAGCTTGGGCGACTGGTGGCTTAAAGTGAGTGTGGCAAGTAAACCTGCTGTTTGTCTGGGAGCAACCACTACCCTATTCTTTAAGGTCCCTCAACCCTGATGAGTAGCATTCTTGACACAGTCTGTAAGAACAGGCAAGAACTCTCAGGGCAGATTGCCTCTTACAGCACTGTGTTCAAAAAACTAACAATATATTCAAGCAGGGACACTGATGGTGAGAAATTTTGTTGTTAGAGCCATTTGCAGGCAAAGTAGCTATGAGGGTGTGAGGAAGAAGGTCATTTGGGAGATGGGCCCAGAAGGAGTAGCAAGTGTTAGGCTGAGGAAAGAGCAGAGAGTGGAGAGGAGGCAGGGGATTCACTATGTTATTGAAGAGTGTCCAGTTCTGCAAAGGATACTAAGTATATGTTGGACTCAGAGACTAAACAAACACAGAGGATGGGATTGAAGGACAAAACAGGCACCACACACTCATGAGGCACATAAAGAACTCAGCATCTATGAGGCATCTCATATTTAAGAAACCTTCAGACTCCCTTGGACTGCAAGGAGATCCAACCAGTCCATTCTGAAGGAGATCAACCCTGGGATTTCTTTGGAAGGAATGATGCTAAAGCTGAAACTCCAGTACTTTGGCCACCTCATGCGAAGAGTTGACTCATTGGAAAAGACTTTGTTGCTGGGAGGGATTGGGGGCAGGAGAAGAAAGGGACGACCGAGGATGGGATGGCTGGATGGCATCACTGACTCGATGAACGCGAGTCTGAGTGAACTCCAGGAGTTGGTGATGGACAGGGAGGCCTGGCGTACTGCGATTCATGGGGTCGCAGAGTCGGACACGACTGAGCGACTGAACTGAACTGAACTGATAAGTCGGCAAACCACTTACCCCAAATCGATGACATGCTGATAAAAACCCATTGGTGAGTGACAACTATAGACCAAGCAAAACTACCCACGTGATCAGACCCAGCTACTTTGGATCTGCTCAGTCCTCTTGTTCAACTTCACACTGATCCTCAGAAGCCCATCATCACACAGGAAGGCTAATGAGGCAGAACAAAAGATGTATGAACACTGTGCTAGAACAAGATTCATCTAGCAGGACCTCCCACCTGTTGGTCTTATCCTGGGGATCGTGTGCAACTCCATCTCTTTCCCTGTGCTTTTTGCAACATTGATTCAAAATCCTAAAACATTTTAATGACCTCTGGGAGAGTTGTGTGGTGCACTTGAAGGTGAAACTGCCACCATAAAATTGCCATTTTGGCATGACTTATTTGAGCTAAAAGCACTTGAAAAACAGGTGCGAAAGGGCACTCCTACCTCTCATTTTTGTCCTACTGCAATGTACCAGAGGAAAAATAGCATTCTTATGACCAGAGATATACTTTAAGCATCTGCATTGGTAAATTAACCCTTTTTCTACCATTAACTACCATAAAAGTTCCTTTACAGTCACTTTCATTAATAATATAGAAATAACACAACAGCTGCCATCTATGGTGTCTGAAAAGAGCCCCAATTTTCCTCTACTCAAAGGACCCATAAACCTTCACTTACCAGTTAGAGGACCATTATTTAGCCACTAGACACCTGTTGGTCCCCAGTTAAGGAATTCCTAGGAAATACAGTAGGAGTTAAGGTAGTAGGGATGAAAAGCCAAAAATATTACTTATGTTTAATTTACTACCTGTATTTTATCAAGCTAACCTACAGAGCAACCAAGTGCAAGCTCTTTCATAGAAAAAGTAGGTGGCCCTGAAAAGGGCCTTTAAATTTGCAACAAGAGCCTTACAAAGCTTAAACTAAACTTAACCACCAAATCCATAGAGAGTGCGGCCCTGACGCTTGAGCGCGTAGACCACGTCCATGGCGGTGACAGTCTTGCGCTTGGCGTGCTCGGTGTAAGTGACTGCGTCCCGGATCACATTCTCCAGAAACACCTTCAGCACTCCACGGGTCTCCTCGTATATGAGGCCGGAGATCCGCTTGACTCCTCCACGGCGGGCCAGGCGGCGGATGGCCGGCTTTGTGATGCCCTGGATGTTGTCGCGCAAGACTTTGCGGTGACGCTTAGCGCCCCCTTTTCCAAGGCCCTTTCCACCCTTGCCGCGTCCAGACATATTACCTAAATGCTCAGCACTAATACTGAATGTGCCTAATGCATGGCCCGCTGCCTATTATGTAGCGATAGTGCGGACCTTTGTGAAAACTGGAAGATAAGAAAGGCGGGAAACTGCACTGAGTCCCCGCCCCTTCTAAAATCTAAAGTGAAACAGGCTAGCGAGATTTACTCGTATTTAGAAAATGGCTCAGAGGTAAAGAATCCGTCTGCAATGCGGGAGACGAGGGTTGGGTCGGTCGGAAAGATCCCCTGGAGAAGAAAATGACAACCCATTCCAGTATTCTTGCCTGGGAAATCCCATAGATAGAGGAGCCTGGCGAGCTACAGTTTATAAAGGGGCAAACAGTTCGACAAGACTGACCACGCCCACACTCCATTAATCTATCTGAATCTTAGTAGCTTTCTTCGTAAAATAGGATATATGCTATTAATAACTGAGTTGTTGTAAACAAAATAGCATCTAGTTCGCGAACAATAAATTCCTAGAATCTGTTATTGAAAGCAAAGTATAACAGCTAACACACATTAAGAGATTTCAAAACTTTCTAATATACTGGTTTACAGTGTGCTTTAATTTATACGAATTGAGCATATACATTTAATCAGTGAAGGAATGCAAAGGAAAAGAATATAAATTGTCAGGGGCTAATAACCCGTTCTTGTATAGAGGTAGTTGGTGCATGGAATTCAAGCAAAGATATCATAAACTCCACTAGTGGGCAAAGAAATTTACACAAGTGCCAGAAATAAAAATGTGATCTTCCTTAGGTTTTTATATTGTTAAATTTTTTTTTTTTTTTTTTTGCTGAGCACATGGGAGAGCTAAGATTTAAATGATGCCCTTAAAATAAACAGAATGTTCAAAATAGCTTTTTTAAAATTTACACTTATGATACACCAAGCTCACTGTCCTAAAGAGTATAGATTAGCTCAGCCAAGTGCTCCATCAGAAAATTTGAGATTATAAATGCCAAATTTCAGAACAATTTATTTTGAGGTAGCAGCACCAACAGCTAAAAAAATCACACACCAGCATAAATGAGCCAAATTTAAATTCAGTGGACATATCATCACTAAAACAGGCAGAAGAAAGGAAAATATTGCTGTTTAAGAAAAAACAAACATATCCAAAAAAGAACATTAATTTGTTAAACAAGCCTTGAAATCCACAGGAATACACAATAGCAACTCCTAAAGAATTCTCACAGCTTTTTTTTACATTGTCAAATAAAATATACATTTTGAAATAACAAAATTCACAAAAAGTTGCTACAATAGTATCTAGAGTTCCTGTAGCCAATTTTCCCCTAACGGTGACATCTTATATAGCTATATCATAATATCAAAGGCAGTAATTGACACTGACAAAGTACTGTTAACTAGCATACAAGCCTTATTCAGCTCTCACAGATTTTCATATTGCCCCCGTGTGTGTGTGTGTGTGTGTGTGTGTGTCTGTGTGTGTATGTATGTGTAGTCTTATGCCATTTTAAAAGATGCATCGGTTCATGTAACTATCACTTCAACACTGACACAAAACTATTCTATTACCAAGGAACACTTCAATGTTACTGTTTCATAGTTACATCCACCCACATCTTCCCTGTCTTGGGGCAATCACTAATCTCTTATTCATCTCAGTATTATCACTTTGAGAATGTTATATAAATGGAATAATACAATACATAACTTTTTAAGATTGGCTTTTTTACTAAACATTACCCATGTAGACAGTTGTATGTATTTATATCAATAGCTTTTCATTTTATTGCTGAGTAGGATGCCATCGTATGGGTGTCTGAGAATTAATATAACCATTGACCAGTTGAAAGATACGAACTTGTTTCTAATTTGTAAATGCAGCTGTTATTAACAGTTTTCTTTCTCCCCAGCCACCCCCACACCATTTGGTTTGCTTTTAGTATCTCCTGCATGCCACCTGAAAATTATAGATTTTTTAAACGGCAGAAATGCTGCTATGATGACTGGGAGGCTAACAGGACTTTCAGTCATCACATAGAAATCACACAGCACTGTCATTATCTCTTGAAAGTTTGTTTCAAGTTTCAAAAACATTGCACTGAGCTATTCCAACTGTTTCTGAAATCTGACTCTGGTTTCTGTAGCTGAGGATTTGCTCCACAACAGTCTGTAATGTTTATTAATTAAACTGTTGGTGTCCAGATCCTTTGGTTCCTGCCAGGGGACTAATATTTTCACTTCTATGCAGAACGATTCACTTAGGGCCTAGAGAGCCTCCAGTGTTGCTTAATCTCCCCAGGCTAGGAGTAAACCCAGCATAAGGCTGAGAGTTCCCATTGTTAATGTCTATAAAACCTGACAGAATCCAGAAATCTTGCATTGCTCCAGGGTTTTTCCTAGGATTCTGCCTTTGTTGGAAGAAAGTTGGGAGCTGTTGTCTCATCGGCTCTTTTCCTGAGGATTAATAAGTGATGACTGCAAACTGCCTTAGTGACTTCATCATGGTTTTCTTGTAGAGTGCAGACACATTCTGCACAATCTGAGTTTTCAGTAACTTGCTACAACAACCTCTAAATTCCTGGAGTGTTGAACATACTTACTAGTCTGGGCCCCAGATTTGGTGAACTTATGCTCTCCCCATCTGCATCATTAACTGCTGGTGATGCTGCTGGAAACTGAATTCTGGAAATCCCACAGAACCAATGTTTTGGATACCAGATCTCTATTTTTAGTACAGAAAAGATGATTACATTTACCAAATGATGTGTTGTTCAGCACAAAAACAAATGGATTAGCAGCAAACTGGTCTCCAGCAGTACTCAGCATGGGTCCTTGAATATCAGTGTGTGTGCATGCCACTTTGCGGCTGCTCAAGGACCAGTGCTTTTTACCATATACTACATCATCCCTGGACTTTCTGTCTCAGTGACAGGAAAATTTCACTTATTTTGCCTAATCTAGTAATTAAATTACTACAAAGTTAGTGAAGGTGGTGGATTTCCAGCTGACCTATTTAAAATTCTAAAAAATGGTGCTGTTAAAGTGCTGCACTCAATATGCCAGCAAATTTGCAAAATTCAGTAGATGATCTACCCCTCTGTGATACAGTTCTTCCAAATGAAGTTGTAGGTGGCTCTGAAAAGAGCCTTTGGGTTTGGTATTACCACTTGGTATCGACAATTTATGCCCTCTCCCCGCGTATGCGGCGGGCGAGCTGGATGTCCTTGGGCATGATCGTGACGCGCTTGGCGTGGATGGCACACAGGTTGGTGTCCTCGAAGAGCCCCACCAGGTAGGCCTCGCACGCCTCCTGCAGCGCCATCACCGCCGAGCTCTGGAAGCGCAGATCGGTCTTGAAGTCTTGCGCGATCTCGCGCACCAGCCGCTGGAACGGCAGCTTGCGGATCAGCAGCTCCGTGGATTTCTGGTAGCGGCGGATCTCACGCAGAGCTACCGTGCCGGGCCGGTAGCGGTGCGGCTTCTTCACGCCGCCGGTGGCCGGCGCGCTCTTGCGAGCAGCTTTGGTAGCGAGCTGCTTGCGCGGCGCCTTACCGCCGGTGGACTTGCGGGCAGTCTGCTTAGTACGAGCCATCACGATGGATTGGATAGACTGTTGCAACTAAAGCCTGGCTCTTCTTGCTCTTATTTATAATGGCGAAGTCATCCTGATTGGTCCGAATCTTCAAATTTCGCGCGGTGAAAGCAGCAACTGGATACGCCTTGTGATTGGCTACCAGTTCTCACTTTCGAAAACCTTGATCTTTTGATGTCCTGTATTTTCTCTGTAAATTGTCCATCTATTCGCCCTGTATTTTATGTTTACCTTAATTGGTGTTAATCCCTTTGTTCGAGATTGTTTGGGAAGAGACAAGAAAGAAAGTTCCACCGATCCGAGCCCTTTCAAAAACTCCGTTTCTGAATGTTATTGATCGAGTCCAGCTTCATCATTTATCAGAGGTTATAATTTTGAATAAATGTTTTATTTTTGCAATGCAAGTATCATATTACAGAATTTCCAACCCTTCAACAAACATTGCCATCACTTCCAGACACTCTGTTCCTAGGAAACATGAAAATACTACCGCTGTTGAAATGTGACGCTGCTGCTGCTGCTAAGTCGCTTCAGTCGTGTCCGACTCTGTGCGACCCTATAGACGGCTGCCCACCAGGCTCCCCCGTCCCTGGGATTCTCCAGGCAAGAACACTCGAGTGGGTTACCATTGCCTCCTCCGACGATGCTGAATCTTTGTAAATCTTAAATGTCTGATCAAGCCAAACTGTAAATGCCAATGGCTTAATTTTTAAAACATTTCAGTATTTAGCAAAATTTTATGTTCTCTTTCCTACAATTACTAACTCGGTAACTTAATTTTGGCCGAAAACTAGAATCATAAATTTATATTGGGCTTTTGTCTCTTTAGGTCCACATCGAGGAAGAAACAAGGCTCACAAGAAGATATTTATGTACAAAACATTAATCCTTTGCGCTGTTTTGAAAACGGAAACTTTTTTTTTTCTTATCTGGTGGCTGGGGATATCCAGGGTTCGTTCCAGTTCAACAGCCAATCAAGAAATAGAATCTAAATCGCCTTATTTGCATACAACGTTACTACTGGCTGAATTGATCCAATCAGCGATTTCGATAGATTAAGCATGTATTTGCATAGAAGCCCTACAAAAATAGGCCGGCACGATAAGCAGCCTTATTTCGGGTTTTTCTGTCGGTTTGTTTTGTCTGACGTTCTTCCGTTATGCCTGAACCGGCTAAATCTGCTCCTGCTCCCAAGAAGGGGTCTAAGAAGGCGGTGACCAAGGCGCAGAAAAAAGATGGCAAGAAGCGCAAGCGCAGCCGCAAGGAGAGCTACTCCGTGTACGTGTACAAAGTGCTGAAGCAGGTCCACCCGGACACTGGAATCTCCTCCAAGGCGATGGGCATCATGAACTCCTTCGTGAACGATATATTTGAGCGCATCGCAGGCGAGGCATCGCGCCTGGCGCATTATAACAAGCGCTCGACCATCACATCCAGGGAGATCCAGACGGCCGTGCGCCTTCTGTTGCCTGGGGAGCTGGCCAAGCACGCCGTATCCGAGGGCACCAAGGCTGTCACCAAATACACCAGCTCTAAGTAGATGTTTCCAGGAGCTGTCAAACCCAAAGGCTCTTTTCAGAGCCACTCACATTTTCCCAAAGGGCTCTAATACTGGATATTGTTTTAACCTCTAGGAGAAAAAGTAATGCTGAACTTCAAAGTTGGCTATGTTAATGAGTTTATGATTTTAATTTTTCAGAATTTTTAGTAATTCTCATAACTAGGTAACTTGATCAGCTTAGAAGAAATGGGCTATCTCAATACAGAAAGGCAGACCATTTCTAATACTAAACTATAACCCTCCGGAGATTGAGGCACAACAGCTACTAACCTCTTTGCCCTGAGCTATTAGCAGTTTTATTTGCCTGTTTCCCTTGTAGCTAGATGTGGCCTCTGGTTGAATTCCTAACAACGGGACAAAAGTAAACTTTCTGGCATTTGTGGGTCTGGGATGATAGCCTCCCAGAAAGACTTTACATGTTCTTTCTCTTCCCAGGGTAAAAGTGTTTTAGAAACAGAACAGGGCCAAACTAATGCTAACCCCAATGTTACCAGACCAAGACTTAAGTACAACTTTGGCTTCTCTAGAAATAGAATCTTTACTGTTCAACCAGAAATTGGCTCGTCACCAGTTAGATAATCAGACTAACAGACCCCTGTCATCCCCTAAAGCAGCAGTCTCCACCCTTTTTGGCGCCAGGTATCGATTTCATGAAAGACAATGTTTCCCCATACTGGGTGGGGGGATGGTTTGGGGATAATTCAAGCCCATTGCTTTTTTTTTTTTTGGAAGCGGGAAGGGGGTGCTGTGTGCTCAACTTTTTTAATTGCTCTTTTTTTCTTTTTTAAAAATTATTTTAATTGGAGGCTAATTACTTTACAATATTGTAGTGGTTTTTGCCATGCATTGACGTGAATCAGCCATGGGTATACATGTGTCCCCCTTCCCGAAACCCACTCCCACCTCCTCCATATCCCAGCCCTCAGGGTCCTCCTAGTCTACCGGCCCTGAGCACCCTGTCTCATGCATCAAACCTTGACTGGCCATCTATTTCATATATGGTAATATACATGTTTCAGTGCTATTCTCTCAAATCATCCCACCCTCGCCTTCTCCCACAGAGTCCAAAAGTGTTTGTGTCTCGTTTGCTGTCTGGCATGTAGGGTCATCGTTACCATCTTTCTAAATTCCATATATATGCGCTAATATACTGTATTGGTGTTTTTCTTTCTGACTTGCTTCACTCTGTATAATAGGCTCCAGTTTCATCCACCTCATTAGAACTGATTCAAATGCATTCTTGTTAATGGCTGAGTTTCCATTGTGTATCTGTAGCACAGCTTTCTTATCCATTCCTCTGCCGATGGACATCTAGGTAGCTTCCATGTCCTAGCTCTTGAAAACAGTTCAAGCACATTACATTTAGTGTGCACTTCATTTCCATTATTATTACATTAGTTCCACCTCAGATCAGGCATTAGACCCTGGAGGTTGGGGTCCACTACACTAAAGAATGGCATCCTTGCAATAATCAACCCACTTTTCTTCCTAGTATAATTTCCCTGTTCCTGCTCCTTTCTGCCTAGAAAAACCTTTCATTTCATATAGCTCCTCAGAGCTCTTTTCTGTCTGCTAGACTGGCAGTTGCCGGATCCATGAATCACTGAATAAAGCCAATAACATTTCTAACATGTAGTCCGTGGAATTCTTTTTTTAACATGTGAAAGCAATGTGTTAAGATAATTGAGATACAAAGATAAAAGGACACGGGGGTGGGGGCATCATCCCTGGTGGGCCAATGGTTAAGGCTCCATTGATTCCACTACAGGGGTCACAGGTTCTATCCCTGGTCAAGAAGTTAAAAATCCCATGGCCAGGGGAAAAAAAAAAAAAAAAGGCACATGGGCTCCAGAATCACTGCTTGGAAAAAAAGAGTTGCCTGCTAATCTAGAATACCCTTTTGGATCTCACAAAAGCAGAGAATAAACTTGCAATAAGCCATTATGGTTATCAGTTAAATACACCAAAAGTTGAGAATTATGTTTTATTCAGCAGGTATACCAAGGACTGAAACCCATGAGACAGCCTTTAAGAAAGCTCTAAGGGACTATTCTGAAGAGGTAAGGGAGAACCAAGATATATAGGAGTTGGGGGTGGGAAGAGGGAAGGAGGTACTTGAAACATCAAAAAATTACTGTTAAAGAAAACAGACATTTCAAGCTAGTGAATTTTTCATATTTTTCTATGTCTGAGAAGATCCAAGAGTCTGGGCTCATTGAAATCATTCCTTTGATGTGTAACTTAACTACCTAGGGCCAGTATCCTATTTTTCTTCATCCTGAATCCACTCAGGGTACACAGTTGTGGGGATGGGGTGGCAGTTTCAGAGGCTTAAGTCTAGATGGCTGCCAGATCCTTTGTTTACTACAGCAAGTGATATTCTTCATCCACAAAGTTTGGAAATTTACCTTAATATACCCTCCATCCACCATGATAATCTCTGTTTTCTAAAACGAAGTTCAGTCACTTGTTGCTGGATCTCAAACCTTGTAGAACCAGATGGCTAGCAACATTCTT
Source organism: Oryx dammah (assembly GCF_014754425.2). Lineage (NCBI taxonomy): Eukaryota > Metazoa > Chordata > Mammalia > Artiodactyla > Bovidae > Oryx > Oryx dammah. Next base: position 20,436,868 of record NW_024070195.1, read on the forward strand.
TAGTTGGCAAAGGACAGAGAAAATTTTATTCCAAGACAATTTCATAGTTATTTGGCAAAACCTGAACAACACCAGTGTCCTATCCTTCCTTGAACACTACTTCTAAAAAATGAGAGTAATTAACAGCCTATATACCCTAATGAAAGTCTCTGCATTTGAACTGCAGTCTCTCCCAATAGGAAGGGTTCAGAATAGATACATGATATCTTGGTTCAATGCCAAGATTCAGTTACAGCTTAGATCAGCACTTGATAACATGCATCATTTTTATCATAAATAAAATTTAATTTTGTTTTCTTTCAAAAAATCATGGGTTTGGCCATCAAATCACCACCATTTTGAAGGTTTTCATATGGAATTCTATTAGCCATGAGCCAAAAGATGAACAGTTTTATTTATATTTGGAGACTCATTAGTAATTATCCAATATAATCTTAGAAAATGTACTTTTACAGTGTATATAGCCTTTTTAGAAATATTACATTTGAATTCTCTTTTTTCTGAAAAGTAAAACGATGGTAGTGATTATTTGGAACCTCAAAATATCTTACTTTTGGGACTTCCCTGGTGGTCTAGTGGCTAAGACTCCATGCTCCCAATGCAGGGGGCTCAGGTTCCATCTCTGGTTGAGGAACTAGATACCTCTGCTGATAATAAAAATCTCTCATGCTGAAACTTAAAAAAATAAAAAAAAAAACACCACCCATGTGCTGCAACTAAGATCCATTTTGGTTAAATACCCTTTTAAAATCTTACTTTTCATTTTAAATAACTTGTCACAGAATTAATACTCTCCCTAATGACTAGTATTCTTGAACTGGCTGGCAGTCATCTCCCTGGGGTTAGTACTCATCTATTTCTGCTCTGGCCTCAGTTTATTTTTTGTGTTGGGGCCAGTGCGAGGAAAGCAGGAGAGACTCCATCTTGAAGCCTGTCATCTGTCTTACAGACTGGATATGACCTGGGCCTGAACCCTGCCCAAGAGTGAGGAGGCCACTGCTAGTGAAAGCCAGGTCTTCTGGAGACTTCCCTCCCTACAGATGACAAATGGAGATTGTAGTTGGGGTCAGGTTGCCCCTGTTAAATTAACCATGCAGACATGCTTCCTGATGTATAATCATTGTTCCCCCTCTTTAACCTTAATTGTCTGTTCTCCTAGCACCTCCTTGTAAAACTCAATCATATACAACAAAGAGGTTGCTAACATGGAACCAGTCACAGAGTAGGGGGTATAGAACTGGACCTCTCAGAAACATCAAGGTCCTCTTTGGGAACTGATTCCTCTTGGACCCGCTGGCATAATAAACTGTACTCCAATGTCTTGAGTGTCCTCCGAAGTGTGTTTTGTGACTCCAGATTCCACAACATCTGAATTGAATGTATTCAGGAAACTGGAGTAAGACTTTTGGCGGGGGGGGAGGGGGGAATGTGTAAACTCATTGATGAACTATGCAGAAACTCCAGCTTGTGAAAGAAGAGAAAGTTGGTTCTGTCTAGTTGGCTATTGGACCTGTGGCCATCATTCCAAGTAATGCTTCCAACATGGGACCTTCGCAGTCATTGTTTCCTTTGTGAGGAATGATCTTTCTACAGAAGTATGAAGATCCCACTCCCTTCCAGATTTCATGCCACTGGCTTTCATGTCTCATCTCAGTTATGAAGTCTTCCCCACTTACCCTATTTAAAATGGTAACTGTCCACTACCCATCTCCCACTCTATGACAGTCCCTAATCCCCTTGGACTCTTTATGTTTTCTTAATCCTCTTGACCTGCCAAAATACTGTGTTTATCTTTGTTCATTTTCTGTCGGTGAGCTCCACACAGAAGGATCTCTGCCATGTTATGCACTGTTCTTTCCAGCACCTAGAACATTGTTGAGCACACAGTAATCACTCAAAAAGGTTTTGATAAATGGATGGATGAGGTAAAAGGAAAAAATGCATGCCTTCCATTCTCTAGCCCCAGAGATAAAATCCATGACAGATTTAACAAAATGAACCACTAATAGAAGATATTCCCCCTCACTATGATTCTGTTTCTTCATCATAGTATTTGCGGTAACATGGCCCCCCCAACACACAGAGTTATTGTGAGGATTAAATTAAATAATCCATGCAGAAACTCAGTTAGACTTTGACTTTATAAAGTCACGAATCCTTTACCAGCTGGACAGCTCCAAAGGCCATTATTGTTAGCATCGCCTTTTGGCAACTGACATAACAATCAAGAATGCTATATGGAGCACAGCTTGTGTTCAGCCAGATCTGCTACTGACTAAAGGACCCAATGAAATAAAGCTGGAGAGCTCACCATTTTCCCTTACACAGAAACTCTTTGCCTGGTTCTGAAAGACATTTGAATTCACAACCCAAATAAATCAAGTTTGGTACCTGAGAGCAAACAATTTGCTTGTGGTTATAAAACTAGTAAATTGAAGTATTATGCTATGAATCAACTTTAACTCCAAAGGTTTATATTTTATGAATAATTTTCTCTTTTTTCCCTAACTATAAATCACCCAGATCAGCCTCTATTTGCAAGGTCTGAATAGCACAAAATGAAGAAAACTGGGCTTTGATTTTTGTGCTGGAGCACAATTGAGCCAACTAAGAACCACTCCAGTATTCTTGCCTGGAGAATCTCTTAGACAGAGGAGCCTGGCATGCCACAGTCCATGGGATCGCAAAAGAGCTAAACAGGACTGAGCACACAGGCAGTAAGAATAAAGCAGAACCTGGTTAAATGAGAGAAAAGGACACAAAAACTCCTGTGCTCAACTTCTCTCAAGTTCTTCCATATCACTCAGAGCAAATGCTAAATTCTTTACAGTGGTATACAAGCCCCTACAGCATCATGCTTCTTTTCATTTCTCTGCTTTTTAATCTCCTCCTACAATGCCCAGCCCTTTCCACATAGCCACCCTAGCTCTTCAGCATTTCTTCCTCCTTTTTCCCCAGCTTGCCTCTTCACCTTTCAATGCTTTGCTGGGATAACTAGCTTCTTAGTGCCATCTTCATTGGTTACCTAATCTAAATTTCAAGTCTCCATAAGAATCCATATTCTTGCTTTATTGCACTCATTTATTACATATGATATTTGTTTATCTGATTTATTGTTTATCCCAGAGTTAAATATAAATTCCATGAGAGCAAATAATTATGTCTGTTTGGGTCTCATCTGAGTGTATTTCCAATGCATAGAACAGCGTCTGGTACTGTTATAAACTCTTATCAATCTTAGATGTTGTTTGTTGAGAGTTATCATGACATCATAATTAGGTTTTAAAATGGTAGATGTATATTAAAATGCTACCAGAGGAAATGATATAATTTCCTCAACAGTCATCAAGGCAACAATCAAGGTAGAAGAGGTATAGATAAAACATATTTGCCCAGTGTTGGTGATGTTGAGGATGGGTAAACTTTTATCTAGTGGAGGTGATGGAATTCGAAAGATGATGCTGTGAAAGTGCTGCACTCAATATGCCAGCAAATTCGGAAAACTCAGCAGTGGCCACAGGACTGGAAAAGGTCAGTTTTCATTCCAATTCCAAAGAAAGGCAATGCCAAAGAATGCTCAAACTACCACACAATTGCACTCATCTCACATGCTAGTAAAGTAATGCTCAAAATTCTCCAAGCCAGGCTTCAGCAATACATGAACCATGAACTTCCTGATGTTCAAGCTGGTTTTAGAAAAGGCAGAGGAACCAGAGATCAAATTGCCAACATCTGCTGGATCATGGAAAAAGCAAGAGTTCCAGAAAAACATCTATTTCTGCTTTATTGACTATGCCAAAGCCTTTGACTGTGTGGATCACAATCAACTGTGGAAAATTCTGAAAGAGATGGGTATACCAGACAACCTGACCTGCCTCTTGAGAAATCTGTATGCAGGTCAGGAAGCAACAGTTAGAACTGGACATGGCACAACAGACTGGTTCCAAATAGGAAAAGGAGGACGTCAAGGCTGTATATTGTCACCCTGCTTATTTAACTTCTATGCAGAGTACATCATGAGAAATGCTGGGCTGGAAGAAACACAAGCTGGAATCAAGATTGCTGGGAGAAATATCAATTACCTCAGATATGCAGATGACACCACCCTTATGGCAGAAAGTGAAGAGGAGCTAAAAAGCCTCTTGATGAAAGTGAAAGAGGAGAGTGAAAAAGTTGGCTTAAAGCTCAACATTCAGAAAACGAAGATCATGGCATCCGGTCTCATCACTTCATGGGAAATAGATGGGGAAACAGTAGAAACAGTGTCAGACTTTACTTTGAGGGGCTCCAAAATCACTGCAGATGGTGACTGCAGCCATGAAATTAAAAGACACTTACTCCTTGGAAGAAAAGTTGTGACCAACCTAGATAGTATATTCAAAAGCAGAGACATTACTTTGATGACTAAGGTCCGTCTAGTCAAGGCTATGGTTTTTCCAGTAGTCATGTATGGATGTGAGAGTTGGACTGTGAAGAAGGCTGAGTGCCGAAGAATTGATGCTTTTGAACTGTGGTGTTGGAGAAGAGTCTTGAGAGTCCCTTGGACTGCAAGGAGACCCAACCAGTCCATTCTGAAGGAGATCAACCCTGGGATTTCTTTGGAAGGAATGATGCTAAAGCTGAAACTCCAGTACTTTGTCCACCTCATGCGAAGAGTTGACTCATTGGAAAAGACACTGATGCTGGGAGGGATTGGGGGCAGGAGGAGAAGGGGACAGTCGAGGATGAGATGGCTGGATGGCATCACTAACTCGATGGACGTGAATCTGAGTGAACTCCGGGAGTTGGTGATGGACAGGCCTGGCGTGCTGCGATTCATGGTGTTGCAAAGAGTCGGACACAACTGAGTGACTGAACTGAACTGATACTTCCATATAATCTCAAGTGTCACGTAATTAAAAAAAAAAAAAATTGAGAATGAAATTATATGGGCGATGGGGGATAAATTGATAAATAAATTTTTTAAATACTATGGAGAAGTCTTTAAAAGACCATCCGAAAGCCCAAATAGGACATTGTGCTGATATGTACAGGAAAGAACCAATGTGAAGACAGAGTCAGACACAACTGAGCAACTAAGCACAGCACACTCCACAGATCTAGGATAATACTCCTTGAAATATCCCTGAAAACCTGGTAATGTCAACTGCTGAAAGCAGCTCCATTTCTCAATATGCTGTTGGCTGTGAAAGTTGCTTGGTCGTGTCCGACTCTGCAACCCCAGGGACTACATACAGTCCACGGAATTCTCCAGGCCAGAATACTGGAGTGGGGAGCTTTTCTCTACTCCAGGGGATCTTCCCAACCCAGGGATAGAACCCAGGTCTCCCACAATGTGGGCAGATTCTTTACCAGCTGAGCCACAGGGAAGCCCATTTCTCAATATAGACTCAGGTGTTATGTGCAATTGCTTGAGAGAAATTTCAATTTATATAAATTAATGTAGTTTGCAAATGCTTACTCCTGGTAAGAATCCACAGTATGCTTTTCTTGAAGAAACCAAAAATGCCATCCCTCACCCTACTCCAGGCTAATTTATTTTTTTAAACATGACTGACAAATGAACTTCTGAAACTAGCATTCATAAATCACCTTCAGTGAACTTCTACAGTGTAGACTGTGACTCAGTAGACCTGAGAGGGGTCCGAAAACCTGCCATTTCGAGCAAATTTCCAACTGATGCTCATGCTGCTGGTCGCAGACACTTTATGAGTGGTGAAATTGTAGAAGTCAGCATGGCTCTGGCCTTGAGTACTGGCACCAATAAGCTTATCAGAAATACTGATTGGGTGATCTTTTATATAAGTCTCTGTCAACAAAACAGTGCCCTGACTGCTCTGTGTAAACGACCTTTTATAGGGAAGCCAAAACTGTCTCACTTTGAACCTGGCTGTGATTGGAACTGAGCAAATTGAGGTTTCAGAAACAGGCAGCAAAAACAAATGCTCTAGTTTCTCAATTGTTAATGCCCAAATATGTGAATATAGCTCTAAAAACGATAAACATCAAACCCACCATCACCTCCACCCAAATTCAGCCTTTTGTTTTCTATGTCCTCAAGTAACCCAACCTGACACTAACACCACGCGAATTATTGCCCTTCCCAAACTACATAACACGACTTATTAAGTTTAATAATCCCCCAGTTCACTTGCATAAGGTACTCATATTCTACTTCCCCAGAGAACAACCTACTACGTTCGAGTAACTTTTGCACACTACCGATCGACAGTATATAAAGCCAACCAACGGGACCACTGAAGGTTAAACCCAGTAGATCTTTTTGTATGTTCATAAGGTACCCCATAAAAATAACCTGACCATCTAAAAAAGTCCAACTTTAAATCTGCTTGCATCCCGAACCAAAACACTCAAGATGCTCAATTTTAAATGACAGCTGTTTTAAAGAAATTGTGGGTGGCTCTTAGAAGAGCCTTTTTCGTTGGGAGTGAGGCAGTTGTGGAAGCTTTACGCCCTCTCCCCGCGAATGCGGCGGGCAAGCTGGATGTCCTTGGGCATGATGGTAACGCGTTTGGCGTGGATGGCACACAGGTTGGTGTCCTCGAAGAGCCCCACCAGGTAGGCCTCGCACGCCTCCTGCAGCGCCATCACCGCCGAGCTCTGGAAGCGCAGATCGGTCTTGAAGTCTTGCGCGATCTCGCGCACCAGCCGCTGGAACGGCAGCTTGCGGATCAGCAGCTCCGTGGACTTCTGGTAGCGGCGGATCTCGCGCAGGGCCACCGTGCCGGGCCGGTAGCGGTGCGGCTTCTTCACGCCGCCGGTGGCCGGCGCGCTCTTGCGGGCCGCCTTGGTGGCCAGCTGCTTGCGCGGTGCTTTGCCACCGGTGGACTTGCGGGCTGTCTGCTTCGTACGAGCCATGGCGATAGAAAAGGATAAAGACTAGATATCGAGAAAGACATTCCGTTTATATATACTCAGAAACAGTCTGATTGGTCTTACTCTAGTTCAAAACTCCCGCGGAACAAATCCATTGGCTGAAGAGTCACTGAAGTGATTGGTCAATTTCTAAAGATTCTGATTGGATGAGTTAGTTCACTTTTCAATCCTTCTTTTTGTTGAAGTCTGCTATCCAAAGGAGCTAATAACCTAGTTCTAAATTCAGGGCTTCTCAAACTGTAAATAAGGAACCCCCTGGACATCATGAAAGATGCCTGTTCTGATTCAGATCTATGTAATGGGGCTGAAATTTCGAGGATCAAGCTTTAGAAACAAGTTTACTTGTATTCTTTTTTTTCTCAATGGTTAATTTTTCTGTTCTGAATTTAGATTGCCTTGGACAGTCACTTCCTAGCTCCACTAGGAAATCACAGGGAAAGCGACAGGCCAGAAGTGAGCGGCAAAAAATGCGAAGAAAAAAATCGTTGACTTTCCCGTGGTGGCCAAATGGGATTTATACTTCAGTTTGCTATAGCAGAACCTAGTAGTCTCCATTTTAGACTCTATTCTTTGAGCCCACTCTGACAGATGGTTTTCTTTCTTGCTTAACCGCACTTTGAAAATGATTACTTTATGGTTAGAATTAACTATACACTTGGTGTTTACTTCTCCTAAAAAACACCCTTCTGTGAGCATATTTCACTCCAGAAAGTCTCGGTACAATAAGCTCAAGGACCACCAGAGACAACCACCCGGGCCTAACTTAACCAGCGTAGCTAAATTTGAAATTTCCCTGTGAAAAAGAGCACAAACTTGCATCCTTACCGACGGCCCTTTTTCCCACTCCTGGACTGTAGTTTTCCAGTAGTCATGTATGGACGTGAGAGTTGGACGATAAAGAAAGCTGAGCGCCGAAGCATTGATGCTTTTGAACTGTGGTGTTGGAGAAGACTCTTGAAAGTCCTTTGGACTGCAAAGAGATCCAACCAGTCCATCCTAAAGGAGATCAGTCCTGAGTGTTCATTGGAAGGACTGGTACTGAAGCTGAAACTCCAATACTTTGGCCACCTGATGCGAAGAGCTGACTCACTTGAAAAGACCCTGATGCTGGGAAAGACTGAGGGCAGAAGCAGAAAGACGACAGAGGATGAGATGGTTGGATGACATCACCGACATGAGTTTGGGTAGGCTCCGGGAGTTGGTGATGGACAGGGAGGCCTGGCATGCTGCAGTTCATGGGGTCGCAGTCAGACACGACTGAGCGACTGAACTGAACTGAGATTGTGTAAAATTCCTTCCTACTCTTTTTCAAGGGAGGGCAGAGTCAAAGCAATAAAAACTACGATTTTCTACTACACCCTGTCTCCAGGTTTCTATTTGGCACCAGTGAACAGAAATTGATTTATTTGAAAAGCCCGCACTGATCCCAGCGGTCCTTTCGTTTTGCTGTTTCAAAAGACGTAGCCTGACATTCCAGTCTACCACCACTACCCGTATTTTTTGGCACAGTAGAAACCTTTTCTCTAGAGAAAACAGCCACTCCAGCTTTTGTAAACCTTACCCCCTTACTGTTGAAACTACCCATTTTCCTGTGATTCATTTCCCTTAATCACATTTGGAGCAGTCCCGTCAAGGAGAAAGGATAACTTCGGATGAACATGCTGTAGTATCTATGCAGTAGCTTTAATGTAACTATTATAAAGCAAGAGGAAGTACTGTTGTTTACGAGCTCTTTTAAATGTGAGAATGTGGATGGCTCTTAAAAGAGCCTTTGGGTAAAAGGTTGTAGCGACACAGATCTAGGTAGATTCACTTGCCCTTGGCCTTGTGGTGGCTCTCAGTCTTCTTGGGCAGCAACACCGCCTGGATGTTTGGGAGCACGCCACCCTGAGCGATGGTGACTTTGCCCAGTAGCTTGTTGAGCTCCTCGTCGTTACGGATTGCCAGCTGCAGGTGACGCGGGATGATGCGGGTCTTCTTATTATCCCGGGCCGCGTTGCCCGCCAGTTCCAGGATCTCGGCTGTCAGATACTCCAGCACCGCTGCCAGGTACACCGGGGCCCCGGCACCGACCCGCTCGGCGTAGTTGCCTTTGCGGAGCAGCCGGTGCACTCGGCCCACGGGGAACTGGAGTCCGGCCCGCGAAGAGCGGGTCTTCGCCTTAGCGCGTGCTTTGCCGCCCTGTTTTCCACGGCCAGACATAATGAGACACCAGAAACAGGCTGAGACTCAAAGAAATGGATTCTCAAGGCACAAGAAGCTAGGTAATTATACTCTCCGGCGGTTTGGTAAAACAGCCTATGCGATTGGCCAAACACAAATTCAAGCCAATCAAAAGCCAGATCTGAAACAACACCTGCTAATTTGCATAGGGGGTTTGTAGAGAAAAGGTCAAATTATGTAACCGTGAGCTAAGGGAAGAGCCAATAAGAGCTTGAAATAAAGAGCCTATCAGAGGTTAGGATGTGATGAAAAGACCAATCATAAATTGTAATTCTGCCATCCCACATTTGCATACAGGCCAAACAAATACTAAGATCTTTGGCTTGTGGGCGTATTTTGTGTTCGCCTCCTGGTCCTGTTTGACTTTTGCTATGCCTGAGCCAGCCAAGTCCGCTCCTGCCCCTAAGAAGGGCTCTAAGAAGGCTGTGACCAAGGCGCAGAAGAAGGACGGCAAGAAGCGCAAGCGTAGCCGCAAAGAGAGCTACTCCGTGTACGTGTATAAGGTGCTGAAGCAGGTCCACCCGGACACCGGCATCTCGTCCAAGGCCATGGGCATCATGAACTCCTTTGTCAACGACATCTTCGAGCGCATCGCTGGCGAGGCGTCGCGCCTGGCGCATTACAACAAGCGGTCAACTATCACATCCAGGGAGATCCAGACAGCGGTGCGCCTGCTGCTACCGGGGGAGCTGGCCAAGCACGCGGTGTCTGAGGGTACCAAGGCCGTCACCAAGTACACCAGCTCCAAGTAAATTTCATCATTTAATACAAGGCAAATAACTCAAGGCTCTTTTAAGAGCCACCCACTTTGTCTCAAAGGATCTGTAACTTTCTAGACTGTATTAAAGTGGCTCGGTCAAGCAGTGAGAAAGATTATATACAACCATCAGGGTTAAGGTTTCTGACCATTGTGTGAGGAAAAATGTCTATGCCCCAACCACTAATGCCAAAGAAGCTAATTTTGAGCAGCGTAAGCCTGACCGCAAAAGTTTAGTTTGCTACATATTAGCCACGTGTCTTTGCAAACATCTCTTAAAAGGTAGGATGCCAGTTATTCTAAGCTGGCCATTTTTAAGAAGCAGGAAAATTTCTTAATACTTAGAAAAGTGGGTGTTTCCTAAGGACATTTACATTTATAAAGTAAATAGTCCAATTGTAAACGTGGTTTCCTTGCTTTACTGGGAAGAAAATGTCCAAATAGAATCTGCTTTTTATGGAAAAGGACACTACTTAAATCTGCATAATAATATCCTGGTTACCTCTGAAAACAGACTACCTACTCCCATCATGTTTTTTTTTTTTTAATCTGAAGATGGTATTTTAAGGTAGTGGCTCAGGCATTTTGTAGTCTTCTCAGTGTACAGAGGAGGTAATACAAATTAGGTGTTCCGGTTTGTCTTTCCCTGTTAATATATCTTGTATCAATTAGACCAAACAAAGAATATGGAAAGAAAGAAGGGAAAATTTTTTCTCCCTATATCTACACAGACTTTTGTGAACATTAAATGTTACTACATTTGGTAATAGTGCTTGTGAAGGAAATTCCCTAAAGCCTACATATAATTAAAGCATTGATTTCTCACTTTCCAAGGTTAATTGTAAATACAGTTTAAAACAGTGTATTCTGGAAAACAAATACGTACACTTAAGAAATAGATAAGCATGGTTTAAGGAGAAATCCCCCAGCGTGTTTAGCCTCTTTGACCGCTAAATTTGAACATGGTACTTAAACCCTTTGTGAGCATTTGCTTACCTCTAAAATGGGAATAATAATTAACAACTACTATGTGACATGGCTGGGGTGATCAATAAAAGAGCCCTTAGGGTGGTGCTGGCACAAAGAGTCCTCTAAAATATTAGCTGTTGCTAAAGCAGCTAGTTGAAGTTCCGGGAAGTTGCCCTCAGGTCTGCCCACTTCAGAATCTCAGAATTCTGAGGCCTTGAACAAAGCAGTGAGCTGTAAAGACTACTAGCATTTAACACCAATTAGGATTCCTTGTCTGGCATTGTGAACAATACAAACCGCTTCTAACAGGCCTGCCCCTGTTGAAAAAACAATTCTCTTCCCTGAACTGTTTTGAGGACAACTTAGTGCCTATGACTCTTAAGTCTTCCCTGCCTTTGATGGCTAGTTCAAGCCACATATGCGTCATTTTCCAGGGATTTTTCTTGTGCCTCACTAGGATTAGAGGTATCTTTTAAATAGTCAGATGTGTTGGGTTCCAAGGCCATAAGCAAACTACTCACCTCCATTTGCCTCTCAAACTTGGTCTCTTTTTTCCTCCACACCCCCTTGGCCTCCCTCTGCCCACCAGGTAACTTCCTTGCTACCTCCAGCCTTTGCTACTTAGTCCTCCTTCCATTTGGAACTTCACTTTCTCAATCTTTTTTCCCCAAGCATCACTTACAAGTAAAGCCTTCTGGTGATGCTGGTATAATCACTACATCATGTCTGACTCTTGTGACCCCATGAACTGTATCCCACCACGATCCTCTGTCCACAGGATTTCCCAAACTAGAATACTGGAGTGGGTTGCCATTTCCTTCTCCAGGGTATCTTCCTGACCCAGGGATCAAACCCCCGTCTTCAGAATTAGAGTCAGATTTTTTCCCAAAATCTTCCTATGTCATTTAAAGTACCATCTCCTTCCTCTACACTATACAGTTTTTCCCAGCTTCAGTTTTGTTCATAGCACCATCTAACAAACTGTTTTACCTGTTTTGTCTGTGCCCCTTCCAACAAAATATAAGCTCCATGCACTTAGAAATACTGTTTTGTTCACCGTTGTTCACTGCTATAATTCCATAGTATCGAACAGTGCCTGGTACATGCCATGTGCTCAATTTTGTTTGTTAAATTAACATCATCGTATGAATTTATCTCCTCAAATCAGTGCCTTAGCTCCAATAACATCTGATTCTTTCCATATTTAAACACCAGAGCCCATATCTTTAAAAGAGATCGCATTCCAAATGACACCACTGATTTCTGGCTTTCAAAGTATCACCCTACAAACTACTTGCCGGCCATAAGGAGGAGAAATCAGATTTTACTAAGAAATGATGAATAATTATCCTAAACCAATGACTGACCTAGAACCTATAAAATCCCCTTAACAAGTGACCCTGATGTACAATAGTATTTATATACAATGATCTATAACCTGTTCCTTGACAAGAAAATTAGTTATTTTAGTCAAATCTAGGGAAAATCACTTCTACTTTGTAGGTCATACAGGGTACAGAAATCAAGGAAAATAACCCCATTCAGGAAACAAGCCAAACCAGGAGGACATTCTATAGGCCAGGTCTACATCAAATCAATGTCAAAAAACTAAGTGAGATTCAGGAAATCTGGAGAAAACGTGTATCAATGCATTAAGAGACCTGAGACAGAACAAAAGGGAAGATTGGATCTTCCTCTGAACGAACCAGATCTCTAAGACATTTAAGGTATAACAGGGATTTATTTGTTCATGTGCACCGGCACCGACTATTAGGTATTTAGTTAAGCAGTGAGTATACGGGTAACTTTTTAAAGCAAACAAAAACAATGCATACTTCCTTTGAGGTAAATAATCCTGATGTCTGTATAGTACTTTTTTAAATGTTTACTTAATCTTAAACCTAAGTGCCATTCATGTTGCTCATTTAAAAACATACTTCCTGTCGGCTTTTTAAATTTTTCAAACAGGAATCCAGACTATAGTGTCCTCTATACCTAATACATGGTAGCTCTCCCGGCGGGTCCATTGTAATTGTTCCCCCAATGCATGGGTACAAGTTTTAGTCAGCAGAGCCCAGCAGCAGCGCCACACGCCAGCCGAGCCCAGGAGCGCGCCCCCGCTGAGGGGGAAGACCCGCCCTACTCGTGAATTCGCCTTTGTTCCGAGTCGCGCTTCCCGCCGCGGCCGCGGGCTTTCTTTGTTCCTCTGCCTCGCCGCCATCTTGAGCACAGGGCACCGCCGGGGGAGAACCAGGCATCGCTACATCGCGGTGAGTGTAAGCCGACTTCTCTGTAATACTCAAGTACCGCGGATACTCGATTCCAAATTCGAAATATCCCAGAACTAAAGAAATCTTTCTGGGGCAGACAGTGTCTCATAAAACTTAAACGCGCCGAAGTTGTTTTTAAAGCTACAGTGAACTTCCACCTCTGTAAAACTTCCTGTGTGCGTTCATAGTCATGTCTGACTTTGCAATCCTATCCATGTATTATCTTGGCAAAAATACTGGGGTGGGTTGTCATGCCATCCTCCAGCGTTAAATTCCAAGAGGTGGGCTTTTTTTAGCGGAAACTGAGCATGTGAGATATTCCTTAGGAAACAAGAGAAACAGCAAAGTGCTAGCCAGCTCTTTCATCGAAACATGTGGGCGGCCCTGAAAAGGGCCTTTGGTGGAAATATTAAGAACGCCGAAAACCGGCAGCTTAACCGCCAAAGCCGTAGAGGGTGCGGCCCTGGCGTTTCAGCGCGTAGACCACATCCATGGCTGTGACAGTTTTGCGCTTGGCATGCTCGGTGTAGGTGACGGCGTCGCGGATCACATTTTCCAGGAACACCTTCAACACCCCGCGGGTCTCCTCATAGATGAGACCAGATATACGCTTAACTCCTCCACGCCGGGCCAGACGACGGATGGCGGGCTTGGTGATGCCCTGGATGTTATCGCGAAGAACCTTGCGGTGACGTTTAGCGCCACCTTTTCCAAGACCCTTCCCGCCCTTGCCGCGTCCAGACATGGTAAAGCTGCCAAGGGAACGTCCAAAACAGCATCGACAAAGCCGCGGCAATTCCCTTATATGAGCCGATTCCGGACCGAAGTGAGAACTGAAAGCGCTTTCGCGGGCACATTTATTTAGCCTGCCAGCCCGCCCCTCCCCTCGTGACCCAGTTCTGGGTGACGTCACGATAACTTAGTCCCCGCCCACCGAGCGGGCCCTTCGCTGAGGGTTCTCCGGTGAGTCCTCCATCCGTAAGCAGGAATTTTCGAATGCAATTTAAAACTGGGTCAGACTAAAGAAATTAACATTTTTAACTTATTTTCTTTTGCTGCTTAGGATGCTTTGGGACGGTTGCACTGGAGCCTTGGCCCACATGACCGGAACTGCTGTAACCTTCGTTGGAAATGAGGGCCCGGCTTTACCTCCACGTTTACGGGGCCTTCAGCACTGCTGCTCCGTCCCGGTAACAAAACCCCTTCAAATCGAAACACCCCTCCAGAGGAATTTAAAAGCTTCAAGACCTCGCCTTTTCTTTCACCAAGCCAAGGGAAATCTAACCAAAAGATTTTTTTCCCCGAAGGCAAATACATATGGTTGGTTAGCGATTCTCCGGTAGAAATCTCGCCAGCCGCGCGAACCAACGTTCCTTTCACGTCTTATTTTCGTTTTCTTCTCTGATTATTAAAACTTGTGATTCTGATTTAATTATCTAACCGTTCCTCCTTCTGCGCTCAGTAACTTAACTCCGTATTAATGTTTACTTTTCTACTCCTTGTTTTCTCTGATTCTGGTAGCGACATTAATCCAAACTGTTGGCATCTTGTAGCCAAAGTATTGAAATAAATACCCTTCCCCGCCCCTGCCCTTACAGTTTTCTAAAGTTAGAGGCGTGCTTCCTAGTAAAGTTAAGGGTATTATTAGTAAGACGTGTAAGTTGTAAAGCAGAGTGGCGCAGCGGAAGCGTGCTGGGCCCATAACCCAGAGGTCGATGGATCGAAACCATCCTCTGCTAGTTTTAACTTTTTCTGAACTGCTAGAAAATACCCTGAAAATAAGTGTGAAAACCGTTTCCGTGATTTCTTCTGTTTGCCAAAGTAACCGTGTTATTATTGTCTCCAGTTTTCATGACAGCGTTCATTGTCTTGTGATGCTGTGAAAGTGCTGAATTAAGAGAGGTGGAGTGGAAGCCCAGATCTTGTTATGCTTCCTTCTATTCATAATCCAGAAAGCACTGTTTGTAAGAAATTGAGACCATGTAGTTAAAATGACAAACTAAAAATCTCCTGGGCCATCCCTGCGCAGGTTCTTTGCAACTACTAGCGTTTTAATCTTTGAAGTAAATAAGTAACTGTTTGAGACAAGAGTGCAGAGTTTGGTGACCTTAATTGTACGCTGACCTCAGAAGACCACTTCGGCCGCTATTGTAAATGTCTCCACCCTCTACCTTCCTTTTCAACCTCTAAGAGAACTATTCTCTATGCTTATTTTTTAAATATATGTGTGTACTGTTTTATATATTTTTTTCCTCTCTCAGAAAGGATTCCTATTCAGATATTTATGTTACATACTGTGCTAGGAACTAAGAAAACTCATTAAGTAGCCTACAGCGTAGACATGCTTTTAAAACAATATGTAACTGTATAGTACACGTGTGTACAGTACAGATATTTCTTTAAAAGATTGTACACTAAGTGCAACGGGGGAAAGGGAAAATGTTTCCAGTAGCCCTATGACCACCCGGTAGTTGGTGATTCGCTGGAAGGATTCACATGAATCAAGATATATCCAAGGTTAAGATTTATTACAGCAAAGAAAAAAAGTGTAGACACAAAAAGGAAAAGATATACACAAGCAAATACTAGAGAAGCCTTCCTTGTCCTCCATCTTAAAGGATGACATGGACGCTTTTTCTTGCTTGAGTGGAAAAGTCATGAAAAGAAAGACACCAATCATGCTCAAAAATCATTTTGGCTGAATTTCCAGGCCAAAAATTTTCTCAAAGATAAGATAGAGTCTCCAACAAGGCTGTGCATATGCAACGTTTTGGCATCTTTTATGTGCCATATACTCCCTCTATGGAGTACCCAAGACCGAAATAATTGTCAGTTCTTATCTTTCACAAGGCGGTACTCCTTGGCCCCAAATAACCCCTGTAATCTCGAATTTCCATTTTTCTAAAGATAGGACGAGGGTGGCTCGGGGACCGTTGCCTTTTTGACATTAGGCAGGTTTCACAATTCAGGACGAGACAGAAAATTTACTGTGTCTCAGGAGGTCTGTGTCCTTGGAGACCACGTGGCCTAACGGATAAGGCGTCTGACTTCGGATCAGAAGATTGAGGGTTCGAATCCCTTCGTGGTTAGTTTTGACTTTTCACTCCAAAACTACAACCTCTTCTCTGTTAGTCCTGAGTTCTGGCTGCTGAAATCTGTCACTGGTTTCCATTCTTCTCTTGTCTTTTCCATCTGAACTTCTTTTTTTTTCCTTTGGTTTTATTGCCGTCAAAAGGATGAGAACAGGTTTTATTCAAACAGAAATTACAGAACAAAATATTAAGGTCATTAAAAGAGCTGGACTGTTTGCAAAGTGTATGCAAACGGGAAGGCAGAGAAGATAACCACAAAAAATATACAAAAACTTTTTTTCTGTACTTAAATAACTGAATATAATAATCAGTATGAAGAAAACTTAATTTCCAATGTCGAGTTCTTAGTGAAACATACGATGTTCCCAGATTCAAATCATATGGAGGCTTAGCTCTTTTCTACTAAACATATTCCTCTTTCTCTGTTTTTTGGAAACAATAGAAGAGATTAGCACATTTAAAATTATCTTTTGCGTGGGACTCTTTTCAGCCCCATGGACTGTAGCCCACCAGGTTCCTCTGTCCATGGGATTCTTCAGGCAAAAATACTATGGGTTGCCATCTTCCCAACCCAGGGAGGCAGCCTGTGTCTCCCTCTGTTACATTGCACCGGGGTAGCGGGGATTTCTTACCCACTGAGAAGCCCCAAATAATCCTTTAATGTGTATTAAAAGAAGTGACAAATACCTTAGGTATATTCTGCCTGGACAGTTTTTCCTCCCATGTCAATATCATGCACACACAGGTATACATACACACATATACAGTATCCTGTTATTTCATGATTATCTGTTGAATGTTTACAGTGTGCAAAGTTGAGAAAAGGATCTAAAAGGGTGGTACCCCTACAACCTTATTCTCAAACAAGGTACCATGGGGATGGAGAGGCAAGAGGGTTAAGACTGACTGCTCAGATATCCAATATCTGTGATTATTTGTTGGAGAAAATTCAAAGATATAAAAAAACATACACCAATTCCTCAAGACTCCACTTTGGCCTCCAATCTGAATCATTGTTTCCTCGGTTTTTATTTTCCAAATAAAATGGGTTATAGTTTGTGAGCCATCTTTGCACCACATGTATCACATAAGCCATGTCTTATAAAATTCAAAATCAGATTTTACTGCAAAATTTGTACTTCATAGGTCTCAATCCTCATGAGCCTTTGGAAGATCTGCTGACCTATGACAAGTATACTTTAGAGGGATTTTCCAAGTTTCAAAAATCATAATCCCAGTCACTATATTTGAACACGTTGGAAAGACCTTATCACTTTAACCTCTTTCTTGGTTCCCATGAACCTTAGTAAGGAAAAGTTGGTTATATGATTTTTTTTTTTTTTTTAGCAAGCAATTTGTCTGGTCTCTACCTCAGTTTTCTCATCCATAAAACAGAGACAGGTGATGAGAGGGAGGATTTTCCAAAAGATCATCTTTATGGTCCCTTCAAATTTTGTTATTCCACCCCATGTACTCAGCCCTTTGCTATAGTTTTCCTGTAAGGTAAAAGAAAAGAGGGGAACAGATGAGATTTTGTGGGATTATGTGCTAAAATTAAGATATAAGTGGCAGAACATGATCAAAGAAGGAAGGAAACAGAGCCTGGAACAGATCTTTGACTAAATTCATTCATACAAAATACAGAGGAAAATGATGATTTCATTTGAGAATTCACGGAAAAGGTACATTTGATGTGCCTCTTGCAAAAAGATTTTGCCACCAAGGAGTAGAGACTTTACAGACAGAAGTGACTGCATGAGCAAAAGCAGAGCATGTGAACAGTTTCTGCTCCTGAAAGCAGGGACCAGGGGTCAGGTAAAGCTAGAGTCTGAGGAAGAGATTGGGGGCCACCGCGGGGCTGGTAGGGAGTGATGAGGTGTAAGGAGAGACTGCCTTGGACATGGAAACGTGCTGCCTGGGATTTAAATGGCAAATATATATACAAAAACTGCCGAGACAAGGAACCATGGCTGGAGAGCGGTTGGGAGCAGTGAATGAAGAGAATGACCCGTGGTTCTCAACCCATCAGAGTCACCTGTGGTCCCTGCAACCACAGAGACGTCACCCTCGGCTTTACTGATTCAGCTGTGTGAAGGTGTGGCGGAAACGAGGACATTTTGAGAAAACTCCCTGGTAGTGTGTAATTTGCTTCACTGTTTGGAACGCAGGCAGGAAGGAGGCGGTCAGCGGGTTGGGCAGGGTGTTAACAGACAACGGAACTCAGAAGGCCCGGAATCGGTTTTTGACTCCGGTGGAGAAGCAGTAGAATCAGTGAGCACACCTGAGCCTGAGCAGAGGCAGCAGTTTCTTAACTCATCCACCCGACGGATTTCCTAATCTTTCTATAAAAGGGGTTAAAAACATGCGTTATTGATAGTGAAAGTTACACAGTTCGTTCCTAACGGAACACCGATCTATACCTTGTTCACAAGGCACTAAAACCTCACTCCCACACTACAGCGGGAGGCGACAGGACGACGAGGATGGGATTCGAACCCACGCGTGCAGAGCACAATGGATTAGCAGTCCATCGCCTTAACCACTCGGCCACCTCGTCTTCTGCGTAGTTCTCTCCCGATAAAATTATATTTCTTTACACAACAGTTCTATTTGTGAAATTACATTATTATTTTTTTAGCTAATGAAGAAAATGTCTTTTCTCCCTATAAATGGCCCTCTTGCTTTGATAAAGGAAGAAAAAATAAAAGACCACACTCCAAGCACTAAAGAAAAGAGTGTGAAGGATCCTCAAAAGGCTTAAAGCTAGGTCTATTTTATGATCCAACAGTCCCACTTTTATTTATCCAAAAGAAATGAAAACAGGATATCAAAAATATATCTGCACTCCTATGTTTATTACAACACTGATTACAATAGTCAAGATATGGGGAAAAAATTGTCAGGAAATGAATAAAGAAAATGCGATGTGCGTGTGTGTGTGTGTGTGTGTGTGTGTGTGTGTAATGGAATGTTATTCAGCCACAAGAAAGAAGGAAACTCTGCCATTCAAGACAACATGGACCTGGAGGGTGTTATGCTAAGTGAGCTAAGACATATAAAGAAAGACAAATACTGTATGATATCACTCATAATATCTAAGAATACGTTACCTTACGTGGTAAAAGAGATTTTGCAGATATGATTAAATTGAGGATTTCAAGATGGAAGAGTATCCTGGATTATCCAAGTGGACCCAAAGGAGGATCACATTCAATAGTAGGAAATGTGAATGTAGAACCAAGAAGCAGTGCATGGAATAGGCCATTAAAATCGAAAAGAGCAAGGAAGTATTCTTGAAGTCTCTTGAAATATTCTTCACTGAAGTCTCCAGAAGAAACATAGCCGTTCAGAAACCTTGATTTTACAGTTCTGAACTCCAGAACTGTAAGAAAGTAAATTTGTGTTGTTTTAAGTACTAAATTTGTGGTCAATTACCACAGCAACAATAGGAAATTAATGCAGAGGTTCTAAAGCACTTCCATGACAGGCTTAATAAGCAGGAAGAACTTTGCAGAACTTTTTCTAGAATGCCAGAGGCACACATTTGTGGGGACTCTTATTTTGCTGTCATTGAGAGTACTGGAGGATACATGCTCAAACTGTGGTGAGAAAGTCAACAGAAGGAATTTAGAGTCCCGCTGACAGCTGATATTGTTGTATTCAGAGACCAGAGAGTTAACCACTTCACCATGGGACATTGATATAAGTAACCTTCACAGGAAGATTTGTATCCTGGTCAGCTGATCTTTCAAAGGCTTCAGCATAGATTCAGTGGGAACATTAAGAGACAGTAGAGACTACGCTGTCCTGTAAAGAGACAGTGGAAACTCTCAGATGACCGATAGCTTAGAATCTTATTGTATATTTTGGATATTTTCTGGTCTGTGTGCACAGTTTTGCAGCCTACAGAGCATTTGCCTGAGCTCCGAAGGAGAAAAGGGTTACAGGTGGGGCCTGTCTTCTGAGACTCCTATAAAGGCCTCTGATATATGAACTTGTGATCACTCAAGTACATAGTTCACTTACAGATCTGACCCACTTCATAAAAGTCCCAGAAGAAAGTAAGGGAGGATGCTTCTCCGGAGAAGGATGCCTAAGTGGGAAGGTTATGCCCGGAAACCGATGTGTACATTATCAATTTGAGGCAAACCAAGAGAAAATTGGCCGGCCACCAAAAATAAAGAAGGTCCCACCGAGACTTGAACTCGGATCGCTGGATTCAAAGTCCAGAGTGCTAACCATTACACCATGGGGCCACTATAATCTAGTACCTGCTGAAAGATTTCTGAATATTCATTGAAGAGCCTGTGGTTCTATTCAAGATTTTGTGAACTATAATTTTTATTATATATATATATATGTATATATATATATAAAGAATCAGTTGTATCCCAGTCAGCAAAGGATCCGAGAGAAATGCAACGACCAAGGCTCACAGGCACTACGAATTTCTCAGGACCCAGTTCATATTAAAAACTGATGGAACTTGGACCCAGAACTGAGGTCAGGGGTATAAAACGCGAATAGTCACTAAGCAGACGGCAATCTAAATTATTTGAATCTGAGGAGATTCTGTGGTCCAGAGAAGGAAATGGAGAAGAAAACAACAGATGGGAAATCTCAGATGAATGGATAAAGAAAGTTGTTCGGTAGGACATTGCCTCCTAGCTGAGGGGCTGGGGTGTCTAGCCGCGCAAGTGCTTAGGTGTCTGGCCTCCTCGAGGTACCACAGTGATTGAAGACACGGGGAGGGAAGGCACCAAAAGTTAGGTCCCACCGAGATTTGAACTCGGATCGCTGGATTCAAAGTCCAGAGTGCTAACCATTACACCATGGGGCCATTACATACTCTTCGCCGCAAGCAGTTAGGAACGTGGCTGCAGTGTGTCACATGCACTTTATTCTGATGATTTCTGTCTTGTATGAATGAAGGCCTCATTATCAGTGCTCCGCAATGTGAAAAGCGTAGAGCTCACTTTGCTTCCAGTTAATTCTCAGAGTCCACGTAGAGTTTGAGTACCTGCCTTCCTGGCAAAATCAAAACTACACTTACTGAATTTCTGACCTGGGCCATGAATGTCTATATATGGTGTCTACACTTAAAAATTCCATAGGACACGTGTGAATATAGAAAAAGAAGAAAAACGTTCAAGATAAATTAGGAAATTATTGGTAGTTTTGAGATTAAGGAAAAATTTTGGAGTATTTTTACAAACTTCTTTTTGCTTATCAGCATTTCCAAATGGATCGATTGTAGGCTTTATACAAGTTGAAATTTTGTTATATTCATTCTTATTTCTGTAGCATATACCGTGTGCATATGTCTTAGAGTTTTAGCAAGCGAAACAGTTTCGTTTTTTTTTTTTAATAAAATTTAGCCAAAATCTGAAAACAGTTTTGAATATTCTTCAATTGGTACTTCCTCCCTACAATCTGGCCTCCTAAATGGAATAATAAGAGGGCTCCAGAAAGGAATGTTGGAAATTTCTGTTTGAAATACTGGTTCTGAAACGTCAAAATATTCACGAGTAGAATAGTGATGCCTTGATATACCCAAATTCTTGGAAGTTCATTAAGGGGAAAACGAGGCAAGCGAGGATCGAAAGTCAGACCTGAACTGAATTTAAGTTCGGGAGATAATAATTGAAAATGAATTAATGCCTAAGATTAAAAAAATAATAATAACATCTTTATAATGGTCTCAGAAATCCCTAGCGTTTACCAAAGTAAATTTCAAAGATTTTCTCTACAGACAGTGATACTAGGGGACTAAACTTTCCTCCATCCAATTTTATGGAGAAGGATAATAATAATCAGGGAAACAGTATATTTCATGTTAAGTTTCCACAGTTGGTACTTGGACCTGGAGAGGAGGGGGGGGAAGAAAAAAGAGAGAGACGCTACGTAGCCGGCAGGATTCGAACCTGCGCGGGGAGACCCCAATGGATTTCAAGTCCATCGCCTTAACCACTCGGCCACGACTACATAACTGATTAGATTGTCTAGATATATTCCCATGAGGAATATCTTGCCTGTTACAAATGTCCTTTCATTTTAACAGCTGTTCTGGAATGCCTGTCATCATGATAAAAATATCAACAATTTGAAGATTGAAATGTTGGTTACAGACCTTATCACAAAATGTAACCTTTGTCTGACGTACAAGATACCAGAGATTTTACGAAGGTCACATTCCAACCCCTACGAGGTGCAGTGGTCCCCAAATCTGAGAGATTAAATTCCAACAAATTTACCAGACATAAAGAATAAGCTTTACCTCCGTTAAAAATGGGAAAGAGGTATTTCTAACAAGCAACTTTAGCGACTCTTACACATCCAGAGTTAGTGCACAAGCTAGATGTGATAGTCTGTTGTAAAAGCATTCAGTCCCTTCTAAGATCAGGTTTCAGTCAAAAAAAGAGACACCGCAAATAGCAGAGGATGGTTTCGATCCATCGACCTCTGGGTTATGGGCCCAGCACGCTTCCGCTGCGCCACTCTGCTAACATGAGTGCTCTGTTTTTTAATTCATTTTCAAGGGGATAAATTTTGGCACTTTCTTAGATCTAAGATATTATGAATGTCTTTCTAAAGATGCTTCGAAGAGTAGGAATACTGCATATTTGTCTGTTCGTGGCCACATTCCACCTCCAAATACCACCTACTCAGAAATCACCTTAAAGACTGCTATCAATTGAGGTTTGCTTGGTTGTTGGAAAACCAAATGCATGCCAATAGGTATAATTTATAAATTGAAATTGTAAATTTACAAAGGTGAAATTGTAAATTACCAGTAAATTACCAGAAGTGCACTTACCTTAAAAATACTTTTTGTTTGTGGCTTTTCGGGAAAAGTAAACCTCTTGCATTGGCCGGGAATCGAACCCGGGCCTCCCGCGTGGCAGGCGAGAATTCTACCACTGAACCACCAATGCCTCGACGAGTTCAACGCTCTTTATTTGTATTCATATATTTATCTTATTCCTAAATTCTGGGGAAAATAATGAGGATGTGTATTTTCTTTCCCCAGAATGTTCCTAAATCCCATCAAATAACAGATTACATCTAAATATTCTGGGAAAACCTGTGAACTAGAAGGAAACTGACACTGCTGATATGTGACTTGGAGTCTTTTGAAAATGAAAAATACCTATAAACCCCCGACATATAAAAATGTCTTTCTCCATCCCTTCCTCAATTTATATCTTTAATGAAAACACTTTCTGAAAGTTTCTCATTAAGGCTGAAAGCCAGTTCATTTATGTACTAGGCCAACGTGCTCAATTCAAGTTTGAAGCACCAAGTTGCTTCATTTTGGAAAAAAGACCTTCTATTGTCATTCTGTTTATGGAGACCCAAGTTTGGCAGGGAGGATATTGTCAACGGAAGCAGGATAAAAATGAAAATAATAAAGGAAAAAATAATTCTCCCACTTCCTTCTCCTTACTTGCTCCTGGAGACAGCTTGCCGAGGTCACTGTGGAGCTTCGGAAGCAAAAGACAAATGGGGCCTAGAAACAAATCCTGTGTTTCGGGACTTTTCAGCTGGTTTGGAGGAAAAAAAACAACACAGAGAAAACCACTGACAATCAATGAAAATAATCTCTACTGAAATGACTCTTGAGTGTGCGCTTTAGGGAAGTAGCAGAATCTGACAGCCTAGATTATTAAAGCATGTGAAAGCCCAGGAATTTTTTTCACTCTAGAAATCTCTTCACTTCTTCTTCAGAATAGAGAAATTGCAATATTTAATAGGTGGCTATGATTAGCATGCTTTGAAGGGGAAGAATGGCAAAAAGCCTTTTAGTAAATTAATAGGTTATTAATGTTGATCTTAAAGGAAGAATCCAGGCCATAAATTAGGTTCTTCCAAATCCTAGCAACAGAATAATATATAACTGGACAGTATGAAAGATATAAATAAATTCAGCCAAGTTTCCTAATTTGTTTATTCATATGTAAATAGAGCCTAGCAGAGTTGAATGTAAGTCATTCAACTTACATTCCTCTAGGGGTTGTAAAAATAAAATAAAATGATGCCTATTGAACCCTTTAAAAATAGTATAAAGCTATCAGATAAATATTAGCCACTGATTTTTATTTCATGGAACTTTTTAATGAACCACTGGGAGTCAGAATTTGTATCTTCTATTATAAACAGGAATCTTTGGTGTAATGCACATAGTTGGTGCTCATATTAGTTGTACTGAATTGATTACATACTGTAGGTTATTTTACAACAACTATCTAAAAGTATGTATGTTCTTTGTTATAAAAGTAGTCTTTACAATGTGCACTCTTTCCTCAGATTTCATTTGGTTTAGATGCTAAATCATATCCAACTCTTGGGACCCCACTAACTGTATGGGGTATACTCTGTCCGTGGGATTCTCCAGGCAGGAATACTGGAGTGGGTTGCCTGTTTCCTTCTCCAGAGAATCTTCCCGACTCAGGGATCAAACCCAGGTCTCCTGCATTGGAGGCAGGTTCTTTACCAACTTAGCTACAAGGGAACCCCTTGCTAACTCCTCAGAACGTCATCAATAACATCACTGAAAAACAAAGCTGAGTTTATTGGACAAGAGAGAACATTATGTCAGGAATCTCTATAGTGACTCAGAGTGAGAAAGTAAAATTGAGCTATTTAGCGAGATTTTCAAAATCCGGATTTTTGGTGAGTAAGGATTCGATAAGGATCGTAATATATATTAGTATTGGTAAACACAGGAGATGATTTTGAGATAAAACGTACTCATCGTCTACTGCTGTGTAACAAATTACCCTAAAACTTAGTGGCTTAAAATAACAAACATTTACTATCTCATATTTTCTGTGGATCTGGAATGCAGGAGTGGCTTACCCACATTGGAGTCTCTTCAGTTTAGTTCAGTTCAGTCTCTCAGTCGTGTCCAACTCTCTGCGACCCCATGAATCGCAGCCTGCCAGGCCTACCTATCCATCACCAACTCCCGGAGTTCACCCAAACTCATGTCCATCGAGTCGGTGATGTCATCCAGCCATCTCATCTTCTGTCGTCCCCTTCTCCTCCTGCCCCCAATCTCTCCCAGCATCTGAGTCTTTTCCAATGAGTCAACTCTCTGCATGAGGTGGCCATAGTATTGGAGTTTCAGCTTTAGCATCATTCCTTCCAAAGAACACTCAGGGCTGATCTCCTTTAGAATGGACTGGTTGGATCTCCTTGCAGTCCAAGGGACTCTCAAGAGTCTTCTGCAACACCACAGTTCAAAAGCATCAATTCTTCGGCGCTCTGCCTTCTTCACAGTCCAACTCTCACATCCATACAAGACCACTGGAAAAACCATAGCCTTGAGAGTCGGACACGACTGAGCGACTGAACTGAACTGACTGAACTGAGGTTGGTCATAACTTTCCTTCCAAGGAGTAAGCGTCTTTTAATTTCATGGCTGCAATCACCATCTGCAGTGATTTTGGAACCCCAAAAGATAAAGTCTGACACTGTTTCCACTGTTTCCCCATCTATTTCCCATGAAGTAATAGGATCAGATGCCATGATCTTAGTTTTCTGAATGTTGAGCTTTAAGCCAACTTTTTCACTCTCCTCTTTCACTTTCATCAAGAGGCTTTTTAGTCTCTTGCTGCTGCTGGTAAGTCACTTCAGTCATCTTACAAGGTAGCAAACAGGATGTCGACAAGAGTTACAGACATCTACTTACTTGGGGCTGGAGTATAGACCTCTTCCCCTCTTCCTCTCCCTCCTCTTCCTCTGCCATCTTCTTTCCCCTAACCCCCTTCCTTCTCCTCCACCTCCTTCATCATTTCCATGTATTTACTTACTCTTCGTATTCCTGAAAAACAAAATAAAAATCATAAGCTTGATGCTTTAAGTTGATCTACATTTTCTTTACTTCTATTTGCCAGATGATCTTCAATAACTTCTGGAAAGAGGTTCCTCTTCAAGAGATTATTACCTGAGTCAAACACAGACTGGCCAGCAACTTTGTGAAAGAAAGCTCCCTTTCCCCAAAAGTTGACCCCGACGTGATTTGAACACGCAACCTTCTGATCTGGAGTCAGACGCGCTACCGTTGCGCCACGAGGTCACAAGTGAATGGTGGACTCTATTCTAAATTAGGATTTAAATAATGCCTTCTCCTCGCCCCCAAGTCCTAAAGATTTATCTTTTTATTGGTAAACTTGATTATTTTTCTCCCCACTATTCATAGTTTCACTTATGCTTGGTAGAGAAAGATAAGAAAGATTAAATATTAACTCAAAAGCCCCAGTGCTCCGCATAGGGGAAACTCATTGGTTTCTCACTTTCTATCTTTCCACCTCTCGAAACTTTCCTGTCTTGAGAATAACTGTGTACGTACTCAGCTTAGATCCACAATGAAACAGGATTAAGAACTGCCACTATTTTCGAACAACCATTTTTACTATAAATTCACTAGACCTCAGTTCAGTTCAGTGCATTCGCTCAGTCATGTCCGACTCTTTGCGACCCCATGGACTGCAGCACGCCAGGCCTCCCCGTCCATCACCAACTCCCAGAGTTTACTCAAACTCATGTCCATTAAGTCGGTGATGCCCTCCAACATTCTCATCCTCTGTCGTCCCCTTCTCCTCCTGCCTTCAATCTTTCCTAGCATCAGGGTCTTTCTTCTCAAAAAGATTCCCAGCCTTCCCTGCCCTGCGGTGTCCAGTCCTTGACCCTGCACCCGCCACCCCGTCCCACACACCTCTCCTACCTCAGCGGTCACCTGGTCCCATTATTCAACCTGGTAAAAAGAGGCTTTATCCTCAAAAGTGTAGCATAGATGGCTTGTCCTCCTGACACCCTCATTTCTCACTGGAATTCCAAGAGCCTTCTGCTCTCTGTACTGTACACTTGCCATTCAGTTCACAACGAAAAGCAAATCGCTAATATCTACTGAGTTCTTAGCATTTTCTACCAGTTCTGTGTAGAGCCTCTTCTAGCCAGTGATTCTTAAAAAGTGTTCGCGACCTAAGACCGCTTGCATCAGCTGTGAACCTGTTATCGAAACAAGTCCTTGGCCACACCCCAGGCCTACAAAATCGGGTCTGGAGGCGGACCCCAGCAGCCTTTGTTTTAACAAAACCTCCCCGATCGTGATGAAGGGAAAAGCTTGAGAATCACTGCCTGAGCCTAGCAACTCTATACTTTACTCACTCAAAATAATAATAATTTTCCGTTTTCTTACAGGATGGTGGAGAGGCAGGGTGATATTAGTTTGTTGCCATAGCAAAGTACCACTAATTGGATGGCTTAAGCAACGATTTATCTTCTCACAGTTCTGGAGGCTAGAAATTCAAGAACAACCCTGTCAATGGGTTTATAGAGGGCGGTTCTTCTCCTTGGGTCTTCACGTGGTCTTTCCTCTGTGTGTTTGTGTCCTGATCTTTTTAAAATAAGGACACCAGTCATTGTATCAGGGCTTACCCATATGACCTTTTTTACTTTAGTTACTTTTTTAAAAGCCCTGTCTCCAACCAAAGTCATATCTGAGGTATTGAGGTGTTAGAGCTTCGGCATATGAGGCGCGGTGGGAGTAGGGGAAGCAGACAGGAGGACACAATTCAGCTCCTAATAGCCAGTTTCCAGGTGAAGCTACTGCTGACAATTCCCGTGCCTGGCAAGGGGCAGGACGATGGAGGTTCTGTGGTGTGTATCCGATCGCCTCTTCACTTTTCCTATACAATGTGTTTAGAATTCAGATTTCTGGGGTCTGACAAGTCAACAAAGTATCACACTTCAATCAGCTTTCCAGATGCCGAGTTTCTTACTATTGCCTCCTCTCCCGAAATTTTGATCCTAGTTGAATTTAGGTTTGGAGGCTGTTTTGAGTGGGATTTCTGGAGTGCACAAAAGCAAATTCTTGTCTTTCATCCACAATCTTTACCTGAAAGCCCCCCGCAAAGCAGCGGTGGTCCCCTGAGTAAATAAGCGATCCAGCTCTATTCCTCTCCTTCAGCTCTCAGCTCAAGCATTCCTTCCCTACTGTGGCCTTTCTCCCAGATTCACATCAAAAGATAAAGCACTCTATTATTAGCATCGTCTCCTTGTTTTAACTTTAGAGTATTTTTAACCCTCAGGTTCAACCTATTTCCCCAACTAGATGGTAGGATTTTTGAGGAGCTGGAAATGTCCTTGTTTGCAATAATACTCTCACTATCTTACAATTATGGGCTTCCCGTGGGGTCGCTAAGAGTCGGACACGACTGAGCGACTTCACTTTCACTTTTCACTTTCATGCACTGGAGAAGGAAATGGCAACCCACTCCAGTGTTCTTGCCTGGAGAATCCCAGGGACGGGGGAGCCTGGTGGGCTGCCGTCTATGGGGTCGCACAGTCAGACACGACTGAAGAGACTTAGCAGCAGCAGCAGCAGCAGTTGGTGGCTCAGCTGTAAAGAATCTGCCTGCCGATGCAAGAGAACTATAATAACATGCTACAAGGATAGTTGAGATTGTTTTCTTTCAATGAATTATCCAAACACAGGACCGCAGTTATGGCTGGACCACGTGGCCTAATGGATAAGGCGTCTGACTTCGGATCAGAAGATTGAGGGTTCGAATCCCTTCGTGGTTGCTATGGCGCTTAAATTATTACTACTCAGAAACTGTAAACTTTCATAACGATCGTTCTTAAAAATCCAATTTTCTTGGTTAAAGTCCGTAATCAGAAATCTCCTTTTCTCCTGAATAGTTTTATCCTCCATGCATTTCTGCTCAACACCCTTTCCTTTGCTTTATGTTTCTTTTTACTCGTCCAGTGTCTATTCCTCTATCCACAGTATCTATCATCTATCCCGGTCTGCTGTTCTCAAAATTTGGCTCTCGAACCAGTGCCAACATCGAGGAGCTTCCTAGAAATGCAAGCTTTCCCAGCTTGCCTGGTTCCCTCTCAGCGCTATACTTGAACTACAAAATCAGAATTTGGGGAGTTGGGCTCAGGAATTTGGTAACAATTATTGAATCTGGGTGGTGGGTATATAGATAATTTCCGATTCTTTCAACTTTTTAAAATGTTTGAAATTTTTTACAGTAAAAGTTTAATTAAAGAAAAAAAAAGGGGGGGTAGGTGGGACTGACAGAAGCTGTTCTGTTTAAACAAAAGCCCTGGGAGAAGAGCACAGGGCTCCTAGGATACAAGACAGAGGGTCAACATCAAGAAACCAGCATTGTGCGAGGTAGAGTAGATCCTTTCTTGCCTCGGGAATCCAGGCCCCCTTGACAGAGTGGTCAGAAAAAGAGCTGAGAAAATTAGACAGAGACCGGTGCTGAGGGACTCCTACGTCACTGTGATATTCCCTGAAGGCCACAAAGTAACTTTAAAGACTTTAAAGGAGGGGAGAGATCCAATCTAATTTGCATTCTCAGATTAACACATCAATTAATGCTGATTTAGCCCTGCCTAGATAATCTGCCCTAAACTACATCTCCAAGGTGTTCCCTCTCACTGCTCTCCCTCCTTCTCCCCCTCCAAAAAACAACACTTTTTTTATTTATCTCATATTCCACAAGTTTTAAGTCCAGAACACTGCTCCCATCTCCAATTTGGCTCACTTTCACACACCCTTCAGATCTAAGTTTAAACATGATTCAGAATATCCATTTGGCCAGAGATAAGGTATAATTGGAACATTTCTTCATGAAACTTAGTGTTTAATGAGTGAGTCTCCAAGCAACCACCTAAGATATTCATCATTGGGATCTACATTCTTCCTGTGGGCTACTAAGGCACCGCGGACCTCTCACTTATCAAACTCAATGGTGAATACTCACTTTTGTAATTGTTCACTCTGAAAATTTCTCAGAACAGTAGCCATATTTTTGCGGCTCTCCACTGAACGAGCAGCACCTAGCAAAGTGTTTATGCTGTGATTGTGCCCAGAATACAAATTTTGAAACAAGAAATGAATGAATCTCTTCAGGGACAAGGGACCAGAAAACTTTCAAGAAATTGTTGCAGTTGAGCCTATGAGAAACTGTTGGAACCTGATCTTAGAAAATGGATTTGACACTTGGGAGGAAAAGCCAGACTGAGAAACAGTTCCAAGGTTGAACCAAAGACCTGGAAACCTGTGGCCTCTGGAGAGGGAGTTAGAGAACAGATATAAGGGGAGTTCTGAGTCTTTGGTTTTGGTACCTGGGTGCTCCTGTTAAACAAAAATCTAGGTTGTTGGAGAAGACCCAAGTTTAGAAGGAAAGAATGGAGCTTTCATTTGGGGATGTATTGCTTTTGAGATGAACATGGACATGCAACAAGAAGTAACTAGGACAACTGTATTTTCTGGAGCCCAGACATGAGGTCTGAGCTGCAGGAGGTAATTTTCAACCTATCAGCACATAAGCAGGGGTTTATCAATCATGCCCTGTCCTCCCTCTGTTCATGAAATAGAGTTGATGAATGAAATACAGTCTCCTTGTACACTAACACACCCACATGCATGCGCATACAGTTAAGATTGTGGTAATGGTTGTGTAGTTTCAGCAAAGTGAAGATCCTGGGGTTCTGGTCTTGTTTTGGAAATGGTCTCTGCAAATTTTTTAAACATTATCCATACAGTATTAGATACTCTGAGAAAAAAGTCCCATGCCATGAAGTGGATTTGATTCTCAGAAATATTTTCATATTACTATTTTATTCAAAAATATTCTACCTACTGCTTTAAAATATTTTGAGCCTTACAAAGAGATGGGAGATCGGGCTTCATGGGGAATATTTTGATAGATCCTTATTCTTGAACTTAAAAATAACAGTTACAAAAGCTGCTGACATTTGTTGAGCCCTTTCTATATTCCAGGCACTAGATTAAATGTCTAAAGACATAGAGTGTCTGTAAGGAACAGCTGTGCCAGATTATTTATTGAGCATTAATTTCCTACTCCAGCAGAAATAAGGGTTGTTTTTTTTTTTAACTGTTGCAATATATGGCGATTTGCTTTCTAGAAAAAGACCATTCTCGGTTTACTACATGTTGGAAATAAAGTTGGTTGACTCCTCTTCGATTTTATCAACTATTAATGGAATTTATCATTTTTGTTTTGCCCTTTTTAATGACTAAATACTGAAGTTGCTTAAAATAAGTGTTATATAGTAACATGGAGAACATTGAAAGCACCCATGTATATGTGTAGTCGTGGCCGAGTGGTTAAGGCGATGGACTAGAAATCCATTGGGGTCTCCCCGCGCAGGTTCGAATCCTGCCGACTACGAGTTAATTTTCCCTCCTCTTTAGCATAATAAAATTTCCATCTAGTCTGATTTACCTTCAATTTCAAGACACTTTTTAAAATATTAAACACTCTCTCAGACCTTTTACAAATCACATCAAAACAGAGTTCTTATAGACCACGAAGGAGTCATATTTTATGAGTTAGAAAAAAGAACCAGTAAGACTTTCTTCTATTTCAGTTCTGAGCTTTCTCAGGATCTCAAACCGAAAGGAAAGATTTCACACATTCATATTTAAAGCAACAGTGATGCCACAACTTCCCTTTTTCTAAAACTGTAAGTCCTGTTCTACTCGTGGGTGGGCCAGTGGCGCAATGGATAACGCGTCTGACTACGGATCAGAAGATTCCAGGTTCGACTCCTGGCTGGCTCGTTGCTTTTTATAACGCCCTTTCTGTAAATTTCCACAAATTCCCATCTTCTCCAGGCCTCCATGTTAAGCTTTTCTAATTTTCTGTTTATTTTACAATATCACTGCATACAAAATGACAAAAGTGTTAATACACAGGCTTTAGCTATAGCTCTCTATTCTTTTACATACAAAAATTTTCTTTAAATCACATCACTAAATTGTTTTTGAAACTGACGGAAACTTACTTAGGTGTATGAGGGAAACATAAAAGAGGGAACACCTTTCAGATGCATCGTTCTCAAAGAGTTAAGATTGAAAGTCTCACAAAGAGATTTCTTGATAGCAATTTTTTCTTCTCTCTTTTTTTAAGATTTAGTTTTTAAGAGCAATTACTAGTTCACAGCAAAATTGAGAGAAAGGTGCACACACCTTCTCACACATGTATAGTCTCCCCCATCGTCAACAGAATGGGTACACTTGTTAGAAATGATGAGTCTACTGTGGACTGATGTTCATAGTTTTCATTACAATTGGCCCCTGATGTTGTGCCTTCTAAAGGTTTAAACAAATGTAAAATCATAAAGGAAATCAACCCTGAGTATTTATTGGAAGGACTGATGCTGAAGCTGAGCTCCAACAGTTTGGCCACCTGATGCAAAGGGCTGACTCATTGGAAAAAACCCTAATGCTGGGAAAGATTGAGGGCAGGAGAAAAAGGGAATGACAGAGGATGAGATGGTTGGATGGCATCACTGACTCACTGACGTGAGTTTGAGCAAGCTCCGGGAGATAGCGAAGGACAAGGAAGCAGGCATACTACAGTCCGTGCGTGCGTGCGTGCTTAGTCGCTTCAGTCGTGTTTGACTCCTTGCGACCCCATGGACCATGGCCTGCCAGGCTCCTCTCTCCAAGGTATTCTCCAGGCAAGAATACAGCAGTGGGTTGCCGTTTCCTTCTCCAGTTCTGACCTTGGGGTTGCAAAAAGTCAGAAATGACTGAGTGACTGAACAACAGAAAGGCATGTATCTATCCATTGTTACAGCATCTCACAGAGGATTTTCACTGCCTGAAAAGTCCTCTCTGCTTGGCCTATTCATCCTTCTTCCTCTCACCAACCCCCGGCAACCAATGATGATTTTACTGTTTCTGTAGTTTTGCCTTTTCTAGGATGTCATATATTGGAATGATATGGTACGTACAGCCTTTCAGATTGGCTTATTTCACTTAGTAATATGCATTTACGGTTTCTCCATGTCTTCTCATGGCTTAGTAGCTCATTTCTTCTTAAGGCTGAGTAATATTTCATTGTCTGCTTGTACCACAGTTTATCCATTCACCTACTGAAAGGCATTTTGGTTGCTTCCAAGATTTGGCAATTAAGAATAAACTTGTTATAAACAACTGTGTGCAGGCTTTTGTGTGGACAAAAGTTTCAACTCCACTCCTTTGGGCAAATTAATAAGGAAGGCAATTGCTGGTTCATATGAACTGGCAAACTGTCTTCCACAGCGGTTGTACAATTTTGCATTCCAACCAGCACTGAATGACAGCTCTTGTTACCCCGTCTCCTCACCAGCATTTGATGTTCAGTGTCCTGGATTACTTTGGCCACCTGATGCGAAGAGCTGACTCATTGGAAAAGACCCTGAAGCAGGGAAAGATTGAGGACAGGAGGAGAAGGAGACGACAGAGAATGAGATGGTTGGATGGCATCACCCACTCAATGGACATGAGTTTGAGCAAACTCCAGGAGATAGCGAAGGACAGGGAAGCCTGGCGTACTGCAATCCATGGGGTCGCAAAGAGCTGGATACGACGGATAGATGGAAAAACAGCAACAATGGGTGTGTAGTGGTATCTCACAGTTACTTTGTTCTCAAGACATATGCTTTTCATGTGCTTAAAAAGCGGGCCAAACACCTCACTAAAGGAGATATACAATGACAAATTTTCTTAATAAACTCTCTTCTATACCCTCAAAATTCTCTTCAGGAGGAAAAAAAGCTTGTCTTAGCAGAGGATGGTTTCGATCCATCGACCTCTGGGTTATGGGCCCAGCATGCTCCCGCTGCGCCACTCTGCTGCAATAAACAGTACACTCATACTTAGTATTCAGCTTTCTACAGACTTTTTTTTTTTTTTTTCAACCCTACAGAGCTGAGTGTTTTCTTGAACTGTTTTTTTGTTTGTTTGTTTGTTTCTGTCTCTCTCTCTCTTTCCCCCAGAGCAGTAATCTCTGTTATAATGTGATGCCCAAGGGCCTAAACTAACTGCTAAGAAAAGTGTTAATAAGAAACAGAGAACGACTATTTTGGATACTCTTCTTCTATGCACAAAGGCATGCTTAGATGCAATGTCTGTTCCCATGTGCTATGTGAACATGTACATTACATCTATAACAAAATATCTGCTGATATTCCATATGTCATGTTTTAAAGCCATTCTAAGTTATACAAAGTAACAGGTTCTGATGAAATAAGTGTGCTTTCCTTTTCTTCTGCACTGTAATGTAATGGTTCATAATCTGTTGGAGGGTGCTCAAGTCCCAGGTAAGAAAAAAATACAGTCCTGCACATTTTTTAAAAAAGAGAGTTTTAAGGAGTTCTTAGAACTTCTAGCCCAGAGGACTACTTTTTCTGATGTAATGGTTCATTTCCTCTAATCTCAATTTGGCAAACCAAACAAAAACTTATGTTCAGGTTTTCTGCATCTGGAAATGAACTGACTTCTTGGTTTGTTGGAGTAGGGGAATTGCAGAGAGCCAAGATTCTGCTTGCAGTGTAACCTTTCTGGCAAGGAAAAGCTGATCCAAGTGTGAAGCAGGAAATGTCAGAAGATGTGGGAAGCTTCTGACCGTTGGAGAGAGAGATGTGGATAAGGAAATGGGTCAGGGAGCACAGAAGTGAGTGTGGAGAGATGGCTGGGAGTTAGCAGACTGAAATTCAGAACGTTTGCAATAAAAGAAAAAATGTCTTTTGCAGAAAAGAATAAAAATATTTTTATGGACCCAGAAATAAACCCCCAAGCAGTTATAGTGTACACCTGCCTATTTACCTACTTTGTAAAGGGCAGCGTTAAGGGCAGCTAGCATTGAAGAAAACATCTTTTTCCCCTCCAAGTTTCAGACCAGTGCATCCCAGACAGTAAAACAACTGACCTCGACGTGATTTGAACACGCAACCTTCTGATCTGGAGTCAGACGCGCTACCGTTGCGCCACGAGGTCCTGCGGGGGCCCCTGCCTCCTTTACTTGTCAACCAGATCTATGAAATTAATTATCGGTATTTAGTGAAGACCATGCAGCTGGATACAAAATAATGCCTGGTGGTCTCCTGAATTAAAACAGATTTCCATTCAATCACTTACTGATTCTCTGTCTCCGAAAATGCTTCTATTTCCAATGCTTCCTATTTCCTTCCTTTTCTTACCTAATTTTCTCCATATACGTCAAAAATAGACGTTTGGGGTTTGTTTTGTTTTCGTTTCTGTCTTTTTAGAAATAATAGACATTCGGTTTAAAGTCGGGCGTTTTGAGTTTGAGTAAGAGTAACAAAGAGTGCCCTCCCCTCATCCCTTAGCCCTCCCCCTAATCAGGGACGCTGATCAGGGTTTTGAATTTGTTACCAAAGTTGATGGTAGTTGCTAACCACATACTAGTGTTTTGAGGAAATGAATTTTGGGGCCGGCCGGTTTAACTGTGTAGCTCCTATCTGTGAATTAATATCGTCTTCTTAAACCCATTCTTGTGCTTCGTTGAAATGATCAATTTTACATTGCAAGAGTTCTTCTGAATCTGAACACTGTATCTGAAACTGCCCCTACGAAGGGCAAGAAACCTTGTGTGTGTGTGTGTGTGTGTGTTTTGGTCCGAGGAAACAAGTGATTCTGGCACTGTGGTTAGGCTGGTTAAAGCACCTGTCTGAGAAACTGCAGTTGGGTGTCGAATCTCAATGAGATTATTTTC
Organism: Oryx dammah; assembly: GCF_014754425.2. NCBI lineage: Eukaryota > Metazoa > Chordata > Mammalia > Artiodactyla > Bovidae > Oryx > Oryx dammah. The sequence goes on from NW_024070195.1 coordinate 20,472,632, forward strand.
CAAGATCTAAATCGTAGAGAGGTCTCTTTGAACTCCTAGAAAAAGATATTCTGAAAAATGTATCTTGAGCTCTGGACTCATTTTTCAAGATTAAGAAAAGGAAACTTTAATTTTCAGTGTCCTTTTTATAGCAGTGGGTCATTTTTCAGAATATCCTGTCCAGGAGTCCCAAAATTGCATACCTCTGATTGTCTTTATCTCTTTTCCTTGTTTTTCCTAGGCTAGATGCTGCATACTATATATCAGCATCTAGTATACCATATATTTTACTTATATATTTATTTATTACCTATTAGAAGTTACTAGACTAAAAGCTAAGGCACAGCCTCTTCCAGGATCCATCTGAGTGGTCAGCTTGCACTCCACTTAATATACCCCCTTTGGCTACCACATCCACCTCACCACCACCCCCTGGCTACTGCTACCCACTAAGAACAAACACCAGGAAGTTTACCTGGGGGGTGGTGGTGGTCTAAGAACTCAGGCTCTCAGAGTTGATTATGTTTGTTGTAGATCCTCTGTGATGCTGAATAAACAATAAATTATTGTAGCAGAGGCTGCTAGAGTGGTTACCAGTCTGTTTATTTTTCTTATTGGACATACAATTGTCTTTTTTCCTTTGGGATGCTATCACAAAAATATCATAGAGTAGGTGGCTTAAGCAAACAAAAAAATTATTTTTCACGTTCTGGAGGGCTGCAGAGTCCAAGATCAAGGCATCAGCTGTTCAGTATGACTGTGTCTTCACATGGTGGAAGGGGCCAGGTAGTCTTTGGAGTTCTTTTTCATAAGGACACTAATCCCATTCATAAGGGCTCCAACTAATCACCTCCTAAGACCCCACCTCCAAATACCATCACATCGGGGATTAGGTTTCAACATATAAATTTTAGGGGGACAGAAACATTCAGTCTAAACTACATTTCCTAGCCTCCTTTGTGATTACTTTTGGCCTTGTGGCCGAGATCTAGACAATCAATGTAAAGAAAATTGTAACCAGCCAGTTTGCAACTTTGAAACTTAACCCAGGAAAACCTCTCATGGGGGGTTCCTCTTTTTTCCCTTTTGCCTTTATATCTGTCAAATGCAGAGGACTCCATAGTCCTCGACTCCAGAGTCACTCAATAGTCTCTCAGAGACCATGTGAAGACCAACCAGAAAATCTGCATTAGACGTTGCCTGAGAGAAAAGCAAATATTTGTTGAGATGAAAAACTGAGATTTATGGGTTTTATTTTTTTTATGGGTGTTATAAATCAGTTAGTATCACTAATACAATAGAGTTTCACTGTCACTTGCTTATCAATGTCCCACATTTTAGTGCTTAACTCTAGATAGCATAATTATATCTACATTATATAATGTAACGGGGAAGTCATTAGCACACAAATGCTACACATATGACATAAAATTCACAAATTTTTCCAAAATTCTAAAAATTGTTACCTCACTAACAATGTATAATTATTTTGTAAACTAATTTATGATTCTTACTGCACTTCACTTCCTCACCTTATATCCTGTATCCAAGCTGGGCAGAAATAAAGAAACGTCAACTAGAGAGCACATGCAGTGACGCATATTGGCCATCAGGGGACGGAAAAGCCTAAAGATTATCAACAGAAAAGGACTGAAAAGGGACTAGAGCCCAGGAGAGGAAGGAGGGAGGAGAGGGAGAAAGAAAGGGTCCGACGAGCAGGGAGGAAGGGAAGGGAGGCTAAAGAGGCAGCAGAGGAGGGCTGGAAGGAGGAAAGAAAGGTAAAAAAAGCAGGAGAGGCAAGTTATTGAAGGGAGGAAATTATTTTCTCAACAGCAGCTTTTGACATTTGTCAGGGACCTTTATATTTTATAAAGTGTTATAGATACTGTTACATTTTCTCCTCACACAACAATGCAGATAGATAATGATTCCTACTTACATTTTTAAAGATTCAAGTACAGTTAATTTATGATGTTGTATTAGTATCAATAGTATAGAAAAATAATTCATAAATATATATACTTTTTCAGTTTCTTTTCTATTATATGTTATTACAAGATATCGAATATAGTTCCCTGAGCTACACAGTAAGTTTTTGTTGTTTATCTTATGGAGTACTGTGTATATGTTAATACCCATGTATTATTTTATTTCAACCTGAAATATTGAGAATCAAGAAAATAGAATGTGTTATACGTGACAAAATGAAAAGAAACATGCAGGAGTGGGGAATCAAAGAGTATTGAACTTTTACTATATTTTAGTTTTATTCATATATTTCTGTACAGGTAATTCTGCAAAACCTGTCTCAGAAGAGTCCTCATGTCAAACCTCAGACACAGACAAAAGGGTAAGATAGCAGTACTCAAAACTCAACAAAAGTCTGCCCTCAGGGACTTGGCATGCTACAGAGAGGGAGAGAGAAAATAGGTAAGTAATATGCAGTATGTCTATGTCAGATAGTGATCTAAATATTATGGAGAAAAATTAAGCACAGAAAAGAGAGAAAGAGAGATAGGGAGGAGGGAGTGGTCGGGTAAGGTTTTGAGCAGCCTCTTCATCTGTAAAATGGGGCCAGGAGCCCCCATCTCCCAAGGTTCAAGGAACAAATGTGTTATTATAGGCCTTAGCAAGTGCTGAGCAAATGTAAACAGCTTCCCTGCCCTCACTCTCTCTGTGCCTTGAATGACCTTGACGTTTACACCAGGCCCCCCTTCCATGTATCACCCATCTTTCTCATAAGCCCCAGGCCTGCCTCTCCATCTGAGGATGTTTCTGTCTAAACGATGCACAGGCACCTCCGACACAAGAGATACTGGGCTGCCATCGTCACCTGCTCAGCTCTTCCTTCTGGCTGTTCTGTCCCAGCAGGACTATTGCCCACTGCTGCTGCTGCTGCTAAGTCGCTTCAGTCGTGTCCGACTCTGTGCGACCCCATAGACGGCAGCCCACCAGGTTCCCCTGTCCCAGGGATTCTCCAGGCAAGAACACTGGAGTGGGTTGCCATTTCCTTCTCCAATGCAGGAAAGTGAAAAGTGAAAGTGAAGTCACTCAGTGGTGTCCGACTCTTCGCGACCCCATGGACTGCAGCCCACCAGGCTCCTCCGTCCATGGGGTTTTCCAGGCAAGAGTACTGGAGTGAGGTGTCATTGCTTTCTCTGACTATTGCCCACCCCAGTCACCAAACCAGGACCTTGGAATAAGCCCCAAAACTCTCTCTACCCTACCTCCAGCAGATGCCATTTCTATACAGAGCTGAGCCTACAGACTTTGCAGGATATGATAAAAATGTGTGGTTCCTTTATTATTTATTAAAATGGGGAAAGTGCTTTTAAAAATACTAAAATAGAAAGGTTTTCTCTTGAATCCTCCATAGCCTGTCTTTCCTTCAACTCATCATAGTGACTTTTGTTTGCTAGTTGATACTTTGTAAGTAAAGAAAGATCAGACTTTTAATTCTTAACATGGATTTTACTGGACTCTACAATGTGCAATTTCAGTTTTAAACAAATATCAGCACACTTAACTCCCAAGTAAAATCACTAAAATTATGTTACAAGGAAGAACAAAATCTGACTACATGTTGGATTGGTTTCTTTTACTTTAACCTTTGCTTCTCATTGCTTTTGTTCACTAAAAAGATGATGTCTATACATCATCTGCCTGTCTCAGGGATCCCTGCCTCTATGCCTGGAAGTTAAACCAAAGTGCCTTTGTTCAGGAAAATATGCTGATCCTGTCCACCTGTAGATGGTTGCAAGAAAGAAAAAATGAAAATATCCCCTCCCTGAGGCTGGCCATTAATTCCAGGACATATTTGTGAAATTAATGGCCTTTTTAATTTACTTCCTCATCTCCTCACCCTCTCTATTCTATTATAGAAACAGGCATCCAGATCCCAATAAGGTAGTTATTTTGAGACACTAGCCTGCTATCTGAGAAAATAGCCAGCTTTCTCAATACAGTTGCCATTCCTTGTCCCAACATCTCATCTTTATTGGTATTGATTGGTTGATTGGTTTTGAGTGTTTATTGGTTTACTGATGTTGAGTGGTGAGCAGAGAAAGCTTGGCATCAGTAACAATTACACCACTTAGACCCAGGAACAGTTACGCCATTTGTATCTCATAGCATGTGCATACATTTCACTCTTACCAGAACAGTGGAGACCATGCACAAAAGTAACTTCATTGCCATTATTTCTCTTCTTCACTTATATACCTTCTATGACACATTCTGTGACTTATTGGTAAATAAGGAAGAATGAGAGGAAAAGGAAGGATGTGTTGCCCTATCTTTTCCTGATTTTCTATGTCATCATTTTCAGCATAAGTGGCACTCAGTCGTGTCCGACTCTTTGTGACCCCACGGACTTCAGCCACCAGGCTCCTCTGTCCATGGAATTCTCCAGGCAAGAATAATGGAGTGGGTTGCATTTCTTTCTCCATTTTCAGCATAAGTGGTCGGCAAATACAAGGAAGTAGCACATGAAGGGTACGATAGGACTGTGTTTCTTAGGACTTCATTGGCTTCTTTTCCCATGGGAAGCAAAGTTTGGTTCAAAAGGGAGGCATGGCCCCTAGGGCCTGTCAGTATCTCATTTTCTCAGCTGTATGTGCAACTTGCTGACCTCATACTCACTCTCAGTCGCGCTGAACTCCCCCACATTGTGGCCTCCCTGGAATTTTGTGCTCATAGGGCATCATAAATAACTCGAATGGAGCTGCCGAAACAGTGGTCACACTTACTGTTCACATACCCCCTCCTCATGACCTTGCTCAGGTTGCCCATTGGACTTCACTTAAACTATATAAAGATAAAGTTACTAAAATTTTCAAGATGGCAACAGCAGAGTCTTAAACCAAGAGTGGCGCCCTACTGATCCCATGCCCCTGCACAGGTGACACACCTCTGAAGTCACCCTATTGGGACCACTATGGGAAGGGCAAGAGGAACTCCATCTTGAGGCCTGTCAGCCAGCTTAAGGCAGGATGTGAACTGGGCCTGAACTTTGCCCAAGAATGAGGAAACCACTGTTAAAGAAAAGCCAGGTCTCCTTGGAGACCTCCCTCCCCACAGATGGCAAACATGTCAAAAAACAAGATTGGAGTTAAGGTCATGCTGCCCCAGTTAGACTAACAATGAAGATATCCCCCTTGAGATTTTCCTCACCCATCTCCACCAGTGGAAGAGGCTCCCTTCCCTCCTACTGCGCCACTGAGTATGGTGGGAGCAACTGCGCCAGCATTATACCCACTCCTCCCCAGTGTAGAAGAGGGGGAAAGGGAGAGCCAAGTGCTCAGAGGCAGCTGGGGTCTACAAAGGAGCCACGAGAGAGACATTTTGCAGGTGCCTCTCAGGGAGGTCCAAGCGGCACCGTAGATGGGACCAGTGGAGCACATCCAACCTGGCCCCACTGCCGTTTACTACAGACGTTCTCCACCTCGGATCTCTTCAACTGGCAAAGGCACACCCCTCCCTATTCTGAGAAGCCGCAAGGCACAATTCACCTAATAGAGACTATTTTAGGACCCACCATCTGGTGTGGGATGACATACCCCAGCTTCTCCACACCCCCTTCAGTATTTACCTGCTTGGACTTGAAAGATGGTTTCTTTTGTATAAAAGTGGCTCCAATTAGCCCAAAGATTTCTGCTTTCGAATGGGAGGGCCCTGGGATGGGTCGAAAGACCCAGATAACTTGGACTCAGCTGCCACAAGGATTCAAACATTCTCCTATAATATTTGGGGAAGCCCTGACAACAGAGCTCCTCTCCTTCCCATCAGATGCTAAGTGCCAGATCCTGTAATATGTGGATGACCTACTTCTGATGGCAGAGACTCATACTCAATGCTGGGAAGGAACTAAGACTCTCCTGGGCCTGCTAGAACAGGCTGGATATAAGGTGTCGTGGAAAAAGGTCTAAATCTGCCAAACTGAGGTAAAGTACCTGGGATTTGTTATAAAAGAGGGGAGGCATTCCTTGAACTTAGAACAGAAACAAGTGATCAATCAGATATGCCAGCCTACTATCAAAAGGCAAGTGAGAGAATTTTGGGGAGCCGTGGGGTTCTGCTGGATTTGGATACCTGGCTTTTCACAGACAGCTAAACCCTGGTATGCTGCCACTAAAGACCCCAGGAATGACTCTCTAATTTGGGGTCCAGAACAGAATCACGCTTTTGATTATTAAAGAGAGCAGTAAAGGCCCCCACACTAGGCCTCCCTGATTTAACCAAACCTTCACTTTGTACGTCCATGAGAAAGAACAAGTAGCACGGGAGTGCTGACACAAGCAATAGGTAGCGACCTGTGGCTTATTTATCCAAAAGGTTGGATCCTGTAGCCTCTGGGTGGCCCCCATGTCCGAGAGCAGTGGCAGCTGCCACCATTTTAATGAGAGAGGCCGACAAACTATGGGACAGGCTATTATAATTAAAGCGCCACATGCCATCGTCACTCTCCTGATGGGGCCTGGGGCAAGGTGGCTTCCCACCTCTCAGATGCTGCATTCCCAAGGACTTTTATACGAAAATCCCTACCTTAAGGGTGGAACCCTGTCAGGCTTTAAACCCAGCAACTTATTTACTGGTGAACCAAGGCACTCCCAGCCATAGCTGTGAGGAGATGCTAGAGGAAGTCTCTTCTAGCCGACCAGACCTCAGAGACATCCCCTTAAGTCAACCGGACTTACCACACAGACAGGACCGCCTACTTGGAACAAGGACACAAGAAAACTGGATACGCAGTAACAACAGACGCAGTAGTCGAAGCGGGATGACTCCCCCTCATACTGGTCGGCTCAACGAGCAGAGCTCTGGGCGCTCATAGGGGGCCCTGAAATTGGTTAAAGGTAAGAAGGTAAATACATACACTGACTCACGGTATGCCTTTGCTACCATACATGTACACGGGGCCATATATAAAGAAAGGGGGCTATTGACTGCAACTAGCAAAGAGATAAAAAAATAAAGAGGAAATGTTGTTACTGGTGGAAGCAGTGTGGAAACCTGTTGAAGTGGCAGTAATGCACGGTAACGGCCACCAGAGGGCAGACACACCGCAGGCGAAAGGGAACTGTTCGGCTGATCGAGGAGCAAAACAAGCAGCTGCCCAGGACAGTATAGCAACCAAACTTATGGTGACGCCTGTGGTGTCTAGCCTACTAACTGCCCAAGCGGCCCCAGTCTATGACAAAGAAGAAACCATCTGGGTGCAAACTGAACAAGGAACACTGCAGGAGGAAGGGTGATGGGAGCTCCCGGATGGGAGATTCTTCATCCCCTCTAGGCTGGCATTTCAACTAGTTATGGACTTCCATCAGTCCACCCATTTAGAAAAGACAAAAACTTGTGAAATTTTAGCCCGCTATGTTGTCATACCATGTCTAACAGCCTTGTGTGTTGATGCAAGCTGACGATGGATAACCTGTGCCAGGAATAACCCGGCTCCAAGGAGATAGCCCCTCCCGGAATACAATTAAAGGGGACCACACCATTTGAACACCTGGACTTCACTGAGGTAAAGCCATGCTGAGGATATAAATATTTACTGGTGATGGTATGTACCTTTATATCCCACCAGGACTGAGAAAGCAAAGGAAGTGGCCCGAGGCATGCTGAGAGATATTATTGCTAGGTTTGGGTTCCCTCTGAATATAGGATCACATAATGGGCCCCCATTTGTGGCTGTTACTCCAATTGGTAACAATTTGCAAAGCAATGACTATCAAATGGAAACTACATGCAGCATATAGACCACAAAGTTCAGGGGTGGTTGAGAAAATAAACCGGACCATCAAAGTAACTTTGGCAAAATGGGTGCAAGAGACTGGGGCCCCCTGGATGGATATGCTGCCACTAGGGTTAATGAAGATCAGAATGATACCCCCCTCCTCCAACCTGGGGTATTCCCCCTATAAGACAATGTTCGAGAGGTCTCCCCCTCTTATTTGGGAAGTAAAAGGCAATCTATTACAGAAAGGAGGGATGGAGGTGTCGTGGCAACGGAACAATTGGGAAATGTGATACATGACCTCACCCCTTATGTTCAAAAAAGAATTCCATTTTCTCTAGACACTGCTGTACACCCATACTCACCGGGAGATTTCGTATGAGTAAAGGATTGGAAGCAACAGACTCTGTCCCCCACCCGGAAAGGGCCATACACAATTGTATTAACCACTTCCTCTGCAGTTAAAGTTGCAGGTATTACTCCCTAGATTCACCACACCCGGCTCAAGACAGCAGCAGAGGAAAAGGGACATTGGACCACCCATTCCAACCCAGAGGAGCCACTGAAGACCAGACTTGTCTTCCATTGGCGACCACAGATTCAGGATGGAGCCGCTGAGAATAATTCTGCTGTTCCTGATTGGCATGATGACCCTACCGGGATTGCAAACAGGATACTGTGTTCCTGTCCTGGGCCCACTCATATGCAAACTTCCATAATACTTCTAACTGTTAGGTTTGTGGAGCCATGTCTTTGTCAGTAATGGATGGACTTCCTTGCTGGGTGTCTCCCCTATGCAGAGGGGACCTTAGCTCCCTCTGCTCATTTTTGAGACAGCGTTAAGAGGCATTTGCTTCCTTGGTAACTCACAACTTGCCACTTCTTACTTGGCATAACCTGGACTTTAACCAAATTGATCACTGCCATGGAGTAACATTTGAGGTAAATGCAAGCCTTACAAACGTGGCCAAAGCCTATACTTTTTACTTAAAAAATAAAAAGAATGAGAATTCAATGGCCAGTAAGAAGGGCCAATCCATCAGGTAATTTTAACAATTTTACCGGATATGGGATGAATATTTTTGGGTGACCCCAGAAAAAAGTCAACCTATTGTCCCTGCCCCTATCTGTTGGGAACAAAGGGAACAAAAAGCTGGATTTGCTGACCATTCCATGGATTAAAAAAAAATTGAAATATGTGGGATATTTGTCCTCTGAGAAATGTGAACAATATTAGAGGTCACTTATCACCCGGATTTACCAGCCCACTGGCCTGGCTCAGACTGGAAGTACAACCCTGGGATTAGATGGCACCCCTAACGGCACCCACAAAGGCATCCACCTTTGTGGATCAGACCTATGGCCATGGCTTCCAGTCAGTTGGGTAGGCCGCCTTACATTACGGTTTGCCTTTGCTCATGGAAGTGTTAAGCCACCCTTGCAACAAGCCCCAGTAAATTTGCCTTACTTACATGCGCGTTGCATAAGATCTGTGTTTCAATGCTATGATTGTATAGCTGCCTTGTTCATACCATTTATCAGTTCAGTTCAGTCACTCAGTCATATCCATCTCTTTGCGACCCCATGGACTGCAGCACGCCAGGCCTCCCTGTCCATCACCAACTCTCAGAGCTTACTCAAACTCATGTCCATCAAGTAGGTGATGCCATCCAACCATCTCATCCTCTGTTGGCCCCTGCTCCCACCTTCAATCTTTCCCAGAAACAAGGTCTTTTCAAATGAGTCAGTTCTTCTTATCAGGTTGCCAAAGTATTGTAGTATCAGCTTCAGCGTTAGTCCTTCCAATTAATATTCAGGACTGATTTCCTTGAGGATGGACTGGTTGGATCTCCTTGCTGTCCAACAGACTCTCAAGAGTCTTCTCCAACACCACAGTTCAAAAGCATCAATTCTTCAGTGCTCAGCTTTCTTTATAGTCCAACTCTCACATCCATACATGACTACTGGAAAAAAACAAAGCTTTGACTAGATGGACCTTTGTTAGCAAAGTAGTTACTTTGCTTTTTAATATGCTGTCTAGGTTGGTCATATCTTTTCTTCCAAGGAGCAAGCATCTTTTATTTTCATGGCTGCAGTCACCATCTGCAGTGATTTCGGAGCCCCCCAAAATAAAAGTCTTTCACTGTTTTCATTGTTTCCCCATCTATTTGCCATGAAGTAATGGGACCAGATGTCATGATCTTAGTTTTCCGAATGTTGAGTTTTAAGCCAACTTTTTCACTCTCCTCTTTCAGTTTCATCAGGAGACTCTTAAGTTCTTTTTTGCTTTCTACCATGGCGGCAGGGCTGGAGGGTGTCATCTGCATATCTGAGGTTATTGATATTTCTCCCAGAAATCTTGACCCCAACTTGTGCTTCATCCAGTCCAGCATTTCTCATGATGTACTCTGCATATAAGTTAAATAAGCTGGGTGACAATATACAGCCTTGATGTACTCCTTTCCTGATGTGGAACCAGTCTATTGTTCATGTCCAGTTCTAACTGTTGCTTCTTGACCTGCAAATAGATTTCTCAGGAGGCAGGTCAGGTGGTCTCGTATTCCCATCTCTTTAGGAATTTTCCAGAGTTTGTTGTGATCCACGCAGTCAAAGGCTTTGGCATAATCAATAAAGCAGAAATAGATGTTTTTCTGGAACTCTTTCACTTTTTCAATGATCCAGTGGATGTTGGCAATTTGATCTCTGGTTCCTCTGCCTTTTCTAAATCCAGCTTGAACATCAGGAGGTACACTGTTCACATACTGTTGAAGCCTGGCTTGGAGAAATTTGAGCATTACTTTGTGAGAGATGCGTGCAATTGTGCACTAGTTTGAACATGCTTTGGCATTGCCTTTCTTTGGAATTGGAATGAAAACTGACCTTTTCCAGTCCTGTGGCCACTGCTGAGTTTTCCAAATTTGCTGGCATATTGAGTAGCACTTTAACAGCATCATCTGTTAGGATTTGAAATAGCTCAACTGGAATTCCATCACCTCCACTAGCTTTGTTCATAGTGATGCTTCCTGAGGCCCACTTGACTTCGCACTTCAGGATATCTGTCTCAGGTGAGTGATCACACTATCATGATTATCTGGGTCGTGAAGATCTTTTTTGTACAGTTTTGTGTATTCTTGCCACCTCTTCTTAATATCTTCTACTTCTGTTAGATCCATACCATTTCTGTCCTTTATTGAGCCCAGCCCATCTTTACATGAAATGTTCCCTTGGTATCTCTAGTTTTCTTGAAGAGATCTCTAGTCTTTCCCATTCTATTGTTTGCCTCTATTTCTTGGCATTGATCACTGAGGAAGGCTTCTTATCTCTCCTTGCTATTCTTTGGAACTCTGCATTCAAATGAGCATATCTTTCCTTTTCTCCTTTGCCTTTCACTTCTCTTGGAGTACAAAAAATTTCCTTTCATGTTATTCTTTAATAAACTCTGTCTGGGCAAGAAAAAGACCCACTGGGCTTGAGCCAAGGAACTATGCATTTGTGTGACACTTCTCAGCTGGGTGGAACTTCCTTTCCTGCTCTCATTGCCTGACTCACCAGCCTACACAAAAGCCAACTGGCCCCCTAATCAGTCAGCCTGAGCTGAGGTCAGGGTCAGGGTCAGGGTCAGCACGTGCAGCCTCTGCAACAGGGCAGGCCTGCTGCACAGCTAAACCAGTTCAGAAGTCAGGCTTTGCAGTAGACAGAGCAGGGTTCACTCTGGCATTGCTGCTCGCTGGCTGAGTGACTTTGCTCCATTATTCAACTTCTCTCATCCTCAATTTTTTCAGGAAATTGAGGTTTCGTGCAAGGAAAGAGGAGCCTGACATGGTGCTGTTCATGGGGCCACAAAGAGTCGGACATGACTTAGCAACTGAACAACAAAGCAGAGATAGGAGGAAAGGATGGAGAAGAGAGAGACTTGAGATGGAAGCATTTTGAAAGGAGACTTTCAATGATGGGATGTAAAGGGTGGTGCCCACAGCAAGAAGTCACATCAGATGTGAGCCAGCAACCCTGCCCTCCACCTTCTCCACCACTTTCTTTTCTCTCCAGGCCCTGCCTCTCCAGTCTATTCCAGTACATTTCTTTCCTGTACCTCGGGGTCACCTGCCTTTGTACCACCAGGGGCTGCTTTCATTTTCTATTTGTGTAATGATCCCTTCAGTGGAAGATCTTTTAGCCAGATGCAAAAGCAACATTACCAATTCCTGTCTCCAAATACCTGGGACCCAGGGTCTCTTCCCCGCTAGAAGTCCTCCAGATCAGATTCCCGGAATAAAACAGGAGTAGCATGGGGCCAGGGAAAGATCACTAGGCTAAAAATCTGAAACCCAGTTATGTTATGACTTTGGATACATCCATTAAAGCATCTTAGCCAGGACTGTCTGCTAAAAAAGGATAAGAAGAAAGGGAGGGGAACTAAAGCCTAGGCTCTAAAATGGTTGCATTGATAAGGGTAATGACGTGCCTCTCTCCTGACTTATAAAATGTTTTGAAGGTTCTTAGGAAGGAGATTTAGGAGGGAGACGCTATAAGGATCAAAGACTTCCATGGGTGAGGTGGCATTTGAAGACACAAACAAATGAGCCTGGTGTGCTACAGTCCGTGGGATCACAAAGAGTCAGACACGTCTTAGCGACTGAACAACAACAAAGTCCCAAACCAGTCACAGTCCTGGCACAGTCCAGAACGGCAATTGAAGAGAGCTTAATGGAGGGACCATTTGCAAAGGTCAGGGAAGGGACACCAGCAAGGAACGATGACATACTCTGAGGCCAGTGCAGGAACATCACTAGTGGGTCTGAAGGAGCAAAGGGAGAGTATTTTCCAAGCAGGTGAGATCTGTAGCTGCAGTAGTCTCCCAGCAGAGCTGTGACTCTAGAGCAGGGAGGCAGCCACTGTCACCTGCTGCCCAGTTGGGACTGAGACCCTGGAGTCTCCGTTATCCCCTTTGGATTTTGCTGTTATCCCCTCTGGGCAGGTCCCCTCCAGAAACCAGACTGCAAAGACTGCTGAATCTGCCCTCAGGGCTCAGCGGACTGGGAAAAAATAAGGAGTAGATTGGGGTTGGGGGAGAGTGAGAGAAGTTCAAATAAAGATTTACCGCCCAGACAACTCTTCAGGGATTTGCCATCTAGAGAGATAGCTCAATGTTAATCAATGGCCACAGTGTTGAGTTGATTGGAGTGAGAGCTAATAGAGCCATAGCTAATATTTACCAAACGTTCTGTGCCAGGCACTGCACCAAGGCTTCACACACACACCCGAGTGCCATCTTCACAGCCTTCCTGCAAAGCCATCACTACAGTTCAACGTGTTTTGTAGAGAAGTCTCTAGGTTATTTACTTACAGAAGTAAATAACACGCCCAGGTTCACACAGCCAGCAAAACAAGTGGATTCAAACATGAATCCAGATGGCATAACCCTAGAAATATTTGCCTTTTTAGCCAAAATGCTGTGCTCCTAGGTCAAGAACACATTTACTACCCACATCTGGGTATCATCTGGGTTTGTGGGCTTTAAAAGCTGCCTCAACCAGAGAGAGGCTCAGATTTGGAAAGGATTTTTGCAGAGCATTTATCCCACTGAAGTTTATTGAAGGTATTAATACTTGGTGACTCATTTGATCTGTGTCTTTCCCAGGTTCTAACTGCTCTAGAACATCATTTTTGTAATTTTACCCACTTTGCCTGCATGCCATGAAAGTTGTCTCCTGATTTTAATAAGAAAATCACACATTCTCTGACCCCACCCCTACCTGACCTTTCTTCCTAGCACTAGCTCCTGTCCCTGTTGTCCTTTGATCATCTTGCAAATCCCTATAGGACTAAAGAAGTGAAAAATGTTTATCAGATACATACTGCATTGAGCTTTCTTTTTCATTCTGTTTTAACATAAAATTATTTGCCTCCAGCTTGTTCTTCATTCCCAGGTCCCCCAGCCATGTCACTGCCCTATTATCCAGTGACCCATGAAATATGACCAACAAGCCGGCTGAGCTCAAAGGCCTCATGGCAGGTGATACGCGTTCCCAGTAGGCAGTGCTGTGGCGAAACTGACCAACTCAGGTGTGTGCAGGCTGATCTCTAGACTTCGCTTCTCTCCCTGAAAACATCGATATCTTACATCATAAATGTAGAGGAAAGGGGTTCACAGTCCAGAGTTCATCTCCATCATAGACAGTGTTACCATCGGGGCAGGGGCACTGTGACCAGGACACATCTACCTGGAGTACTCGGGGTGCCCTGCCAAGGGCAGATCCAGCCCGTGAGTACTCCCCAGCCTCCGCCTGAGCTCCCGCCTGAGAGACCAGGCAGTGGACAATCTTGCCTGGAGCCCAGGTCCAGCCTAGTGTCTGAATCGCAAAGTGATTCAAAGACTGAATCACCCCGAGGAGTAGAGAAATGTGAGTGCATGAGAATTGGCGGTGGGAAGACATCCAGCAGGTGTGAGCCACAGGCTTCTGGAAGGCCCAGGCCCTCCGACTCCTCTCTCTACTCCTCTGCTCCTGCCTCCATGCTCAGCACAGGTCTGGCCCACAGCAAACAGTGCTCTCTGTTTAGAAACTCAAGCCAGCTTCCTTGCCTCCCAGGCCAGCTCCCTTCTGCCTGCTGCCTTGCTTGGATTCTCTGTTTCTCCCATTAAACCTCCAGGTAGAAAACTATATTCATTCATTCTGCAAAATGGTTGCTGAGAGTCTCCTGTGTTTAAAGTTCCCTGATTTAGCAAACTGTAATACAAGGTATTTTACCTAGTGATCCTACCAATATAGAGAGATGAAAACATTTTAAGAGTTATGGACAAAAATAAAGCAAGGACTCAGATGTATCTGTTTTCCCAGACTCCTAAGGGAGAGGTGTGACCCATCTTAAGGTTGGTCCAGTGTCCTTCCTTCATTCCTACCTGTCTCCTCCTCTTCTCGCTCTTACTGGTTGGGAAGCAGCTCATTTGGCAGGGAGCAACCGTTGGGGTGACTGACTTTGCAGCTGAGGTACGAAGGACAGTGAACTTCCTGGTTCCCTCTCCCCGCAAGTGAGGCAGGAGCCCATGGACATCCAACAGCAACAGGAGCAGTCCTCTCAGGTCATGAGCTTGGACAAGGACGGGACCCATCTGCACCGCAAAGGGCAGGCCTGTAGCTCTCCCACTGGGAGATGCCAAGTCAGAGTCCCTGAGCACTCACCATTTGCCCAAGGCTGGGACTTCCGTGAAGCCACTGCTGCTGGGCAGAAGGATGCAGGTGAGGATGGTTTTCAAAGGGACAGAGGGCGGTACACGTGTATAGTTCTCTTTCTTTTAGCCTCTTTGCAAATGGTCTGAATCATTTCTGGAAGTCCTCTTGGTCTGTTTTTTTTTTTTTTTTTTTTGCTCTTGGTTTTTTTAAAAGCACTACTTTGCATTATTTCTTAGGAAATTATTTGTTTAACAAATATTTGCTGCCTCTGTGTAAACCATCCCTGACTGCTTTGTGCTCAACACTAGGGGAAAGAAAGAATGGCCAAGAAAATTTGTGAAAGACTTTCACTGGTTAAAAAAGATGACTGGGTGTCTCTTCTAAGGAATACTAACCCTGTCTGGTAGTTCTCACATTAGGGATCTCTGATTCCATAGGACTAAGCCATTGCTTATTTTTCTAGATCATTTACAACTTTGTAGAGACAGGTGTTAATTTATAGAACACTGAGAGTAATACAAATTGTTCCTGTCCTTAGTGATGCAAATGACTTCTCTCCGATAGAGAATATAAGATTTTGCAAATCAAATCCTCATTTAAACCACTTGTAACATTTTTACTGGTTTTCTTATTAAATAATAAGTTAAATAAATTATTTGCACAGTCTTTTTTTATATTTACCTTTTAAAAAATTATCCTTTATTAGGACATACAGAGTATTCATTGTAAAGCCACTACCAGTACAAAATAGCTAGGAAATGATACAAAACAATCCGCAATCTAGGGTTAGATTTTATGGAGAAAAGACAAATATATACAAATAAGGAAGTAGGTTTCTGTGAGAAGTAATGAGTAATCAGACAAAACACCATGATGCTTTAGTCTCAGGAAAAATGGCCAGAATCTATTTTGTCAATAAAAATTCTACTATATTAGGAAGGGTAACAACAACTGATTGTTCATTGTTTCTTTAACCCTCACAACAATGACATTCATCAGATACTGGGAGGAAATTTGCTTATGGCATTGGCCTTAGGCTGTTATATTTATGTCCAGTTATGACTATGTTCTGGCTTGTATGGGTAGTTTTTATTTTATTAATTTAACTTTTCCTGCACATAAAACGTGTCACTGAATTTGCAAAACCTCTTTGGAAAGGCTCTCTAGTTACATGGATTCCTTTTGCTGATAGAGAAATAAAAGGTTTACACTCTCTTTTTTTTTCTTTTTTGACTCAGCAGTATTTACTGGGCTTCCTGGTGACTCAGTGGTAAAGAACCTACCTGCCAATGCAAGAGATGCAGGTCCCATCCCTGGATGGGGAGGATCCCCTGTAGGAGGAAATGACAGCCCACTCCAGTCCCATGGACAGAGGAGCCTGGTGGGCTACAGCCCATCGAGTCTCAAAAGAGTCAGATGACTTAGCGACTAGACAACAACTAAATGAATAGCATGGCCTGGGTGCTAAGGGATATTTAAAAGAAACACATGCATAAAAGTTCACATAGATAGCCAAGTTCTCTTCTCGCAGCTTGCTTGTTGATCTGATGGTACTGATAGCACAGGTAATATTATTGAACTCTCCCCATTATAGTGGAGACATAGGGACACAGGATGCTTGGCTGAAATTACAAGTAGAGTCTGCAGTGGAGGTGGGACTAGTACTCAGGGCTTCTGATTCCCAGCATCATCCACTTCCCTACCAAAAATATACTTCTATTAACAATTGCAAGTAAAGTCAGGGGCTCCCACATTCCTCCCACATTCAGGGTGATTTTTAATGGAAGGCATCTATTCTCACGATCTGAGGAAAAGGGGACAATTTCCACCCCTTCCTCCAGACCCCAGTTTTAGTTCCGTATTTCAAGAGTGATTTGAACCTCCTTGATTTAACACTTAAAGAATCTGCCTGAGGTGCAGGAGACCTGGGTTCGATCTCTGGGTTGGGAAGATCCCCTGGAGAAGGGAAACACTACACACTCCAGTATTCTTGCCTGGAGAACTCCATGGTTAGAGGAGCCTGGCGAGCTATAGTCCATGGAGTTGCAAAGACACAGACATGACTGAGCAACTAACACACACACATACCCAGAGCCTTTATACTTACTTGTTGTCGTTCCATGCTGACTCTGAAAGTATCTGGGTTTCCTAGCCATCCTGTGGGAGAGAATGGGGCAGAGCTGGAGTCACTCATTCTCCCAGCCAGGCCCCTCTGCTGCTGGTCTGGCCCAGGCATCTCAGGGAGTCCTGCAGCATCCTCTGTGTGCCCCAGCACCCCCAGGCCTTGGCCCTTTCCTGCTTTTCACTGCAGGAATAATGCCCAGCACTTCCAGTTCAGCCACTGTCTTCCTGAAGGACTTTCCTTGGGCAACAGCTCAGACCTCGCTCCTGCTTCTTCTGGGACTTCTCCTGCTGACTGCTCTTGGTTTCATCTGGAAACTTCGCCGAGAGAAAGATCGAGAGTGCTGGACCAAAGGTAAAGGAATCAGAAGACTGAGGCAGTGAGGTCCAAAGAAGACTACAGAAAAGGGATTGGACAGAGGGGAAAGGGGAGGACCAGGACTAAGAGGGCGAAGGGGATTTGAAGTTGAGGTTTTTATATTCAGTCTTT
This sequence comes from Oryx dammah, assembly GCF_014754425.2. NCBI lineage: Eukaryota > Metazoa > Chordata > Mammalia > Artiodactyla > Bovidae > Oryx > Oryx dammah. The sequence goes on from NW_024070195.1 coordinate 20,490,126, forward strand.
TCCTGCCTCAATACCAGCACCCCCATCTCTTTACTTCCCCAGTCCTGGGACCCTGACTGTGCCCTGGCTTTTCTAGTTGGGGGACAGCTCACTGGACTCACTGCACACATGATGCAGGAAAGGGCCTCCCGCAGACCCTTTCCATGTAAACCAGGCCCTTCTCCTACGAACAGTACTGATTCATTTCTTGTCCTTTGCAGAGCAACTCCAAAGAGAGCTCCGTAAGTTCCTTACTTCCTCCTCCTGCGTTTACGATTTGAGACCCTCTCACATATCATTGATCTCATGATGTTTATTTCTTCTACTTCAGGCTGGAGAAAAGCCCAGAAAGTGGATGGTGAGTAAATTGGAATTTTTGTTTTTCATCTAAGGCTTTATCTGTTTCATTTAATAAGTGCCTTTCTCCTGATTCTTTCCCCTGAAGCCTTGCTCATTCTTGCACCATCTGGACTTAAGCCTATAATCCCAATAGCTCTGTCGATATGTCATGGATGCCCCAAAGGTTTTTCAAACCTGTGGCCAACACTGAACTCCATTCCCTTCACTGTCAATGTGCCCTTCCTCCTCCCCTCCCCTCACCATCCAATGCTACCACCACCCACCCAAGGGGGCTCCTTTCTCTCCTTCCCTCAGGGCAAGTCCTTTTACTGCTTAGACCAGGACCCCTTCTCAGACATAGAATACCTCCCCCAATCTTTCTTTCTTCTTTTGTCACAGATCCCTGGGAGTAGATTATCAAGACCCTTCTCTCAACAGCAAGCTGCTTCTGTTCCCTCAAGAGCTACTGCTGCCCTTTTCCTTTTAAGACTTTTAATTTAAATAAATATTAGGAAACAGACAAAAAATCTTTAAAAACAACCAGCATAAACGAGAGCCTGCCTGTGAAAAGTTTTCCATAGTTTAGAGTTTCAAAGTAAACTTGCTAAGATAGAAATCTGATTACATTCCTCTTAAGCCCCAAACCATCTGTGGTTTCCCATTGCCTTCTGCCATCTTACAGGGATGGATATTTGTAAATTCTAAAAGGATTTTCAAATTTCTAAGAAAAATTGTCTTAATGTCAATTTTTGTCAAAACTAACACAACCTAAGCAGATTCTACATCACCTGCTTAATATCCTTTTTTTTTCCTGTTAATCAATTATTGTGTGAATGGTTCTAGCTTCCAAGCTAACTGCTGTGTTCATAATTGCATTAGTGACAAAGGAACTGTCTAAAGACAGATTTTAACTTTCATTGCTACATTGTTTAATTGGCTCCCTCAGGACTTTGAAGATTTATTTTCAGAGGAAATTAATTTGTGTCTAATCGAGGTTTTTACATAACTCAATTGAAGAAACACTACATTAAAAGGTAAAGTCCAGTCTTCAGTTTTTATCCCGCAATGCAGTCAGCCTTAATGGTCCAGTCCAATTTCTGTTCCATCCCTGGACACTCCCTGAGACGTGCCAGCCCACACTGGACTGACCACACCACCAGCAGTGCCCCACATGTATCATTCATTTTCCCACTTCTGGGCCCATTTCCTCTGTCTGCTCATCACATCTGTTGACCCTGTTTGTTCTACTCATTCAGACAAACTGGGATAGGCTCCTTAACCTCTTTGAAGTTCTACTTTTCCCACCTAGAAATTGATTTAATTGCAACTACTACTTTAAGCAGATGTTAGGAAATGAGATAAAGGTGAGGACACTCAGTACATTTGTAGCATGTAGCTAAGTTCAGTGAACATTAGCTTTGACCCTTCATCACCACATCCTTTTCCCACAACTCTAAAGGTGATGCAACCCCACACCTCAGAGAAAAAAGAGAAGGGAGGGGAGCAAACTTCCTGCCCTGCCACCTGCACCTGCCCTTTCTGATCTGTAGGCTCCGACTTCAACAGAGCAGACATCTTTTTCCCTTTCTGAGGCTATTTCTTCATTCTTGTCCTGGATCACTCACTCTTCAGGTTCCCTCATGGATTCTCTATTCATTTCATTCACTCATTCATCAGCTCAACAAAGATCCGCAACTGTTAACTATGTTACTAGTAACTAATAACTAAGTTACTCTTCTAAGTGCCCTAGGTACAGAAACGAACACAACAGAGATATCCCATTCACAAAGAATCTACCTTCTAGTGGAAGAAGATAGAAAAAAATGAAATAGTATAATATACAGTTTGGCATATAATAATAAGTGCTCAGGAGATAACAGAACATTGCATTGGAAGGTGCAGTTTAAAATAAGGTGGTGAATTGTACACCTGTAACAAAATATTGTACCTCAACTATACTTCAGTTTAAAAAAATTATAATAAAATAGAGTGATGGTGAAGTAGAGGAGCAAGCCACAGGAATAGCTGAGGGGAAAGCATTCTAAGTAGAGAGAACCACAGTGCCAAAGCTCAGAGTCAGAAACACACTAATTTGTTTGAAGAGTAGCAAAGGGGCCGGTGTTGCTGGAAGGCAGGGAGTGATCAGGAGAATCGGAGCGGGTAGAATCAGAGGAGTTTGGAGGGCCAGATCACACAGCCTTGAAAGTCATCCATGCTGGCTTTGGCTTTGCTTCTGAGAAAGGAGCCACCGATGGGTTTTGAGCAGAAGGGGAGCTGAACCTGACTTATGTTTTGAGAAGTTACTTTAGATGCTACACTGAGATTGACTTGGTGGCACTAGAGTTAAAGAACGCACCTGCCAATACAGGAGACATAAGAGACGCAGGTTCAATCCCTGGGTCAGGAAGATCCCTGGAGAAGGACATGACAACCCACACCAGAATTTTGGCTTGGAGAATCCCATGGACAGAGAAGCCTGTCAGGCTATGGTCCATAGGATTGCAGAGAGCTGGACATGACTGGACCAGCTGGGAGCTACCACAGACATCAAGGGGAGAGATGAGGATGGTTTTTACCAAGGGGGAGTGCTGGAAGTGGTGAGAGGGGCCTCAGTGCTGGATTTATTTTGAAAACAGAGTAAAAATACCCTTGTTGATAGTGTACTGCAAAAGTAAAGGAGTGGATCAAGGATGACTCCACGGTTTTTAGGCCTCAGTTCGGTTCAGTTCAGTCGCTCAGTTGTGTCCAACTCTTTGCGACCCGGTGAATCACAGCACGCCAGGCCTCCCTGTCCATCACCAACTCCCAGAGTTCACTCAGACTCATGTCTATCGAGTCAGTGATGCCATCCAGCCATCTCATCCTCGGTCGTCCCCTTCTTTTCCTGCCCCCAATCCCTCCCAGCATCAGAGTCTTTTCCAATGAGTCAACTCTTCTCATGAGGTGGCCAAAGTACTGGAGTTTCAGCTTCAGCATCATTCCCTCCAAAGAAACCCCAGGGCTGATCTCCTTCAAGAAACTATAAAAATGGAATTGCCATTTTTCTGCAACGGGGAAGCCAAAAGAAAACCAGGTAGTCAGGGCAAGGGAGGGGGTAGCACAGAGTCAGAATGTTGAAGGGGGTGTTAGTGATCCAAGTGAAGATGCAGAGTATGCAGCTGGATAATCAGGTGTGTAGTCCATACAGGAAGTCAGGGCTAGAAATATAAGCTATCATTTCTTCTCCTCTGTATCTTTTTCTTTCTTCTTCTTCTTTTTTTTTTTTGGTGACCTTTCATAACTTAAAATGCCTTTTTTAGATTAAAAAATGTTATTAATTGGAGTGTAATATAGTTACAATTAGACTTCCCTGGTGGCTCAGATGGTAAAGCGTCTGCTTACAGTGCGGGAGACCTGGGTTCAATCCCTGGGTTGGGAAGATCTCCTGGAGAAGGAAATGGCAACCCATTCCAGTATTCTTGACTGGAAAATCCCATGGATGGTGGAACCTGGTAGGCTACAGTCAGACACGACTGAGCAACTTCACTTCACTCAAACTATGGTGGAAGTAATGAAGTTAGTTGTGACCTCCCTCATAGTTATAACATTGTGTTAGTTTCCGGTGGTCAGCATGGTGATTCAGCATTTTTGCAGGTGTTAGTCTATGTCCTCCCCCAGATAAATTAAGTAGCAAGTGTTAGTCTGATCTCCATCCTACAGATGTAGAAATGGAGACTGAATAGTTAATTAAACTGGCTTTGGGTTTCATGGCTAATGAGTTGTGGCTAATAACACATTGGAATCAAGGCAAGAGCTGTGAGCTAATACTGGATACAGTGCCCAGAACACACGGGCAGCTCCCCCAGGTGAGGGTACAAAAATAAATAAATAAATAAGTATGTGGGACTCCCTAATCACAGCAAAAGGTGGCATATTAACCATGAAAAAGACATGTTTCCTGCAGAGACTAGCTAAATAAGAGACAGATTTCCAGGCAGCAGCAGCAGCAGCAGCCACTGCAGCCATCCTTACTCCATGCAGGACAGTGTATGGAGGTCATGGAAAAGAGGCAGGAGATGGGGTCACGTGCCTGACTGTGCGAATGACTAACACATGATCACAGTGAAGGAAGGGGTGAATCCCGCAGAGTTCTGTCCTTTGTCCAGGACCATGTCCCCTGTGATGGCAGCCTTCTCATGTTTGCATAAGCTGGTGCCTTTCAGCTACTGAAGCACAAAGCCGTCCAGTATGGGGAATGCGGAGACATGAGTAAAGAGCTCCCAGTGGAGTTGGAACCCATGCTTAGGAACAAAGAAGGGGAAACAGAAGAGTACATTTTGTCTGGCCTCTTTCCTCCTAGACATTTTCTCTTTTAGGAACATGAGAGAAGGAGCCCAGACAAGCTCTGGAGATGAGTGATGAGGGTGCCAAGGAGGGAAGGAAAGGCAACCAAAGCAGAGAAAGGGCCAAGAAATGTACGGCTCTTGCCACGGAGCACTCACCTCTCTTTTTCTATTGCAGATTGGAAAAAAGCTCGGTCCTATGCTGGTGAGTGACTGTCTAATTCTTACTGTCTCAGGCCCAGGACTCCATAAAAGAAGATCTTAGTGGTCTTTCTCCATCTTCCAGCTCCAAATAGTGGCCTGGCTGGGCAGGCAATGAATGGAGACCCAGGGAAGATACAAGTAACATCAAGATCAAATACTTCCAAGTTTCAGTTCAGCACCTGCACCTTTTTCCTTTCCAGAAGTTTATACCATTTTTTTTTTTTCTTTTCCTTCTTAAAGGGCTCCTCATCTACTTTCTCTCTTGAGTTTCTCTACTACTCATGGCAACCCACTCCTGTAATCTTGCCTGGAGAAGTCCATGGACAGAGGAGTCTGGCAGGCTATAGTCCATGGAGTTGCAAAGAGTCAGGCATGACTGAGCAACTCTCACTCAATGTCTTCAGCATCATGGACCTGAGGGTACAACTAGAAAGGTTTCATTCAAATGACATTCAGTCTCTAGTGGGTTCTGTGCATCTTAGAGGAGATGTGGCGACTCTGTCCACCTAGCTTCTCTCCCCTTGGGGCATCTCATTAGGTAAACACAACAGCGTATTTCTCCATCTCTTCAGTGTTCAGGACAAATCAAACGGGGATGTGGGAGCTTTGCTAGATTTTGACCTAGGGCCTCACTCTACTCTACATTGAGCCAGCAAATGGCAGAAAAAGGAATACAAATATTGTGTAAAGGTTTTCTTATTGGTGAGGCCTGGAAGCAGCCGACTCTTCTGCTGGATACCCAAGAGGGACTGGAAAATGTCATCTCGCTATGTACCCAAGAGGAAAAGGAACCAATGTTTGATGAACCCATACAAGTTTCTCCCATATGACTCTTCTAACCTGTGAGATTCAGGGACAGTCTATTAAAGATGGGTATTCATTTGCTCAGATGTTTTACACAGTTGGCCAAAAATCTCTGGCCAGATAATTCTCCGTGAAATGTCCTGGGGTTTCAGGTTGGTAGAGAGGTGTGGCTAGAGGCTGTCCAAGGACCTTCCCCAGCCCTTTATTCTGCAAACATTATTGAGCACCAATTGTGAGGCAGAGCCTGACAATGCTAGACAGTAAGAACACAAAGATGAACAAATATAGTCTTTACTTTTGGGGGTCCTGGTCTTGTAGAGGAGAGAAATATGAAATAAACAGTAATAGTGCAGTGACATGAGAGGGGGTTGTACAAAATGCTGTGGGGGATGGGGGGGTGGTTGTGATTAGCCGCCCCTGCTCCCAGGGACTTGGAACCTCTGGATTATCTCCTCCTTGTAAGTCTCTGAACTCTCCTAATAGCTCTTTGAAATATGATCTTAAGGACATCCGGGGGAGATGCTTATCACTCCAGCTGTTTTGTGGAGGAAGGAAAGCAACTTCATGGATTAGGAATGGCTTCTTTTCTCCCCACTTCCCAGTCACTGAGGGCCCTGGGATACCGGAGTTGACAGGACATCTGTTCTCTCTCACTCTTTCCACAGCTCATGTGACTCTGGATCCAAATACTGCCTTCTTTGAACTCTTTCTGTCTGAAGATCACCGAAGTGTGAAGCGGAGAAACCTGTGGCAGAATCTTCCTGAAAAACCTGAGAGGTTTTCTTTTGACCCTTGTGTGCTGGGCCACGGGTCCTTCTCTTCGGGGAGACATTACTGGGAGGTGGAAGTGGGCGACAGGACTTACTGGGAGCTGGGGGTTTGTGAGGAAAACGTGGATAGGGCTTGGGGGATTGCAGAGTCACCTCAGAATGGATTCTGGGCTGTGGAACTCTATGCTAATAAGTATCAGGCCCTCACCTCCCCTCGGACTGCTCTCCCACTGAGTGAGCCCCCCAGCCGGGTGGGGGTCTTCTTGGACTATGAAGCTGGGCATGTCTCCTTCTATAGTGTGGTTGATGGGTCCCACATCTACACTTTCCCCCAGGCCTCCTTCTCTGGGCCTCTTCGGCCTTTCTTCTGCCTCTGGTTCTACCATCCAACCCCTCTGACCATCTGCCACTGAACCCATCTGTTCTCATCCTTTCTCTGAGTTGAACATACAAGGATGAACCCATCATTGGGACTGAGAAGTCATTTATGGGGACAATGCCCCCAAGGCTCCAGCTGAGCCAGCAGTAAAGGCTGAGCCCCTCTGACCTTTTCTGCAGATAAAGACTGGAGACAGTTTATAATTCTCCAGAGCTGAGTGGTACAGAGGCCAAAAAGGACAATGTAACCCCATAGAATGTTGTCAAGAAAGTCTGGTGTTGCCATCCTAGCTGGAAACTGAAAAAGGAACCCCTAGAGAAACCAGAGACAAGATACCGATGGAAAGACTACCTGGGTGGAGTGTGATCTCTGGTCTTGAACTCCTTGTCTTTAATGTCTGCCTAATAGAACAGCTGGAAGCTGAATCTGGATGGCGCTTGGCTGTTTTCACCCTCTTTTCATACAAAGACTTTATTTCATTTTGACCCATGTACAACCTGGGGAGAGACTAAATAAAGTTCACAGAGAAAAGTCACTTCTCCAGATCACTCTGTTGGTCTGGGACTTGATGGTACCTTCAACATTTTTACATCTAATGCCAATCATAGTGCCTCTAAGAGTCCAATCATTCCTTATAAAGCAATTGCAATGACATGTTCAATGACACTTTTCACCCCAGATCCAAGATTTACTTTTCCAGTTTGTGAATTTGTTTACTGCTCCTTTCCCTAATTATCTTCCTACCTTTAGACTATTTTACATCATCAATGGTTAAGTACATATTAATTTTTCTTTTATGCTTATGTAAATACACACACAGAGTTTTTCTAGTGAAAATTGGGCTTTGTTATATAATTGTCCCATGACATGCTTCTCTTACTTAATACCAAGTCTTGGTGGCTCAGATGGTAAAGCATCTGCCTGCTATGCAGGAGACCTGGGGTTCAATTTCCAGGTTGGGAAGATCCCTTGGAGAATGGAATAGCAATCCACTCCAGTATTCTTGCCTGGAGAATCCCCATGGACAGAGGAGCCTGGCGGGCTACAGTCCATGGAGTTGCAAAGAGTCAGACAGGACTGAGTGACTAACACAAATCTTGAATACTAATCTTTCATTATTTGCAGTCAAGATAGTTTTGTTTTTTCCCTATTACAAATAATGCTACTATAAATATCTCTGTATGTAAATCAATAAAAGTATTCTCAATAAAAGTGTGTTAAATCAATGAAGTTTTTCTTGCTCCATTTCATATGTATTTCTCTCTCAAGACTTTGGTAAAGGTCTGGATAGCAAGTAGATCTGGAGCCTGTTTCTCTGGAAACTGTAAAGTTAAGAGGACAAAATGCTGTGCTTAGAAACCCCTTCTCTGAAGTTCAACATCTATGCTGAAACTCAAGGCTGCTTCTCTGTGTCAGAGTAGTTTGGACCCTCCAGATAAGAGGGCACTATTTCACTCTTACTGATATGATTTCCAGCAGCAAAGCTTTTTGATAGATGATGAATTTTAAAAATGAAATTTCCCAGTGAGTCAGGAAGCAGGAAGCACCCTGAGAAAGTGGTTGATATGCCCCTTTGCAGTTGTTTTATGACCTTGGGAGAAACACTACTTCCTATTAACTGTCTGTTTTCCCAGCCTGATGACTTGGAGGGCAGATTTTTAAGTCCCTTGGACTCTCTTATCTATAAGAATGGACTCATTGTACTACTCCCCCAAACTGAGTTTGAATACTAAGAAGCAGGGACCTTTTGCCTCATTGCAATAAGAAAGCAAGAAGGGTCACCACCAGATCTACTGGAACCATCTGAGAAAATTTGTCAAAAGCTGTCTTGTTGTATCTGCTCAAACCCACACAGTCTGATCCAGAAACATTGCCTCAATATGTCCCTCTAGTGTTCTATCAGGATGCAAGGTACATAGGCTTCATTAAGCTGGACTCTGTGAACTTCCTTGAATGGGTCATCTAAGACATCATACCTTGTTGTAGCCACGTGTTCTGGGAAACAAACTCACTTAGAAGGACAATGCAGATAGTGGAGTGCAGTTTATTACACTATTACACTGGTGGGCCCAAGGCAGAGTCTCCTCTTAGTCAAGGACCCTGACCAGTTTTTCTGAAAACCTTATATACCCTACATGCCAAACCCACCTCCCCAAATTCCCTGAAACTAGTCTGAACAAAGGACAAGAAAGATACAATCAAAGTTAACCCGTGATTCATATGACTTAAGCCTAGGTAGTTAACAGGGGACAATTATCAATAGGCCTGTGGTCATACCCCAATAAGTATAATTGAATTTATGATTCTATTCAGTTACACAGATAATTAGGGTACTCTTTTAGGCAGCAGAGAGTCTAGGTACAAGCCCTGAGGCTCTTCTGTCCAGGGGACCTGGTTTTCCAGTTGGTATGTTGTTTCCATAGATATTGGGCGTATAGCTCAAAGTCCACAGTCCGGCCCAAGATGGAGTCCTGCTTTCAAGATGGAGCCTCTTCTGTCTGTTTCCTCCTTCATTCCCCACTCTTGATGCTCTTAACTCATAGTATGAGCATCATTCATAGGGATATATTGCACCCTGACTCTCCGACCTCTAATTTGGGAGAATGATATCAACCTTTGGGTTACAAAGTTCATAATACATTGTAAAATAAAGGGTCCACAAAGCAGAACTATCAAGGCAACTATAACAATGGTAAATATAGTTTTTCACCCATCACCCTTCACCCAAGATAGGACTAAAGTCCAAAAAGGAAGATTATCATCAGACATAACTTTTACCTGACCTTTCATGTCATCTAGGGTAGCTGATATATAACCAGATAAATCAGGAATATATACACAACATTCAACTTTAATTATAGCACAGGTCCCTCTTTGTACTGAAACTATGGGTAGTCTCAAGATGATACCAGCAAGTCCTTGTAGCAGCAGTTGATTATAGAGCTTCATCTCTTTTTCTTCTTTAAGATGATCTTGGTTTCACAGGGATCAGTGGGGTCCTTTTGTATAGTGCACTCAGCATCCTCCGGGTCTGCGTGGTATGCTCTCTTCACCCTCATGTGGTGGATCCAGGGAGTGACACCTGCAACGTTAACTGCAGTAGGGCTGGTTATAACAACAGTATATGGACCCTTCTAATGTGGGGCCAAGGAGTCATGTTTGCAGTCTTTGACCACACCTGATCCCCGGGTACAAATTCGTGAATCTGTTCCTCAGGGGGAATGGCACACTTTCTTGTACAAACTTAGTTACCTGATTTATTACGTTACCCAGTTGTTCCATCTGTTGTGAAATCTCATCTCCCCTTATCTGAGGCAAATTTGTTGACACCTGTTTTACTATGGGAGGGGGCCTCCCATGCACAATTTTGTACAGAGAAGAGCCATGGGACTGTGGGGTCATCCTGAGTCTGAGCAGAGCGTCGGAAACAAGTTCACTCAGGAACAGTCAGTCTCTAAGATCCACTTGGAGAGTGTCTCTTTAAGTGTCCGGTTGGTTCCTTCCATGATCTCAGAACTCTGGGGCCTACACATTGTATGTAATTTCCACTTGATGTTTAAAATTTTGCTTACTTGTTATACTAAATCAGCTACGAAAGCCGGGCCATTGTCCGATCCAATGCTGGTCAGTTCAGTTTAGTTCAGTCGCTCAGTCGTGTCCAACTCTTTGCAACCCCATGAATCACAGCACACCAGGCCTCCCTGTCCATCACCAGTTCCCAGAGTTCACTCAGACTCATGTCCATCAAGTCGATGATGCCATCCAGCCATCCCATCCTCTGTCATCCCCTTGTCCTCCTGCCCCCAATCCCTCCCAGCATCAAGGTCTTTTCTTTTCTTTTTTTTCAAGGTCTTTTCCAATGAGTCAACACTTCACATGAATTGGCCAAAGTATTGGAGTTTCAGCTTCAGCATCAGTCCTTCCAATGAACACCCAGGACTGATCTCCTTTAGGATGGATTGGTTGGATCTCCCTGCAGTCCAAGGGACTCTCAAGAGTCTTCTCCAACACCACAGTTCAAAAGCATCAAGTCTTCAGTGCTCAGCTTTCTTCACAGTCCAACTCTCACATCCTTACAAAAATCATAGCCTTGACTAGACGGACCTTAGTCGGCAAAGTAATGTCTCTGCTTTTGAATATGCTATCTAGGTTGGTCATAACTTTTCTTCCAAGGTGTAAGCGTCTTTTAATTTCATGGCTGCAATCACCACCTGCCTGAGGTCAGAGGTGGTGGCCCAGACGAGCTACGAGCTACCGCACGCCCAAGGTCAAGGCGGTGGCCGAGAGTGCCAGGTTATGACAGCACAGGACCGGCTGAGAGGAGCTACCATGCCCAAGGTCAGGGCAGCGGCCGAGAGGACCTACCCCACGCCTGAGGCCAGGGCAGCGGCCAAGAGGAGCTACCTCACATCCAAGGAGTGGTGGCTGCAAGGGCGCAGGAGGGCCAAGAGGAGCTACTCCACGTTCAAGGTCAGGAGGGGTGGCCGTGAGGAAATACCCCTCATCCAAGGTAAGGAGCAGCGGCTGCGCTTTGCTGGGGCAGCCGAGAAGAGATACCCCACGTCCAAGGTAAGAGAAACCCAAGTAAGATGGTAGATGTTGCAAGAGGGCATCAGAGGGCAGACACACTGAAACCATAACTACAGAAAACTAGCCAATCTGATCACATGGACCACAGCCTTGTCTAACTCAATGAAACTAAGCCATGCCCTGTGGGGCCATCCAAGACGGACAGGACATGATGAAGAGGTCTGACAGAATGTAGTCGACTGGAGAAGGGAATGGCAAACCACTTCAGTATCCTTGCCTTGAGAACCCCATGAACAGTATGAAAAGGCAAAATGATAGGATAGTGAAAGGGGAACTCCCTGGGTCAGTAGGTGCCCGATATGCTACGGGAGATCAGTGAAGAATAACTCCAGAAGGAATGAAGGGATGGAGCCAAAGCAAAAACAATACCCAGTTGTGGATGCGATTGGTGATAGAAGCAAGGTCCGATGCTATAAAGAGCAATATTGCATAGGTACCTGGAATGTTAGTTCCATGAATCAAGGCAGATTGGAAGTGGTCAAACAGGCGATGGCAAGAGTGAACGTCGACATTCTAGGAATCAGCGAACTAAAATGGACTGGAATGGGTGAATTTAACTCAGAAGACCACTATATCTACTACTGCAGGCAGGAATCCCTTAGAAGAAATGGAGTTAGCCATCATGGTCAACAAAAGAGTCCGAAATGCAGTACTTGGATGCAATCTCAAAAACTACAGAATGATCTCTGTTCATTTCCAAGACAAACCATTCAATATCACGGTAATCCAACTCTATGCCCCAACCAGTAATGCTGAAGAAGCTGAAGTTGAACGGTTCTATGAAGACCTACAAGACCTTTTAGAACTAACACCCAAAAAGATGTCCAATGCTGGTAGGAAATCCAAATCTGGGAACTATCTCCCTAAGCAGGCAACAGGCTACTTTTGATGCTCTTTCAGTCCGGGTAAGAAAAGCTTCTACCCATCCGGAGAACGTACATATTATGACCAGCAGGTAATGGTAGTGTCGGTGAGGTTTCCTTTCAGGGAAGTCCACTTCCAGGTGTTCAAAGGGCAGCGTACCTTTTACCTGAATCCCTGGAGGTTTCTGTCTGTGCCAAGGGGCAACATTGACCTGTGAGCAGGCAGTGTAGTTCTGAGATTTTGTCCTGCATAGGGAAGAGAGGCAAGGAACCAAGAAATATTTTCAAATTAGCTCTTCCAGTTTATCATGGCCTAGATGGGTCACTTGGTGTGTTCGGTTTACCAGAGTGGGTGCCAGCTCCTCTGGTACCAATAATTTGCCACTTGGCAATTCCCACCATCTCTTTTCAGTCTTGATGGCCCCTTCTTCTCTGGCTAGTTCGTTTTGGGCTTCAGTGTATTTTGGAGAGTCTAGCTTTAGCTAGGTAGCTCCGCCAATATGAGAGCTTTAATAGGGGCTTCACTTGTCACCCTCAAGCCCTCGGCTGCTTGTTTAGCGGTCTTATCTGTCAGTCTGCTCCCTGAGCCCAGGGGGTATCCTCTTTTTGACGTCCTCAGCAGTGTATGACTGCAACTCTTTCTGGTTCCCAGGCAATATCTAATAGGGTCTTAATTTCTTTCTTATTTTTAATATCTTTTTTACTAGCTGTTAAAGGCCTCTCTCCTTATACAGAGCCCTGTAGTGTGGCAAAAGCATACCCGAGTCTGTGTCAGTGTTTGTCTTCTTACCTTTTGACAGCTAGAGGGCCTGGATTAGAGCATATAGTTTGGCCCATTGAGCAGACCAGTGTGATGGCAGAGAGCTAGCCTCAACAATGGTTTCTTCCATGACTACTGCATATACCAACAGTCATTGTCCTTATTTCACCAGGCTGGTGCCATTGGTGTACAGGACCAAATCTGGGTCCGGGATTGGCTGGTCTCTCAAGTTAGGTCTGCTGGCGTATTTCCTTGCAATCATGTGAGGGTCCACCTTCTCCCACAAGAGAGTGGCCAGATTCAGGGTCTGACAAGGCTCAGTAGTAACATGGAGGTTCTCACATAACAGTCCCTGGTATTGAGTAATCTGGAATGTTGACAGCCATTTATGGGGGACCCCTTGCAGGAAAGTATTGACCTCGTGCGGGACTTTTACAAACAAATTTTGGCCCAAAGTCAGTTTGGTTGCCTCCTGGACCAGTAAGGCAACTGCAGCATCTGCCTGTAAACGTCCCAGCCACCCAGTGGCAACACTGTCCAGCTGATTAGAGATAAGTCACAGGTCTGTCCCATGTTCCCATAGTCTGGGACAACACTCCCGTAGCCACCTTGTCCTTTTCAGTCACGTAAAGAGTAAATGGCTTAGCAAGGTCTGGCAGGCCCAAGGCGGGTGCTGACATAATTGTACCAGATTTGAGTTCTGTTACCAGTGGGACTTGTTTTGCAACCCTTGGGTGGGTTGTCTTCCACCCAGACTTCAGGGAATTGTTGAGTTAACTTTCTCTCTCGACTGTTTAGCCCATCCGGTTTCCCTTCTGGGAGATTGTGCAACCTCCATTCATCTTGAGGAGTTACTGAGAAGAAGAGTAAATAGGTGGTTGAGCCCACTCAAACAGTGAGTCTTTCATGGGGGGAAAGGTCACTTGTGTCCCCAGTTTAGACAGCAAGTCTCTTCCTAACAAAGGTACTGGGCATTCAGGGATGTATAAAAATTCATGAGTCACTTGGTGTCCCCCCATCTGATATTTTCAGGGTAGGCTAGAGACACAAAGGCTGCATTTATCACCATCTGAGACTCAGCAGCCTCTGGCTGGGTCTATTGACGTTTAACGTCTATAGGCCTCTCACAGTCTTTTGCAGAACTCAGAGGGTGATTCGCTTTCCCTTTGAATCACTTCAGAGGGCTTTGTGATACTCATAGCTTTTCTGGCTCCCCTCTTGAGACCTTGTAAAGTAGTCACCCGATATCTCTCCAGGTGGCCCCTCCCTTTTTCTGTGTTACAGTCCCAGTTGGGCCTTTTATTGGGGGTGGCTAGTTCTGCCCACTGCTGCGGGTTTGCAGTACCCTCAGGTGCCATTTCTCTTAACCATTTTTTGGCCTCAGTTAGGATCCTGTGTCTTTCCTCAGTGCTGAAAAGGGAGACTAGTAGTTGGATTATGTCATCCTATGCAGGGCGGTGGGTTCGAAAAATACTCTCCATTAGCCCAATCATGGCTTGTGGCTCCCCCAGGTACAGTGGAAGGTGTCTCTGCCAGTTTAATATATCCATAGAGGAAAATGGCTGGTGATACTAGGCTACAGGGGGCTGATGGTAGTGCCCCATGCATCCTAAACTGGAGGCTGTTGTAGCTCTCTGAGGGGCATCTGTAGTGTTCTTTCCCCCTGTTCCTTGGTGGGGAGTAGCCTCTAATTGCTGTTTTCTTTCCCCTTCCCATCAGTACTCACCAGGAGAGGTGGATACAATCTAGGAGGTCCAGCTGAGGTGGAATTCTGGGGGCCTTGACCAGAGGTTTCCATTGCTGGGATTGGAGCCTGCCAAAACGGTGGCTCTACGAACTCGGGGAGAGCTGGTGAAAGAGCAGTGGCTGCTGCAGGAACTTCACCTGGCCCTGGATTGGGCATTAAGGCGGCCTCCAGTCCTGGTGGAGCACTGGGAGGCAGACGTGTCATTATCCAGTATGGGGGAGGAATCAGGTCATCCCCATCCAAATCCTGTAGAATTTCCTTTTTTTATCATCAGTCAATGTTTGTGCCATTAATATTTTTCCCTTTCCCTTCTGGAATACAGAACCTTGTTCAAGTAGGAGGGTCTTGAGCTAACCCTAGCCGTGAGTCAATATATGGGTTTTGATCTGGGTGTCCTGGCTCTCCTGTGACAACTGTACAGACTGCTTCACTATTTTTAAGTTCGTGGTGTTCTCTGGTGGCCATCCAACTCCCATAGGGCCATTCGACCTCACAGAGTATGCAGAGGCGGTTAGACTTCATCTTCACCCCATTCAGTTCAGTTCAGTCGCTCAGTCATGTCCAACTCTTTGCGACCACATGAATTGCTGCACACCAGGCCTCCCTATCCATCACCAACTCCCGGAGTTCACTCAAACTCATGTCCATCGAGTCAGTGATGCCATCCAGCCTTCTCATCCTCTGTCGTCCCCTTCTCCTCCTGCCCCCAATCTCTCCCAGCATCAAAGTCTTTTCCAATGAGTCAACTCTTCGCATGAGGTGGCCAAAGTACTGGAGTTTCAGCTTTAGCATCATTCCTTCCAAAGAATACCCAGGGCTGATCTCCTTCAGAATGGACTGGTTGGATCTCCTTGCAGTCCAAGGGACTCTCAAGAGTCTTCTCCAACACCACAGTTCAAAAGCATCAGTTCTTCAGCGCTCAGCCTTCTTCACAGTCCAACTCTCACATCCATACATGACCACAGGAAAAACCATAGCCTTATAGTCTCCTCCAAATCCCTTCTTTAAAATTTTAATCATGTACTGTAGTACAGTTGCCTTAGATTCACTTCCCCCCATCTTGTTTACCTTCTCAGCCCTTCTTCTACTTTTCCTTTTTGTTCTGTCTACGAAGTTCTCAGTACCCTATGTACTTCTGATATTTCCACTCAGTGACACTTAAATTGCTATTCTGCCTCCTTCTTAACTGGAGTGAGAAGAGCCTTACCTGCCAGATCCCAGAGGGAGAAGGGAGATCGGCGTGTCTTCACCTGCCGGTCAGCACAGCTGAACCAGAACACCACGTGATCCAAGACTGTTTCTCCCTTAACTTTTAAAGTCCATTCTGTTTTGGTGGGCTTGATCAGGTGTGGATGAAAATACAGATGGGTTAAATATCCCACATCCCAGGCCATCTCCAGAAAAGCCAATTCGTACTCACTTATGTGTCCCCCTCCTTCTAGCCTGATAATTCCGAGGGGGTCGAGAATTTCATAGCAGATGGGACACCTCCTTGGGGAGGGCAGAATATGAGCACACAAAAACCAAGTTTCTTCTCCTAAAAATCCCCTGGCAATTGCTTGGTAATAATTTTCCCCAAGACGGCGTGGACACCACCTCCTAAATGACCTTCAGTGAAGAAGGAATTCACAGGGCTTGGACTCCATCTTAGGCCTGTTCATGCTGATCATGCTCGGCCACCTTTCCAATGGACTCTGAACTCTGTGTTTAGTGCCTATGAAAACAACAACAGAAGGATAAGACCCCCTCCAGACAGGGGAACCTTGAAGATCGTATCTAGGTTACTCATAGCCTGAGAGAAAACATACACTAATCACCCCTTCCTCCAGACAGGCCATAAATTTTTCTGTATCTATCGGAGTGTAACCTCAGGTTTATTGATTATCAGCTAATTGTTTGACTGTTTGAGCACATGAGCACATAGCACGTGAATGATGGGGTTATTGGGACTGTATTTTCCTTGGTTTATGTAAATCTCAAGGAATTTGGAGTGGTGAGTTCAGACACAAACACATGGGGTATAAAAGATTTTCACAAATGCTGGTCAGGGTCCTTGGCTAAGAGAAGACTCTGCCTTGGGCCCACTGGTGTAATAAACTGTACTCCACTATCTGCATTGTCCTTCTGAGTGAGTTTGTTTCCCAGAACGCGTGGCTACAACACACAAATTTCCTTTCTAAGCCCTAACACACGCGTCAACCTGTGTACCAAGCAATCATTGCCACCTGCCTATTCCAGGCTCCTGTGGGTCTGTGCCCCTGCTAATCCCTGCCAGGGGGTGATCAGGACCCCTCTTCCACCCTACCAGGTGGGTTCCTCCTCACCTGAGTGTTCAGTTCCCCTGCTGCTGTCCACTACCTGCTAACATGAAAGGTCCAGGCATTGAGAAGCAGAATCCTTCCAGAAGGGCGAGGTGCCTTCCCCCCTAGAAGATTCGAGCCACAAGGCATCGGAGTAGTCCCAAATGGGACTTGTCTCCTCAAAGTGAGGAGTTTCCCAGTCCATGCACCAAATGTTGTAGCCACGTGTTCTGGGAAACAAACTCACTCAGAAGGACAATGCAGATAGTGGAGTGCAGTTTATTACACTATTACACCGGCGGGCCCAAGGCAGAGTCTCTCCTTAGCCAAGTACCCTGATCAGTTTTTCTGAAAACCTTATATACCCTAAGTGTACATGCCAAACCCACCTCCCCAAATTCCCTGAAACTAGTCTGAACAAAAGAAAAGAAAGATACAATCAAATTTGTATCTTTGATACAACAAAGGGGACAAGAGGCCTGTGGTCCTACCCCAATAAGCATAATAAAATTTATGATTCTATTTGGTTACACAGATAATTAGGTTATTCTTTTAGGCAGTAGAGAGTCTAGGTAAGAGCCCTGGGGCTCTTCCGTCCAGGGGGCCTGATTTTCCAGTTGTTTCCATAGATATTGGGCATATAGCTCAAAGTCCACTGTCTGGCCCAAGATGGAGTCCTGCTTTCAAGATGGAGCCTCTTCTGTCTGTTTCCTCCTTCAGCCTTACCAGAGAAGGAATGCTAACTCTTTGTAAGTTTAAGGAAAAGAAAAAAGACAGAAAATGAAACTTGCACAAGCATCCAGCTATCTCTACCACAGAGCCTAAATTCAAAGTTTTGTAATATTAGTAAATTCCAAGAATTTCCTGGTGATCCAGTGATTGAGACTCATGCTTTCACTAATGTGGGCCCAGGTTAGATCCCTGCTTGGGGAAAGAAAAAAAAAAAAAAAAAGATAGATAGGCTTTCCTGTATAAATTATATTATATATATAGGCTTCCCTGGTTGCTTAGTGGTAAAGAGCCGATGCAGGAGATGCAAGAGATGAGGGTTCAATCCCTGGGTCGGGAAGATCCCCTGGAGTAGGAAATAGCAACCCGCTCCAGTATTCCAGCCTGGGAAATCCTCTGGACAGAAGAGACTGGTGGGCTGCAGTCCATAATGTCACAAGGAGTCCGCCAAGGCTGGGCACACACACATGTATATATTGTTGGTGGTGGTTGTTTTGCAACCAAGTTCTATCTGACTCTTTGTGACCCCATGGACTGTAGCCCACCAGTATCCTCTGTCCAGAGGATTTCCCAGGCAAGAATACTGGAATGGATTGCCATTTCCTTCTCCAGGGGATCCATCTTCCCAACCCAGGGACTGAACCATGTCTCCTGCATTGACAGGCAGAACCTTTACTGCTGACCCACCAGGGAAGCCCATATATGTGTATGTACACATATGTGTGTGTGTATATATATACATAATTAAATTCCATCAGCAAAGCCATACTGAAGTCCCTTGAGCTTTAATCATTGTCCCAAGAGGCAAACAAATTGTCTTGGGAGGCTCTAGGCCACAGATAGGACCACTTTGTCCCAAAGACCGCTAACAGAAACAGTATCCACAGACCAGCCAGACTCTAACTTCGGGGAATAAGAATCCTGCTGGCAGAGGAGAAAG
Organism: Oryx dammah; assembly: GCF_014754425.2. Lineage (NCBI taxonomy): Eukaryota > Metazoa > Chordata > Mammalia > Artiodactyla > Bovidae > Oryx > Oryx dammah. Next base: position 20,508,852 of record NW_024070195.1, read on the forward strand.
AAATACATATGAAACTAGCACAAATAAGGCTCAGAGAGTTCATAAGCCTTCTCAGCAACACCCCAAATAAGAATGTTTCTGAAAAATGTAAAATATGCCAATCAGTCACCAGAACACTGCTCTGGAAAATGTGAAAATTATATTATTTGATAATGAATCTGAGACTTGAGTTTCAGAGGTGCTAAAAAAGGTGGAAACGGTCTGGTTTTCAGTTCATTTGCCTCTGTTGTAAAATATATTCCCCCCCCCAATGTGTGCTGTACATGCAAACAGACGTTAGCCAAAAACCACAGAAATGTTTTAATTAATGCATGTCTTCCTCTCTTCACAAGTTCAGACCTTTTATTTCTCTACTCGGTAAATCTTTTATGAGAAAAAAATAAATCTATTATTATATATAAGACATAAAGCAGATATACATAATAAATACTGATTTATACATACATACATATGCATAAATGATTCAATTAGGGAAACACAAAGTGACACAAAGTGAGAATTAGGCTGGGATTTTTTTTCACAATACAATATAGTTTCAGTTTTCAAACCTCACTGGTTTCTGCCCAGCAACTGATGAGAACCACCCCTCTGAACCAATCCGAAACTAATTCTTTCACAGACCGATTCTTACTCTGTCAGAGTGAGCATGCATTGCTTTTTTTCCTTTCTTCCAGAGAAAAGAGACTCTTATTTATAATGAGGAACTATTGATTATCTTTACTCTGGGCTGTAATTATCAGATGGGATTGCCAAGAGGTGAGTGTGGGAAAATAGGTAAAATCCAGGGTGACGAGCCTTGGAAGGAGGGAGGCTGAAGAGCTGAGAGTGGGCCTTGCCCAGAGAAAGTGATTGGGGCTCGGGTGTGCTGTAGTAAGGGGGTGAGGAAATGGAGACAGCAGGGCAATGCAAAGGCTAAAGACCTGAATTTGAGCATTTGTGGGAAAGTCACAATGTGAATGAAAAAAGCTTGCTGATTGTTCTTAGGAGATTACTGTGATCAGAAAGGAGCAAAGGACTTTTAATCTCTCCTAGTCATCTCTGGGAATGTGTTCTAAGAGATTCTGAAAAAAAGATATGCCTTAAAGATTTGCATGTAAAGATGTTCATTACAGAATTATTTGTAATTTAAAAAATCTGAATCAACATATGCAACAGTTGGAAAATGGATACAAACACATTGTCCAATCATGAAAGGGATTTTGGAATCATGTTTTTAATAAAGAGTTTTTATTTCTAATTGTAACAAAGCTGAATTTAATTTGGAGATTTACATTGTATCTACATTTTGCTATTGAATCTTATTTATGATGAACAGCTTTAAACGTGAAAGTTTGTGTTAATACTTGATATTTTTTTTCTTTAAGAGTAGTTTCTACAGGTGGAATTTCTGGGTCAAATGATAATTTTGACAATTTTTAGGCATTTAGTATATATCTATGGTCAAAATACTTCCAGAAATCCTTATAGTCCCATGAAGCAAAGTATATGATTACTGTCACAGATTATTTAAATTTTATTCCTTTATATTTTTCTCTGTTTTGATGTTGTCTTGTAGCCACACGTTCCAGGAAACAAACTCACTCAGAAGGACAATGCAGGTAGTGGAGTGCAGTTTATTACACCGGCGGGCCTAAGGCAGAGTCTCCTCTTAGTCAAGGACCCTGACCAGCATTTGTGAAAATCTTTTACAAATGTGTATGTGTCTGAACCCACCACTCCAAATTCCTTGAGACTTACAGAAATCAAGGAAAATACAATCCCAATAACCCCATCATTCATGTGCTATGTGCTCATGTGTTCAAACAGTCAAACAATTAGCCAATAATCAATAAACCTGAGGTTACACTCCGATAGATACAGAAAAATTTATGGCCTGTCTGGAGGAAGGGGTGATTAGTGTCTGTTCTCTCTTAGGCGATGAGTAACCTAGATACGATCTTCAAGGTTCCCCTGTCTGGAGGGGGTCTTATCCTTCTGTTGTTGTTTTCATAAGCACTGAGAAACAGTGGAAACAGTGTCAGACTTTATTTTGGGGGCTCCAAAATCACTGCAGATGGTGACTGCAGCCATGAAATTAAAAGACCCTTACTCCTTGGAAGAAAAGTTGTGACCAACCTAGATAGCATATTCAAAAGCACAGACATTACTTTGCCGACTAAGGTCCGTCTAGTCAAGGCTATGGTTTTTCCTGTGGTCATGCATGGATGTGAGAGTTGGACTGTGAAGAAGGCTGAGCGCCGAAGAACTGATGCTTTTGAATTGTGGTGTTGGAGAAGACTCTTGAGAGTCCCTTGGACTGCAAGGAGATCCAACCAGTCCATTCTGAAGGAGATCAGCCCTGGGATTTCTTTGGAAGGAATGATGCTAAAGCTGAAACTCCAGTACTTTGGCCACCTCACGTGAAGAGTTGACTCATTGGAAAAGACTTTGATGCTGGGAGGGATTGGGGGCAGGAGGAGAAGGGGATGACCGAGGATGAGATGGCTGGATGGCATCACTGACTCGATGGACGTGTGTCTGAGTGAACTCTGGGAGTTGGTGATGGACAGGGAGGCCTGGCGTTCTGTGATTCATGGGATCACAAAGAGTCGGACATGACTGAGTGACTGAACTGAACTGAACTGAAACACAGAGTTCAGAGTCCATTGGAAAGGTGGCCGAGCATGATCAGCATGAACAGGCCTAAGATGGAGTCCAGGCCCTATGAATTCCTTCTTCAGTCTATAATCAGGAATAAAAATAATAATATGGAGAAGGAAATGGCAACCCACTCCAGTACTCTTGCCTGGAGAATCCCATGGACAGAGGAGCCTGGTGGGCTACAGTCCACGGGGTCGCAAAGAGTCGGACACGACTGAGCGACTTCACTTCACTTCACTTCACTTCACTTTTTTATATTTGGATTTTTAAAAATTATAACCTTTATCATGTTAAGAAATCCCCTATTTTTACATTACAAAAGTCATTTTTTAAAGTAACTGTTAAATTTCATGAAATGCTTTAGAAAGCATATTACACATGTAGTTTTTCTCTTTTATCCTTGTAATTTATTAAAATAGTCTACCAAGTGTCCTGGTGTTCGCTCAACTTGACATTTTTAGAATATATTCTACTAGCTCATGATGCTTGGCTCTTTAAATAGGTTTCTGGATTTGATTTGCTCTTACACTTAGCACCTGGGATCTGTATTCATAAGTGACATTGGTTCTTTCTTTGTTCTTTGTGTGTCTGTGTATACCATTTATGTCTGGTTTGGGTTATGACAGACACAGAAATGGTCTTCCCTGGTGGCTCAGCAGGTAAAGAATTCTTCCTGCAATGCAGGAGATGTGAGAGATGCTGGTTCAGTCCCTGGGCTGGAGTGAGTCCCCTGGAGGAGAAAATGGCAACCCACTCCTGTATTCTTGCCTGAAAAATCCCATGGACAGAGGAGTCTGGCGGGCTACACTCCAAGAGGTCACAAAGAGTCGGATGCTACTGAGTACACACAACAACAAAACATAGAAATGAGTTGGGAATTATTTCATCTTTTCAAGATCTGGAACAGGATAATATAGAACAAAGATACTCTCTCTCCTTGGATATTTGTTGTTATTCCATTACCATGAATTTGAAGCTTTTGATGGAAATTATGCATCTGCTCTTAACAGAAACTACAGAGAAATGAGATTAGCTGAGAAGGGCTGGTTAACCTAACTTTAGAGAAACAAAACTAAACAAAAATATAACAACATTCATGAATACCGGATATGTAACTGATTGCTTATTTTAGTGTTAAATGTCCATCTCTTATGACCAGAATCTGTCAGTACTTTGTTCATGGATAGATTTTTAGTACTGAGAATAGTGCCAAGCACATGGTAGACCTTTAATAAATTTATGTTGATTAAATAAATGAATAAAACAATAAAACAAAAAAATAAATAATAAAATAAATAATAATAATATCCCCCCCAAATTAGTGAAAATGTATTCCTCACTCTGAGGACAGCATTGAAATTGTTACCTATATAATGATGATGATAATAATAATAATATCCTCTCTCTAGCATCTTAGGGAGCAATTTTGAAGAGCAGAAGATATGGTGAAAGGCAATCTTTTGTCTGAGGGTATGTCTGAGTTTCATGCAGGCTCCCAAGAAATCCCAGCTGGACAAATTTCTGCTCCCAGCTCCTCCTCAACCCACTCACCTCTCTCTGCTGGCCTCTTCTCAAAGGCAGTTCTTGGCACAGGTTTAAGAGTAGCAGGTACTGTGAATGCAGGCCTTATACTGGTTTGTTTAGAGCGAATTAGTGTGAGGAGACTTTATTTATTTATTGACATACAGTTGATTTACAGGAGTTGGTATTTTCTGAACAACTAATATGTTGCAGTCAGAGTAATTATTTGTAAAAAATTTTAATTGCTGAGTAAAACATGAAAACTTTTAAAACTGAAAACATTCGAATAATTTTCAAAGGTAGGAGGCAAAGCACAAAAGTGTCTCTCATTCAATCTTCAGTTTTCAGTTTAGCATGATCTCTTTTAAGGTGATTTGGACAGTAGCCTGCCAGGCTCCTCCATCCATGCAGATTCTCCAGGTAAGAATACTGGAGTGGGTTGTCATGTCCTTCTCCAGGGGATCTTACCAACCCAGGGATCAAACCCAGTCTCCTGCATTGCAGACAGATTTTTTACCATCTGAGCCACCAGAGAAGTCCAAGGTATAAACATTTACATACAAATTAATAAGTTAGGTTTTGTTTTTTTTAATATAATCATTAATTTTCTCTGCAGTGTGCTTTGTATTTATTTAATATATCTTGATTTTCTGGGTTAGTGACTATAAATTACTCTTAACTGCCACACTGAGTTCCCTCATACAGATCAGCCTTTATTTAACCAACCAGTCTTCTGTTAGTGGTTAGTGTGGCTGGTTAGCTTGTTTACCCCTTTTTTTTTTTTTTCACTTTTAAAAATAATGTTTTAGTGTCACCCTTACACACAATTCTCTCTGCACCAATGCAAGTGTTTTGCTAGACCAGATATCTAAAAGTGACGTTGCTAAGTCAATTCTGTACATTCTAAACTTCCTGTTTCATAATGTGTCATGAGTAACTGAAGTTCAAACAGATTTTTGAAATCACAGAGCTGCTGAATCGTGGTGCCATGACTTACCTCCCACACCCTTTTCATTTTCAACATCTAACACGTAGTGAGCCTGGCACACAGTGAGTGCTCGATAAACATTTGTTGAAGGAATGAAAATGCCTGGTTGAGACCTGGCCTTATTCTTAACTCTCCAATTCACTCGTCTTGGGGTTAAGAAGTGGTAGGTTCATGGGACTTGCCTGGAGGTCCAGTGGTTAGGATTAGGTACTTTCACTGGCAGTGGTCCAGATCCTGAAAGCCTCAAAGCTTGGCCAAAACTTAAAAAAAAAAAAAAAAAGAAGTGGTAGTTTCAGCCTCTGATTGACCCAGGGAATCTGCCAGGATCTTGGACCAAAGTCTGATGGGAAAGTGATGTGAACTTTGTAACAGCCATTGGTTGGGCCTAGAGGAGACAGATGGGCACACCCTGAGTCATTCGTCAGCACACCATTTCATGTGATATTTTCAGGAAAGAAAGAATACATGATGGGAGAAGGGAGAGGGCTCCATCTGGAGTTCTTAGTCTTGTCTTGGAATAATCGACTCTCAGGCTCTCCACCATATAGGGAGGAAGACAACTCTGGTATGGTTGGAGTGGAAGCCAAGTTAGAACTCCAGCTATAATCAAGCCTAGCTACCTGGCAAGGGCCCCACACTTCTCTTATCACACAAGGTGGAGGTGCTTTTATGGACCAAGATACATTTGGAAACACTGGGCTGGAACTGAGGTATTGCAGGGGCCCTGCCTCTGAGCTGGGAGAACCCCAGCATTTTATAGAGGCGTTAGCTGCTCTGGTCTGCTGTGTGTTTGGAAGTTGACATGTTTGCCCTTCTGTGCAAGTGCCAACAATTACATCTCCACCCCTAAAAGGCACTTCCTCAGCAGTACAAAGAACAAGATAGGGTAATTATCCATTGCTGGTGAGCCCAGAGGCAGGCCATCTGCCAAGGAACATTGATAAACACAGGAGGAAAGGGAAAAAAGAAAGTGAACCATTTCCTTTCCAGAGATGTTTCTCCCACTAAAGAACAAATGTTTCCCCCCAAAGAACTTTTTTTTTTTTTTTTGGTCATGCATGAGATTAGTTCCTCAACCAGGGATCAAAGCTGGCAGTGAAAATGCAGAGTCCTAACCACTGGATCACCAGGGAATTCCCAGAACTGTTGTGAAAAGAGTTCGCTAAAGACTTACCACGTTGCAACATTTGCATGTCCAGGATAGGCTTGCACTTTGAAACCACTTTATTGAAAAATAAGAATAAATGCTTTAATACAACTAAGTCCCCTGTGGAAGCACAGGAGGCCAGGCTCTGCTCTCTAAGCTAGGCCAAAAGAGCATTATCATTATGCAGAAAAATGCTTATTTCCATAAACTCTCCACCTCCCCTCCTCTCATTCATTGGATGACACCCAACTATTCTGATCATCTAAACTGAACTAAAATGCTAGCGAGTATTGATGGTTTAATATGTAAGCCCTCATCCATTCACTAACTCAACAAATATTCACTGAGGTTTTCATGTGAACCACCACCGTTCTTACAGGTGTCTTACACATCAGGAAACAAAATAGACCAATATCATTGCTCTGTGGAACTTACATTCTAGCAGCTGGAGACAGACGATAAATGTATGATATGTTCACTGGTGAAAATGCAATGGGAAAAAGAGAGAAGTTGAGGGGGATGGGAACAGTTTGTCACAATTCTGTGATCAGAGAGGGTCTCATAGAGGAACTGACTTTAAAGGATAGACTTGAAGGAAGTGAGAGAGTGAGCTTGTGGAGGTATGGGGAAGAGGGTTCCAGGCAGAGGGAAGAGTCAAGGTCAAGGTCTTCTGTCGTATTCTGTCCAAGGAACAGTAGGAAGGACAGTGTGCCTGGAGATGAAGTGAGGCATGCAGCTCCAGGAGGGCCAGGCCAGCCAATGGAAGGACTTCAGCATCTACTCAGAAGGTGCTGAGCAGAGGAGTGACAGGATGTAACTCAAGGAATGTTCTGGATGTTATATTGAGACTGTAGGGAACACAAGCAGAATCGGAGGACGCAGAGAGGAGAGTCCTATATTAATCAGAGTGTGATGGTGGAGGCTTGGACCTGACATAGCTGGGGAAGTGTGGGCGAGTATAGAGATTCTGAACATACTCAGTAGAGCCAAGGATTTCTTGATGGGCTAGGGTTACTGTCTGTACACTTAACATACATATTTTTACGGGAGATTTTCCATGTGGGAACTCAAAGGTGAAGAGACTCCCAAGCAGACATTTTGGCAGAGGAAGATTATGGGTCCTCACACTACTTATCCTGTGTTTCTCCCTGAATTGGCCCTGGGGATGCAGAGGTTCCCACACAGAATTCTCCATCTTCTTCCAGGTGGTATTTCTGCCTGACTCTTTCTGGCATCTCTCTGATTGCAGCACTGATGAAAATGACTTGGTCCCTAGACTTTCTTCCATTTCACCTCCTTATCTGCTTCATCTCCGACCAGCTGCTCACTCCTTGCTCCGAACACACAACGTTAGAGCCTCTGACAGTGGAAACTACCTGTGCTATTTCCAAGATGGCAACTTCTATGAGAAAGCCTTATCGGAGCTGAAGGTTGCAGGTGAGCCTTCAGGTTCTGTTCTGAGTGTGTTCCTCTTGGGACCTAGGAGCAAATGCAGTTTCTGCTCCAAATCCACCTCTCAGAGCTCTTGGCTGATCATTGGGAACTGCCTCCTCTGTCTTCTGACTTCATTTCTCTGAGACCCTCAGGAAAGAAGCAGGTCTTCCTCCAGGTAGACCCCTTCCTGTACACTATCTTGTCAAGTAAAGAGCTCCCTCCCGCCAACTGCCAGGGTCTAAGCTGGGAATTGGAAGGTCAGGATGGGAAGGATAGGAAAACATCTCCTTGGAGATGGTGCATGGTTGTCTGGGTTCAGGTGGCTTCTGGGGGCCCCTCCAGGTACTCGCCTCCATGAGCCCTGGGAGGCTGACCTGTAAGGGCAGCATCTGTGCTGTCACTTCTCCAAACTACACCCCCTAAGAGCACACTTGCAATTGAACCAGTTGACTTCAACCCTTGTTGCAGGAGGAGCAGTGCATGCCCTGTGGGAGCATGGGGGTCTCAGGAAGAGGGTGATAGAGGAGACTAGGTATAGACTCTGGGCTTCTGGTAGGAGATTTAGGGCAAGCTTTATGGAAATGGGCTTTGCTCTGGATGGGATGCTGTCAGAGGAGAGGAGGTATATTTCTGTGGGTGGATAACTTCATAAACTTCATAAGACTACAGTGAGGCTAATCTGGGACTGGTAAAGGAGTGGCATCACTCAGCCAGGACAGGGGAATGTTTGGTCAAGGTTATGTTTGGGACAGTGCTCGTATTTTTCTCTATCTTCAAACATGATTGTTGTTGGTCTTTTGTCTTCACCTGTTGTAGTGACAAAGGGCTCTTTGATGCTGATATTCCATGAAATTGCTTGTGTTCCACAGGAGAACACCAAGACTAGACTCATATTCCATGTCAAGTGTTGCATATCTCTTTCTCTGGGCATATCTCTTTATCTTGCTGTAGCTTCTGGCTGGGTTTGGTCCATGGGGAGCCATAGCAGAAGGTAGAAGGAGGAAGAGAGAGGGGTCAAGATACTTATGCCCCTGTCTTATTCACTGCAGGGCCACCTCTAGCTGGCTACATGCCCTTCCAGAAGATCACAGCTCCTCTTATGAAAGCTGTCTCTACATGACTCTCCCACTTTAGGTCTTCAAAACAGCTCCCTCTTCACTCCCCTTTGGGTTTAGGGGTGAGTGGTAACATTCCATTGTTCCTGGCCCTGGAGTACTGCTTTATTCCACGTAGTTTTCTCCTCACTATGACCACCCTTTTGCAAACAGGTTCTTAGAAAACTCAAGTTTAATTATCTGAGTGTGCCATCCAATTCCTGTTGAGACCCTCACTGATACAGGATGCTCCCAAGAACTGAGGCTCATTCATCCTTTCTACAGCACTGGGCTCTGACCTTCACATTCAAGTGATGGGCCATGAGAATGGGGGGATCCACTGGGGATGCGAGTCCACCAGCTGGTATCCCCAGCCCCAGATTCAGTGGAGAGATGCTGAGGGCCAGAACATGCCAGCTGTGACAGCACCTCTGGCTGCAGATGGAGCGGGCCTGTATGCAGTCACATCATCTCTAATCATGAAAGGCAGCTCTGGAGAAGGGGTATCTTGTATCATCAGAAATCCCCTCCTCAACCAGGAAAAGACAGCCCGGATTTCCATCGCAGGTGAGTACCCTGCTTAGTTGCAGGTATACTGTGAGGAGCCATGGCTGTTGGAAGAAGAAGGATGTGAACACCTGGAACTAATATAATATAAGTAAGTCAATTATACTCCAGTTTAAAAAAATTCCTTAAAAGAGACATATGTAAAATTTCATCTATAGAAAATTAGACAAAATGACAATTTAAACATTAACCAATTAAAATCTAGTATAGCCATATTAAAAAAAGAAAAGTATAAAAACAAAAAAAATTTTAATAAATTTAAAAAAAAAAAGAAAAGAAACGAAAGGGGGATGTGTGCTTCTCTGTGGTATACAGTGAAAGTGAGTCATTGAGCTGAGTTCCAGAGCCTTTAATGGAACTAGGTTTTTTTTTTTTTGTTTTCTCCTGTTTATGTCACAAGGATTTACTGAGCATTTTCTATGCACCAGGAACGGTGACAAGCGATGGGAACTGGAGAGAAGTGACGAAGATCAGATCCTTAAGTAAAGACGAATGACAAAGTTGGGGGTGGGTGGGTCCGTGTACAACTCATAATTTAGAGGAAATGCTAATCCCATTAAAATATAGTACAAAACAGTAGAAAAAAGAGCAAAGGGTGAATTATTAGTTCACAGAAAAGGAATAACACATGAAAGAGTGTCCAACCTCACTCACTAGAGAAATGTGTATTAAAACTTGTGTGAGTGGACAGGAGACTCGGATAATGTTTTATGTGCTTTTATTTGATAGTGGAACCATGTGGATGTAACCTATTATAAATTCTAAGTAGAAAAAAACTTGATTATGATGCTTAAGTAACAGATTTACATGTGAGAGACAGACATTTCAAGACAAGTTCTGGTATTATGTTATTACTATATCTATAAAACCTTAGCAGGGCCTAAAGGTCTCTGAGAACCTAGGAAGAGAAAGATTTTAATATCAGGAGATGAACTCCATGAACCCTGTCCTGAGGGTGAGAAGCTAAGACTGGATCCCATTGCAGACCCCTTCTTCAGGAGGGCCCAGCGCTGGATCGCTGCCTTTGCAGGGACCCTGACTGTCTGTCTGCTGCTTCTCGCTGGAGCTGGTTACTTTCTGTGGCTACAGAGGAAGGAAAAAGAGGCTCTATTCACGGAGAAAGAAAGAGCGAAAAAGGAAAAAGAAGCAGCTTAGGCAGAAAAGGAGCAAGAACAAAGAATAAAAGGTATCTGACATGGAGAGGGAGTCTAAGGCCCATGCTTTGCAGGAGGGAGCTGGATCACCTCACCCCATCCCCACCTCTTGCACGCAACTCAGCACTTGGTCATCTTTAAGATTTATTTTCTAGAGGTCCTCCTCCTTCCACCCCGATAACAGTACTTTTTTTTTTTTTTTCCTGCTTCTTTTCCAGAGATGCTTCAGTATGAGCTCGGTAAGTTCTGATTCCCCCAGGGACCTATGCTCATCTTCTTATGACTTACCACTTAATGACTCACCACTTTTCTTCCATTGCAGAGTGGAGAAAGGTCCAGTACATGACTCACAAGTGGCTCTGACATTTTCTCTGAATTCACATAGAAGACTGTCTCTGCCCATATATTTTCCAGCTGGGTTCCTCAGCCCCTAACTCTGCCCTGGGAAGAAGGAATGTTCTGGATCCTTTTTCCCAGGAGAAGAAATATGGGTGACTGGAGAGGGGAAAGTAGTTGGTAGGGAGAATAGAGAGTGTTTCCTTTTTTAATAGAGAAAGGAGCCTTCAGTCTCCTTCCCTAAAGAAGAGAGGGGAGGTGAGAGTTGAACAGGCAGAGGCAGAAGGTAAGAAGGGTGGAGTGGTCAAAAAGAAGGCGAGATGAAGCAAAAGTAAAAAGAAAGGACTCAGAAATGACAGAGTTCAGATGATGTCTCTACCTTTCTTCCATTGTAGGTGGGGAGAAGTCACAAACCCATCCAGGTGAGTGACCTGGATGCTCTCTGAGTTTCCTGGCACAGGTAGATAAACATTTAAACCTTTTTATTGCTGCGTGACCCACTGGCATTTGCAGTAGGAATACTCAGATCTAACCCAGAGGCTCATTTTCTGTGGGGAGTACCACCCCTGCTTTTCTACAGCCTCAGAGACGACCTTCAGATATAGTGTCTGGGCAGTTTAACCACTTCCTGCCCTACCGACATACATACCCCCCCACACACACACCCCCCCACACACACAGCCTAGTATAGCCTGGCCATGTCACCTGCAGCCCCAGCACAATAGAGTGAAGAAAATCTACCATTTTTGAGAGGTTTTATGCCTGATTTACCCAAGCTGTAGATGAAGGAAGAGACTGAAAAAAGGGACACAGAAAAGGCTCAGTGAGGAGAATGGGTAAGGGAAAGATCAGAATTCATGAGCATTCCTTTTTGTGTCTCCTTTCTTTCGGAGTGGAAGAAGGTCCTCTTCCAAGCTGGTGAGTGAATCACTGTACATCCCCTAGGACGAAAATCCGAGGGACCATATTCCCTTTTTCTTTTCCACGTCTTGAGATTCTGGGACAGCAAGCTCCTGTGACTGGGGGAGTTCTGACTGGAGATCTCAGTCTCCAGCAGCCTTCCACTGCGTGCCCAGAGAACTGGTGAGAATTGCTCTCCTGGGCTTCCACAGATCTTTATGGGAAGGAAGAGGCATCAGTGGGGGAGGTGAGGGGAAGGACAAGCAGGGTGAACTAATATTGCAGCGAGAGTGCAGAAGCAATGTGACCAAGGAGAGAAAGCAATGCTCAAAGGTCATGTCCTTTCCCAAGGTCCATATACCAGCTCTTGCCACTGTGTGTCCTCAAGTTATTTTATGTTTTGAGCTTCAGTCTCCTCACTTGTAGACGATGATTGTAGTTCCTATTTATGAGAGAGTTGAGGTAAAGACTAAATGAGTTAATGAACGTGTACTTGGTTAAAAAGCCAGCAAAAAAGAGATATTTTATTCAAAATGGGTGGTTGAAGAGGGCTTAAAGAATCAATTATTTACAAAGGGAAGAAAGAGAGCAAAGGGAAACCAACAAAGGACTATTCAGTCCCCAAGGGTTCACAACACTTGGGTGCTGTCACCATGCTGGGCCTGAAGAGATGGGGAGGAGAGTGTTTGGCCCACAGGAAGCTGTAGCTCACAGAGAGGGCAGCCTGAGATGAGTCATCCCCTTGGTCAGGCATCACTCCCTGAAGCTGGCAGGGAAGAAGTGGAGGAGGAAATAAATGTCATGCCTCTCTCCTTGCTCCTTCCAATCTTCAGCTAGTGCCTCCCACTGACCAAACCCAACAAGTGACCAGAGGCAAGGGAGCCCAGTGTTACTGTCCAAAGAGGACAGATTCCAGGGTCCAGAAAAGGGTAGAAGAACATGGAGAGTGGGCCTGAGAGCACATGAAGCCCTCAACATAATGCCCCTTAGCCCAGAAAAAGACTGGCAGCTATTAAAACATCAGGGACTTCCTCTATGCCTGGCCCTAAACCAAATACACAATGTGTGTTATTTTCTACCCTAAAGATTAGTATTTTTTAAGCCCCATTTTTCAGATAAGAAAATTGAGGCTTAAAATATTATACAGCCTGGGCCAATGGAAAAAAGAGAAAAGACATTCACTTCATGAGTGGTAGCACAAGGATTGAAATTTAAACCCGTATGCCTATGGAGCACGAGCTTCCCAGGTGGCACAAGTAGTAAAGAATCCACCTGCTAATACAGGAGATGTAAGAGATGTGGGTTTGATCCCTGAGTCAGGAAGATCCCCAGCAAGAGGGTACGGCAAACCACTCCAGTATTCTTACCTGGAGAATCCCATGGACAGGGGAGCCTGGCAGGTACAGTCCACTGGGTCACAAAGAGTTGGACACTACTGAAGCAACTTAGCAAGCATCTATGCCTATAAAGTACAGGTGGGCAGAGTCACTTCAGGGAGAGAAACAGGAAAAACGTAGCTGGAAGGAGCTAGCTCTAGATGTTGGTTAAGCAGACTCTGACGCTCATCACTTTCCCCTTTCCTACTGAACACAAACCCCTTAGGGCTTTCCTCAGGTGTTGCTGAGAGGGTCACATTCAGGGCAGGCTGTGGGCATCCAGCCCTGGACTTGGGCTTCCTCAACCAGACCTAGGGCTTGAGGGCTGAGGCTCTGAGATCTAGGAACAATGGTTCACCCATCATCCCGCCCCCCCAAAATTTCTGCAGAGGATGTGCTTTTGGATCCCAACACAGTGAACCCCATCCTGCTCGTGTCTGATGACCAGAGGAGCCTGCAGCGGGCAGAGGAATGCTGAAATCTGCCAGACAGCCCCAAGTGGTTTGATTGGCACTACTGTGCGCTTGGCTGCAAGAGCTTCACATCAGGGAGACGTTACTGGGAGGAGGAGATTGGGGACAGGAAAGAGTGGCATGTCAGGGTGTGCAGGGAGGACGTGGAGAGAAAATGCTGGATTAAAATGAGCCCGGAGAATGACTTCTGAACTATAGGGCTGTCTGATGAGAATGACTACCGGGCTCTCACTGAGCCCCGGACCAAACTGACAGTTGCCAGCCCTCCTGAAAAAGTGGGGGTTTTCCTGGACTATGAGACTGGTGAAGTCTCCTTCTACAACACTGTGGCTGGATCTCATATCTACACCTTCCCGCACACCTCCTTCTCCAGGCCTCTGTGGCCTGTTTTCAGGATTTTGACCTTGGAACCCACTGCCTTGACCATTTGCCCAGTGTCAACAGGAGGAGGGAGTCCTGGTGTTCCTGACCTAGTGCCTGACCTTTCTCTGGAAACCCCAGTGGTCCTGACCTCAGCTGAAGAGAATGGAGAGCCTCAGGCTGAAGTCACGTCCTTGCTTCTCCCTGCCCAGCCTGCAGCTGAGGGTCTCTTCCCTAACAGCAGCAACAAATCGCAACCATAAAATGCTAAAGGCACACACAGTGTGAAGCACTCTACTAATATTAATAAAGTTATTTATTTCATATGGACAATTGAGTTTGATACTGCTTTATTGTCTCTCTTCCTAGAGGTCACTCAGCTAGTAAATGATGGCTGGGCATTGAATAATAAAACATTTACAGATGATTTACAATATACTGGATGTTGTGCTAAAAGCTTTAAATGTTTCACTCTTCATAGCAACCCTATGTCACAGCCTCATTTCAAGAGTGTGGAAACTGAGGCAGGGCCAAGTTAAGCAAGTTATATAATTCATAATTCATCAAATAGTCAGTGCTGTTGGGGCTCCTCTCCCCCACCCACCCTCCCTCTACCCCTAGCCTTTTTCCTAGCTCAATTGCCCCTGTGAGGGAGGGACCATGTACAGCCCTGAGCATTCCTTCCCAGGGCACCCCAGGTTAAAGATCATTTTAAGTGCCTATGGAAGCCACACCCCACTTGGTTCCTTCAGGATCGATGGTCACAGCTATAGGTCCAGCAGTTCATTGGGTTGGCTCGGCAGGGTGACTTGATCCAGAGAATGAATATACAGAAGTGCAAAAGGACTAAAGGCTAAAGTCTTAACTACTAAAGAGCATGTGTGCCCTGCTTCTCTCCTCCCCCTATCAATGTGCAATCCTGGAGCCCGAACCAATCCTCCTATGCTCAAGATGTCTAGAAAGCCTAACTTAATACTTAAAGATTGTCTGTAGAACAAGCATTTGGGAAGAATGAAACCCAGATGAACTGTAGTGGTATTTTTAATCACACAGTAGAGTCCATTTCTAGCAAAGGGATATTTCCACACCTGATCAGTTATTGATGTTAATGGATGTTCCTTTCAGCTGACGGGTACCAGGCAAAAGTTACTCTTCATCATCATCACTATTTTGTTCACCAATGTATCCCCTCTATCTGACATGTGGCTGTCAAGTTACATTTGTTAAATAAACAAACGTGTTAATAATCCTCACTCTTTAACTGAATCTTTTCTAGGTTTTAAGCCCCTACAGTTAACTTACCACAAGTTTTACAATTCATCTCATAATATTTTCACAAAATCCTCCTTGTATTAGTTTTCTATTGTTGCTGTAATAAATTGCCACAAATTTTGTGACCTAAAACAAAAATAAATTTATTATCTCATATTTTTGTAGGCCAGAAGACCATCATGGGTCTCATTGGGCTAAAATCAAGGTGGCTGCAGACTGTATGCCTTTTTGGAGGTGCTAGCAAAGAATCTGTTTCCTTGCTCATTCAAATTGTTGGCAGAATTTAGTTTCTGGCAGTTGTAGGACTGAGGTGGTCATTTCTTGCTGGCTGTCAGTCTAGGGCTCTTTCCTGCTTCTGAGGATCCCACATTCCCTACCTCCTGGTCCTCTTCCTCCATCTTCAAAGTAGTAACGGCAGATTGAATCCCTCTCCATCTTGGAATCCACCCTGGATCTTCTTCCACTGAATCTCTTTGACTCTCCTGTTTCTTCCCATTTTTAAAGAATTTATGTAATTAGATTGTGTCCATCCAGACAATCCAAGATAATCTTCCTATGTATCCAGGATAATCTCTCTACTTTAAGAGGCATAACCTTAATTCCAACCTGTAAAGTCTCTTTTTGCCATGTAATGTGTCATAATCAGAGGCTATAAAGATTATGGTGTGAACTCTTCAGCCTAGCACACATAGCCTTGGCCTTGCTCACTCTTAAGGAGGCCTCTGTTCTGTATATGCTAAGGGCCTCCATGATTGGAGATTCATTCCTGTGACTCTCAACAGGAATGACTCTTTTTGGAAATTTAATCTGTAGTTCTTCATTCAGTTACTAGACTCAGGTATGTATGTAAGTATCCCTTTACAGAAAAGGTGATTTTCCCTGTTGATGATGTCTGGTGAAATTTCTACTGATCTCATCTCTTAGATCAGGTTCCCCCAAAGCTGACTCTGAGTCAAGAACTTTGAGTCAGGTTGTCTGTTTGAGATGTAATCCCAGGAAACTGCAAATTTGAAAATAAATAAGAAGAGAAAGCCAACTAAAAGAAAAATGACATAAAGGGTACATTAATCAGTTGGTTATCATGTGGCAATAGGGCTCCATCGCATCTATCCAGCACTTAGAAATATGTGAAATTGAGATGGGCTTTGCTGACATCATCACCCGCCCACACCCCAACAACTAAACACACACACACACATACACACACACATGGGGAGGCCTCTCCTGGTGACTACAAGCAACGCCAAAATCCTTGGGGAAATCTCAAGGCTTCAAAAGAAAAAGGAAAGTATCACGCTTCTGTACAAAAATAAAAAGAAATTATTAAAAGGCTCTGCACAGCTGTAAGGTTTCAATTCCTGTACTGTTTCTGTGTGTTCTGCCCAGTAACTAGCGAAAAAGCAAGCTCAAGGATGCCATTGGCTGGCTGACCCACAGCCGGCTCTGAATAATTCATTGAAAATATTGTGACTTTGTGATCACCAGGTGGACCGGGACCCGGGGCCCGCAAGCCCCACCCCGCCACTAACGGGAGGTGAAGAAAAGTTTTTTCTCCGCTTTCCGAAGGGTGGTGAATATGCCCCTGGGCGGGTTTAGAGGGAAGAGGGACAGCCAGAAAATCATTATTTGAGCGGAGGGAGGAGAAAAGAAAACGCAGTTCATTCTAGAAGGTAAGAAGGAGAGGGGAGGCGCGACCGCTCGGGGTGGGGCAGAGGGTGGGAGGCGGTAGATGGGAGGAACAAAACCCAATAAGGGAAAAGGGGGGCACCCCGGGAAGGGAGGCTTCCGGGGGCGAGGGTGGACTTATCTTGGCGTCTAGCCTGAATCTCTGGGAGAAAACGGAGGGAGGGTTTGGAAGAGTATCAAGTGACATCTGAAGAAACTCAACTCTGGCTGGAAAAGTGAGCCGAGGAGAGGGGAAAACTGCCTTCCAGATCGCTGTATTGTTGACATTCCATGCAGTGTTTAAAGGATCAATCTATCAGGAAATACCTAAACCGGGAGTCGAAGGGGGCGGCCCAAGAGAGAAACTGGGGCGCTGATGATACCAACACGGGTTACAGGAAAGTATGACCTAGATCAGAACTATGGTGCCAAGTCTCCTTGGCTGATTCTCCACGTCTTTCTAGGTCTCCCGTCGCTGCGTCTCCGGGTGATTCTTCTTGGATGCTTATGGAGCCAGTTGCTTCTCTGTATTTTTCCCTGCCAGACTTCCTTCTCTTCTTCCACCTGCTCAGCTCGTTTGCACCGGTCTCAGGTAGGGGTGTACGCCACTAACTCCTATCAACTCCTCAGAAAGGAAAATCAACACTTAAGTCTGCAAAGGGCTTAAAGAAGTTTGTAAAGAAGGGCTACAGTTGTGCTTACTCACCCTTTCATTCTGCACACAGTCATCAAATGGATCACAGTCATCTGATGGATCCCAGGCACACTCTAGTAGCAATCCAGTGAGAGCCAGAAAGCCAAGCTGTATACGTAACTTAAAAATCCTTAGTAGCTACATGTTAAAAAGGAAAAGGAAACCAACTGATGAAACAAACTTTCATAAAACATTTTAACTCCAGATAACCAAAGTATTATTATTTAAAATTTTAATTAATGTAAAATATGAACAATGAGATGTTTAACTTTCTTATTCAAAATTTTCAAAATTGTGTGTCTTTTACATTACAGCACATGCCAATTGGGCCTAGCTAGTGGTGATCACTGGATAGCTAGAGTTTATAACTTATACCGCAGGCACTGCACTGGTTTGGGAAACAGAAGAAAACCTCTGTGAGCTCAGGGTTCATGAGGGTTGATCAGCGTGGGCTTCTCAATGTGTTGTTCATGAAGCATTAGTACCCCCTGCTAGACACTCCTACGAGGTGTTTTTTGTTTTGTTTTGATTTGTTTACTACCGACCAGCCATATCCCTTGGCCCCCAAAATCCTCAGCCTAGGAAGTCCCCGTGGCCTTAGAGAGAACATGTCTGTCCCCTGGAACACCCAGTTCCTTTGCTGTCTCAGAGAGTTGACAGCTGGTGCCCTTGTCTGATTCTACCGCTTTGTGTAACAGTCCAGTTTAATGTCCTGGGACCAGCTTATCCAGTCCTGGCTGTGGTGGGAGAAAACGTCATGTTACGCTGCCACCTGTCACCTGAGAAAAACGCTGAGGATATGGAGGTGCGGTGGTTCCGGACGCAGTTTTCCCCTGCGGTGTTCGTGTACAAGGGCAGGCGGGAGAGAACAGACGAGCAGATGGAGCAATACCGGGGAAGAACCACCTTTGTGAGCGAAGCCATCAGCGAGGGGATCGTGGGGCTGATCATACACAACGTCACCGCCCACGAAAACGGCTTCTACTGCTGTTATTTTCAAGAAGGCAGATCTTACGATGAGGCCGTCGTGCACCTGATAGTGATAAGTGCGTGCTTTCATTTTGTGAGGTTGCTTTTTCACAGCCCGACTCTTTGGGAAAGTTTTTCTCCTCACTCCAGACCCCCTGCAGATCAGTGGAGTTTGCGCCTAGAATTCCTTGTAAACAGGGAGGGTGGCTTTTCCCTCCTCAAAGACTGACTGAATGGGTTTGCTCTGCTACTGTGGGTATCGGCTCTTGAGACACACACAACTGTCATCTTGAACAAGGGCGAATGCTTAGTCCCTACAGATTATCCTTATGCCCACTTCTGAGAAATCTCTAAGCATATTTCTCAGTAACATGTTTTAGAATTAGATATTTTTATTGTTAAATAGAATTTGTTGTTGTTTAATCCCTGTGTTGTGTCCAACTCCTTGTGACCCCATGAACTGTAGTCCGCCAGGTTTCTCTGTCCATGGGATTTCCAAGGCAAGAATACTGGAGTGGGTTGCCATTTCCTTCTCCAGGTTCCTTTCCCAACCCAGGGATCAAACCTGCATCTCCTGAATTGCAGATAGATTCTTTATCACTGAACCACCTGGGAAGGCCCATTAAACAGAGTACTCGTGCAGAAAAACTCGTAGAACATTAATGTACAGATTACTGAATTATTATGAGCTACAACCACTGCTCAAATCAACAGATAGGATGCTGCCTTCTACTGACAGTATCAGTTTGCTAGGGCTGCCATGACAAAATGCCACGGACTGTGTGGCTTAAATAACAGAAATGTGTTTTCTCACAGTTCTGGAGGTTGTTAAGTCCAAGATCAAGCTGTCAGCAGGTTTGGTTTCTCCTGCAGCCTCTCTCCTTGGCCTGCAGGTGGCTACCTTCTTGCTGGGTCCTCACCTGGTCTTCCGTCTGGGTCCTAATGTGGCCTTTGCTCTATGGGTGTACATTTCTTGTATCTCTGAGTGTCCTAATCTTTTTATAAGGACTCTAGCAGATTGGATCAGGGCCCACCCTAACAGCCTCACATTGACTTAATTACCTCTTTGAAAGCCCTGTCTCCAAATACAGGCACGTTCTAAGGGACTGGAGATTAGGGATTCAGCATAAAAATTTTGCAGGGACACAGTTCAATCCATAACATGCCGTTTCTCAAAATCCCCAGCTGAGACAGGTTCCTAGGAGTAAAAGTGCTGTATAATGAGAAATATTTATCTTCATCATTAATAGATATTACACATTTGTTTTGCAAAGTGTTTGTTCCAATATACACTCTCACAATCATATAGGCTGCTCCACACCTTTTTCATTAAGTCCAAAGAGAAGTTTTTCACATGTGACTTCAATCTATTTTTTCCTTTCTAGTAAGTTATTTTCCATGACTGTGAGGATCAAACACCATTCTTGATGTTTTTCATTTCCTCTCCCTTCCCTGCTTTTTCCCTTGGGACATCTCACCATCTTACAGAATATGCATTTTACTTATTTATCCAAATTATTGTGTCTCTTCCACTAAAATGTAGTTTTCATAAAGGGTTGTTTTCTCTTTTGTTCTTGCTGTATCCACATCTTTAGAACTGAACCTGGAGCCTAACAGATGCTCAGTACATATTATTGACGGAATAAATGAATCTGCCTCATAAAGCTGTAAGTGGTCATCACATCATACCTGAGCTATCTCTATTCTAAGCCTGAGATCTATTTCATTTTTCACCTTTCCCCATGAGCCCCTTACCAGTCCATGCTTTTAATCATCTTTGACATATGCTTTAGTCAGGATTGTTGAGCTTATGCTCTGGTCTAAGCAGCCCTCAAATCTTAGTAGGTTAAATCAACAAAAATCTATTTCTGACACATGAAGTATATCCTTCATGAGTCTGGTGGGGCTCTACTTCATACAGACCTGCTTGGAACTTTATGGTTCGCCTTGGCAGAGGGAAAGAGAGCTTGGCAAATTATGGTAAGCATAACCCTGGCCTGGGCTATCCCACTCTGAATTGAGTCATTGTACAATTTTTTGTTGGTTTTACTGTTTTTTGGTTTGGTTAATTGGCTGGCTGGTTTTGTCCTTAGATCTGTTGTCTCATACTTTCCTTTACTGAACCCCCCTGAAACGTTTTGTAGGATTTCTTCCCAAGTTGTTGCGTTCTTTTAAATCTTATCCCGCTTCAGAGTTTCCGTGCCAGGCTTTCAATCTGCAACTAGTTGGTTTTATTTTCCATCTTGAAAAGATCAAATTGAGGAAGAATCAGTAAGACTTAAGTGAGGTTTAATTTTCTCTTTGGTATAATTTGTGGAAGGTAAATATCTCTGAATCGGGGCGTAAGGCCTGGCTTTGCATGCTAGCTCTGTCAATTCTCCTAAAAACCAACACCTCTTTTAGATTATCAGGTAGCTGTGGCGATATGAAGCCCTAAACCAGGAGAAGGGAGACAGTGCCTTGAAGTCAAAAAGTTTCTTAAAATTCTGCCAGCCTGGCAGGTTTCTGTCCTTGCTATATTGAGCTTAAAACTTCAAGAAGCCAGAGCTGCTGAGAAGTCCTCTCAGGGCAGAAAGTGAAAGCCTAGACCTATTTGTTTCTGATCAGAGTGGACACACCCACCCAGAAGTGAGAAAATTAAAATCTCTAGCTGAATGAATCAGTCAACAAACATTTATTAGGAGGCAGATAGATGCTTGCTCCTATGATGGAGTCAGTAGGGAGAACCCGAAGAAGAGTGCAATGTAAGCATTTCCCCTCAGAGATCTCACATTTTTTTTTTTTTTTTTTTGCACATGTTGGCCTCCTGGTATTCTCCAAAACCAAGGTTTTCTTCCTTCCTTTTCTCCTTACTGTCTTCTTCCTTCCTTCTTCCATCCCTCCCTGTTTCTCCCTTCACAGAAGAGAGTGCGTGGAATGTGCCTAATCATATTTTCTGGACACCAGCCTCTTGCTTTCTTGCCTCTTCATCACTAAGAGCTGCTTTCCTAAGACACTTTGGCTAAGACACCATTCATTACCTCTGTCACTGAGCTCTGGTCTCTCTCCCCAGGCCTGGGCTCTAAACCCGTTATTGAAATGAAGGGCCTCGAGGAAGGAGGCATCCGGCTGGAGTGTATATCCGCAGGGTGGTACCCAAAGCCCCAAGCTGTGTGGAGGGACCCTCATGGTGAGACCATGCCCCCCCTGGAAGAGTCTTACACTGTGAGTGCAGATGGGTTCTTTCTGGTCACCATGACTGTGATCATCAGGGACCATTCGGTGAGGAACATGTCCTGCTCTGTCAGCAACACCCTGCTCAACCAGGAGAAGGAAACTATGATTTTCATTCCAGGTTAGTTCCCTGCTCTCTGGAGGCTCATTTTTCCTTTCTTTCTTTCTTTCTTTCTTTCTTTCCTTCTTTCTTTCTTTCCTTCTTTCTTTCTTTCCTTCTTTCTTTCTTTC
>NW_024070195.1:20530895-20686689 GCF_014754425.2 Oryx dammah
TTCTTTCTTTCTTTCCTTCTTTCTTTCTTTCTTTCCTTCTTTCTTTCTTTCTTTCTTTCCTTCCTCTTTCCAGAGGCTCAGTTCATGGAGGCAGGATGCTCAGCAGACAGATTGGAGCCCAGCAGGGGGATGAGGAGGTAGGGCTGTGGGGTAAAAGGATCCTGACCCCTGAAGATCTGGAAGCTACAGCTGAGCTGAGGCCTCTCCTTGTCATAAGAGGAAAATCAAATTGTCTCAAAACACAGGGGTAGGAAGCCTCCTTAAGGGTAAATCTGGTAGTTGTTTGATCATGGTCCTTATCCTGCAGCAATTTTCAAACAGTTAGAACAGTCCTAAAACAATGGACGGTGGTATGGGTGGGTGGTGTCTGCTGAAGCCCTCCCTTCCTCCCCATGAGATTTCCCAAGGGACAGTGCTGAAGAAACTCTGTCTGTAGACATTCATGAATGCATTAAAGAAGTACTAAGCAAGTATCTCATATGTTCAAGGTACTGTTCTCGAAATCGAAGATAAATCAGTGAACAAAATACAAGAAGATGCCTGCCCTTGTGGGTCTCACATTCTAGAACAGCAGAGGACAATAAGTGAAATCATTAATTAAAACAAGGAGTGAAGTAATTAAACTGTGGACTGTATGAGACAGTGATAAGTATTGTAGAAAAATATTATATTTAAACTCCTGAGGCAGGAGTTTATCTGGCAGTTTTCAAAGACCCCCTAAGACACAGATAAGATTGGAATGAATTGAGGTCAGGAAGAGTTGGAGGAGATGAATCCAGAGAGGCCATGGGTTGGGATCATATGGACCAGTGTAGGCCACAAATGAACTTTGGCTTTTAGTCTCAATGAGATAGGAAACATTACAAGGTTTTGAACAAAGAAATAACATGATCTCACTTAGGCTGCTGTGCTGAGGACAGACAGCAGAAGGGCAGAAGGTATGGACAGAAGCAGGGAGGAGGGTATTGTAATGTTCCAGGCAAGAAGAGATGGTGGCTTATATCACACAGTGGCTGTGCTGATTCTATATGGCTGGTTAGCTTTTAGTCAGCTTTGTCCCACCCATGGTGACTCAAGGTGTTACTTGCTTTTTTGTCTGCTGAGCTCCCAATCCTGGCAATCACTGTGGGGTGAGCCCGTGCAAAGTCGAAGTTTCTTTCCCTAGCTGGGGTTTCTCAGAGAGAAGCTGGTGGAGCAGGGACCTGAGAGAGCTCTTCAGATGGTGCCCTGAGGGGCTCTCATTCTGGAGCTTCTTTTTCTCACTAAATAGGATTTTGGGGCTCCCTTTTCAGAATCCTTTATTCCCAGAACATCTCCCTGGATGGTGGCCCTGGCGGTCATCCTGCCCACTCTGCTTCTCCTCATTGCTGGGAGCATCTATCTCATCAAGAAACTCCAGCTGGGAAAAAAGATTCTGTTCATGCAAAAAGAAGCTGATAATGAAGAGAAAGAAATTACACGTAAGGAACTGGGGAAAGAACGTGTGGAAAAAGAGAAAGAACGCCAAACAAAAGGTAAAAGAATAGGAGGACAGTTCACTGTCACACAACTCGGCCAGCTAAAAGCCTGGGAAACAGAGTGGGCATGAATAAAAGCAGCAGCAAGAGCTTGGAACTCTCACATCCTAGTAATGAATCCCTCAAACCTGACTTTCTTCCACTCTGCAGATGCTGCATCCATTCACCTGGCTACATGTAACCCTATGTTGTTGGACAAAAGCAAATCTAAATAAGTACTGATAGTATCTAGCCACCTGATCATATATCATTTCTGGTATCTTGTCAGTTCCCTAGGCAGTGAAGGAGGAGGGTGGTGGTATTCACAGAAAAGATCAACTTTTCATTATTTAAGACAAACTCAGATTTTCTTCGTTCTTCTCTTAAAGACATTCATTTGTTTCTTTTTCCTTTTCAGAGCAACTTCAAGAAGAATTGCGTAAGTTTAGCATTTCCTGAACTACTCCCTGCATGATTTGTATTCTTCTCTGTTAGCCATTATTTCATGAAGCTCATCTCTCTGCCTGTCCCATTGCAGGATGGAGAAGAAGCCTCTTACATGCAGGTGAGCGCCTCTAACATCCCCTGAGATCCTGAGCTTTCTCCCCACCAGGCAGCCAACACGACACATTAGAGGAGCAAGGGGGCCCAAAGCTGGCTGGGGAAGCAGGAGCCTGGGTTAGTGCACTAGCAGGATCCCACCCAGTGCTGGATTCTACCTCTGCTGTCAGAGACACTCCACAGATCTTAACCAATTCTATGGCTTACTTCTGACCATCCTTTCTTTTTTAGAATAATTTAATCCATGATCTGGAGAAGGCAATGGCACTCCACTCCAGTACCCTTGCCTAGAAAATCCCATGGACAGAGGAGTCTGGTGGCCTACAGTCCATGGGATCGCTACGAGTCGGACACGACTGAGCGACTTCACTTTCACTTTTCACTTTCATGCACTGGAGAAGGAAATGGCAACCCACTCCAGTATTCTTGCTTGGAGAATTCCAGGGACAGGGGAGCCTAGTGGGCTGCTGTCTATGGGGTTGCACAGAGTCGAACACGACTGAAGCGACTTAGCAGCAGCAGCAGCAGCATCCATGATCACCAAAGGTCTACCATACATAGTGAGTGAGGGAAGTCACTCACTGGTATATAGACAACACAGTGGAAGAGCCATGTGTGGGAAAGGCAATAAAGTTCCCAGGCCTGGCTCAGGGGTGTGTAGAGGCCAGAAATACCTTCCTGCTCCAAGAGAGCACTGATATTCTGTGTATAGGGGAGGGGATGTGGGCAAGAGGGAAAGTACAGGGTCCAGTGACCTGGTAGTAAGCACTTTTGAGTTTTGTAATTTGTCACCTTCTCCTCAAGAGCATCAAAGAATTCAGCCTTTGCTGGATCCCACAGCACTCAGACGTTTCCTCTTTCAAATTTCAAAATCATCACCATCAGTCATATCAATTTGGAGAAAGAAGAAAATCATTTTAACACAATTGTTTTGTATTAGATGTAGACTGACTAATAGTAACTGCCAAAAAGTAACTGTAGAGACGGCTTCAGAATGTTAGGGGTCTGAAACATTTCTTATATCCGGACAGGTCATAACTGTAGTCATCACACCCATGTTATTAAAGCAAAATGGATGGATATAGTTTCCCCTACCTTTTGCCATACTTACCTCTCAGGCAGCAGGATGACTTTGGGGGACATTATCTTCCTTTTTTAGCTTCTGAAGGGTGCTCTTGTTAGTCATTTAAATCAGTTGTCAGCGGGTTAAACCAGTAGGACACAGAGGACCGTGTAGGGACCCTTTATCATCCTTATCTGTATAGGGAAAAATCGGCCTTACTTGCTTAATTGGGGGAGGGGAAGAGGATGGATTCTCTTTGCTAGTTTTAGCCAAGTGGGGAACTTTATTCTAACTTGAGCCCCAGAGATCATATATCTTGAATAGAAAAAGCTGACAGATCTGAGAACTTTGAGAGAAAGTGGGAGCCATTCATTTCAGCTCATTGGCTGAACTTTCTGTATTTCTTAGAGCCCCAGTCCTCCTCTACCTGAGGCAGCGCTCCTGCCACTCAAGAGAGAGAAGTGCAGACTCAGTAATTCAGTTCTATCTGTGAGCTACCTGGGATCTGGGGTCAAGGGGCTTTCATGGAAAAGGCCTAGTCTTGTGAGATCCCAGGCCTAAACCTGAGATTTCCTCTGCAGCTGATGTGGTCCTGGACCCAGACACCGCTCATCCTGAGCTCTTCCTGTCAGAGGACCAGAGAAGTGTGAGAAGGGGCCCTTCCAGGCAGAGCGTGCCTGACAACCCAGAGAGATTCGACTGTCGGCCTTGTGTCCTGGGCCTGGAGAGCTACTCCTTAGGGAGACATTTCTGGGAGGTGGATGTCGAAAATGTGATGGTGTGGGCTGTGGGGGTTTGTAGAGACAATGTTGAGAGGAAAGGGGAGGCCCTCCTGGTTCCTCAGAATGGCTTCTGGACCCTGGAGATGTTTGAGAACCAATACTGCGCCCTCTCCTCCCCAGAGAAGATTCTCCCCCTGAAAGAGCGCCTTCACCGGGTAGGCATCTTCCTGGACTATGAAGCTGGAGATGTGTCCTTCTATAACATGAAGGACAGGTCACACATCTACACATGTCCCCGTTCACCCTTCTCTGGGCCCCTGAGGCCCTTCTTCAGGCTGGGGTCCGATGACAGCCCCCTCTGTATCTGTCCATCGTTTAGAGGGGCCCAGGGGGTCACAGTGCCTGAGGGGGGCCTGGTCCTTCACAGGGCAGAGACCCACCACATCCACCAATTCCCTGGTCTCAGAGCCAGGTAGGGAAACCCAGGCCCAGCCACCTCTACTACAGCACCGCCTGGAGGAATACTATCCTCCTTCCTTCTGGTCATAGAAGAATCTCCCCCAGGGCTCCCCCGGACATGTCTTCAAGCCCTGGAGCATGTATCTCCCTCATTAGACTATGCTTTAGTAACTTGCTGCATGTAACCATGGGGCAGGGGCCAGTCTCAGGAACACTAAGTGCTGCCACGTGGCTCCCAACCAACAAGTAAGTGTGAGAAAGTGACAGGCAGAGAACCAGCTGCTTTAACATCAGATGACGCATTCAGCCCAAGACTGGAATTGACATCAGATACTGTGGATCTGGGGATTCCCTAATAGCTCAGTTGGTAAAGAATCTACCTGCAATCTGCTGGAGAAGGGATAGGCTACCCACTCCAGTATTCTTGGGCTTCCCTTGTAGCTCAGCTGGTAAAGAATCCACCCACAATGTGGGAGACCTGGGTTTGATCCTGGGGTTGGGAAAATCCCCTGGAGAAGGGAAAGGCTCCCCACTCCAGTATTCTGGCCTGGAGAATTCTGTGGACTGTAAAGTCCATGGAGTCACAAAGAATCGGACACGACTGAGTGACTTGCACTTGCACTTTCACTGTGGATCTGGGGAAAGGAGAACAGGACATACTGGGAGGTAAGAGGGGCAGGGAGCCAGAAATGGAGGTCAGAGATGGAGGAAGTAAGACAGAAGGTCCGTTTCTAACCCACCCCCAGGATTTCCAGAGCATGCAGTAAAGCTCCACAGGCCTAGATTCAGGATGATCTAGGATGAAGGAGATAAAGGACAAGGAGCATCTGGGCCTGGCCTGGCCTGGCCTGTCTCAGGTGTCCCTACAATAAACAAGGCGTCAGTACTTTGTTATTGGGTGTGGCCTAAGGTTTAAGGTCCCAGATGAGCAGATAAGCATTGGACCAAGTGGATCTCAAAGTTTAGGTTCAGTGAGGAGAGCAGTGCTTTCCAGCTTTTTGGACTCAGGATGCATTTAGACACATAAAAATTATTGAGGACAGAAAAGTGCTTTTGCTCATCTGGGTTATATCTATCAATATGTGTGGCATTAGAGATTAAACTGAGAACTTTTTTAATGTATTTATTAACATATTAAAAAAGGAACAAGTCAATTATAGGTTAATATGAAAAACATGTTTCAGGAATGATCACTATCTGTTGTTTCCAATGTAAAATAAAGTTTATTGAGAAGTGTGGTATTTTTTAATGTTTTTGCAAATCTAATGTCTGGCTCCTAGAAGGTAGCTAGATCCTCACTATCTGCCTCTGTATTCAATGCTGGAATCACACAGATCATGGAGGCTCTAGAAAGCATTATCTACACTACTGACAGAATGTGAGGAAAAATGACAAAAATATCTTATTATGAAACGATATTAATTTTGTAGACTCAAAATGTAACAGAGATTGCCTCCCCCCAAATCTGTAAAACATCCTTTGAGAACCAGGATAAAAGATCCTGGAATTGAGTCAGGCATTTAAAATTATGACATAAATGGTAGTATTTTGGACTTTATGTAATTCGGCCATCCAATTGTAAAACTTGGCTGAAAAATTTAAAAGATACTTAAAAAGTTCAAAATTGTGTTACTGCAGTTCCTACAGAAAACAAGGTGTCATGATGGACACGTTCTAGAAAAAATCTGAAACACTGAACTTGGTGATTTGCTGAGACGGAAAACTGGTTTATTAATGTGCATGTGTTTTATTTTTGGTGCTGTTGACATGATAACATTTGAGCAGTTTTAACTAAAAGCACCAGACTGCAAGTCAGGAAACAAGTGCTACTAATACCTGCCTGTATTAATCTTAGAAAAATTACAGCTTTTCAGTGTTTTAGTATTCCATAAAATTAAGACTTTGAGTGGGTTTGCATATCTTTTATTATAGTTTATAAAACACTTTTATTTATTCAGTATCCTTGCTTTCTCATAAGAAATATACTAATCCCCATTTCACAGTGAAATAGTGTGGTCTAGCAAGTTAAAGTGATTTTTGTTGTTGTTTAAGGAAAATAGAGTTTTCATTCATACTTTTTAAAAAAATTGTCTCATCTTTAAGGCAGCTTCTAAACATAAAATTTAGATGTTTTAAGTATTTATTGAAACTAAGCATGAACCCAATGCTCTGCTAATCGCTGTATAAAATAGCATAGAACTCAGCTCCCAGCTTCCTTTACTCAATCTTTCATTCATATATTTACTTATTCATTCATTCTCAAGAAATTTATCACCTTTAATGTGTTGATCATGTGCAGTCTGTTGTGCCATGAAGGAAATAAACAGGATGATATTATAGAGAGGAATGGGTGGGAGCTGAGGTGGGCTACTTTAGATAGAAAATTAGATGGTAAAGTTAAGGAAGGCTTCCTGAAGGAAGTGATGGGTCTTCTGAGACTCGAGGACTAAGAAAGATTCCCAAGCAGCAGGAATCTTGTGCCTACAAGCCCCAAAGCAGAAATAAACTAACTAGTTAAAGGACATAATCCCCTACTGTCAGAGCAAAGACTGAGAATGGGACAAACAAGTAGAAAGAAGACAGACTATCTGGGGCCTCCATAGCAAAGTGCTGAGAATCAAACTGAAGCAGAATCTTACGGAAAACCAAAGCTCAAGTGAACAGAAAATGTCCGGAGTCACCCGAGTGACTCTTTATTTCCTCTTCCTAAAAGGATTACTTTTTTTTTTTTTTTTTGGCCACACTGCACAGGTTGCAAAGCACAGAATCTTAACCACTGGACCACCAGGGAGGTCCCAGATTACTCATTCTTAACAGCATGGGGAATTAAATTTTCCAGAATTTCCTTCTTCTTCGATTTGGGGCCTGGAAGGGAGGTGGAGTAGAGTATGGAGAAAAGGGGAATGGCCCCCAGGGACTTGCCCCCTTCGTTGAGTCGGGCCCAGTATAATGATTCTAGCACCCTCAGTGGCTGAGAGCCACAGTGTCTGTGACTCCCATCTGCCCTCTTGGCTCTGACTGTGACTTTGATTCAACCCAAAAATGTTGGGTGACTCCAGACATTTTCTGTTCAACTTCAAAGAATTCTGAATCAAGACCTTCTAGTGAAAGTTTTTCAGATTTTTGGCATCTTAGTTTAGTTAAAGAGAGACTTTGAAAAAAATTAATACTGGAGTAATAGTTGATTAACATGTGATAGTTTCAGGTGTACAGCAAAGTGACTCAGTTATACATATCAAAGAGGGACTTTAATCTTTTACCTCAGATGGACTGGGAGTTATCATCAGTGATTATTGGGTAATAGTTTCTTCAGTGGTTAATCTTGTCCCCTTTGATCCCCATGTCAGGGAGAGTGGGCTAGGCAAAGGAGGGAGGTGAGGTGGGGAGATTGGAAGTTAGGTCTTCTTGGCACATCCTACCATTATTATAAGTCTTCTCAGCTTAAGGGAAAGTGAAACTTACATATCTCTGGACTCATGGAGAGCTTTCCTTAATCACATAACTGTTTACACAAGCTTGACGGGAAACAGCCAGGCACATTGCTGCCAGGCTGGTTCACAGGATCACTCATTTTTTCCCCCAGTCTCCCTGATGCTTGGCTCTAAATCAACCCTTTCATACTATAAAACACAAGGTACGTATATAATTATCCCAGATGTTTTAATTATAGTTACTATTAATGATCAAGCTTAGAGGACTTTGATATTAGAGACATAAGTAATCTGACACAGATAAGGTATTTGTACAATTATCGGTAAATAAGCTAACATTTATAATCCAAGCAGTCTCTTGGGATTATGAATCAGCACACATGCAGTTTATTCTTACATCCATCTAACAGCCACTACAAAAAAGATCTTCACGACCCAGATAATCATGATGATGTGATCACTAATCTCGAGCCAGACATCTTGGAATGTGAGGTCAAGTGGGCCTTAGAAAGCATCACTATGAACAAAGCTAGTGGAGGTGATGGAATTCCAGTTGAGCTATTTCAAATCCTGAAAGATGATGCTGTGAAAGTGCTGCACTCAATATGCCAGCAAATTCGGAAAACTCAGCAGTGGCCACAGGACTGGAAAAGGTCAGTTTTCATTCCAATTCCAAAGAAAGGCAATGCCAAAGAATGCTCAAACTATCGCACAATTGCACTCATCTCACATGCTAGTAAAGTAATGCTCAAAATTCTCCAAGCCAGACTTCAGTAATACGTGAACCGTGAACTCCCTGATGTTCAAGCTGGTTTTAGAAAAGGCAGAGGAACCAGAGATCAAATTGCCAACATTCGCTGCATCATGGAAAAAGCAAGAGAGTTCCAGAAAAACATCTATTTCTGCTTTATTGACTATGCCAAAGCCTTTGACTGTGTGGATCACAATCAACAGTGGAAAATTCTGAGAGAGATGGGAATACCAGACCACCTAACCTGCCTCTTGAGAAATCTGTATGCAGGTCAGGAAGCAACAGTTAGAACTGGACATGGAACAACAGACTGATTCCAAATAGGAAAAGGAGTGCGTCAAGGCTGTATATTGTCACCCTGCTTATTTAACTTCTATGCAGAGTACATCATGAGAAACACTGGACTGGAAGAAACACAAGCTGGAATCAAGATTGCCGGGAAAAATATCAATAACCTCAGATATGCAGATGACACCACCCTTATGGCAGAAAATGAAGAGGAGCTAAAAACCCTCTTGATGAAAGCAAAAGAGGAGAGTGAAAAAGTTGGCTTAAAGCTCAACATTCTGAAAACGAAGATCATGGCATCTGGTCCCATCACTTCATGGGAAATAGATGGGGAAACAGTGGAAACAGTGTCAGACTTTATTTTGGGGGGCTCCAAAATCACTGCAGATGGTGACTGCAGCCATGAAATTAAAAGACCCTTACTCCTTGGAAGAAAAGTTATGACCAACCTAGATAGCATATTCAAAAGCAGAGACATTACTTTGCTAATGTCCGTCTAGTCAAGGCTATGGTTTTTCCTGTGCTCATGTATGGATGTGAGAGTTGGACTGTGAAGAAGGCTGAGTGCCAAAGAATTGATGCTTTTGAACTGTGGTGTTGGAGAAGACTCTTGAGGGTCCCTTGGACTGCAAGGAGATCCAACCAGTCCATTCTGAAGGAGATCAACCCTGGGATTTCTTTGGAAGGAATGATGCTAAAGCTGAAGCTCCAGTACTTTGGACACCTCATGTGAAGAGTTGACTCACTGGAAAAGACTCTGATGCTGGGAGGGATTGGGGGCAGGAAGAGAAGGGGACGACCGAGGATGAGATGGCTGGATGGGCATCACGGACTCGACGGACGTGAGTCTGAGTGAACTCCGGGAGATGGTGATGGACAGGGAGGCCTGGCGTGCTGTGATTCATGGGGTCGCAAAGAGTCAGACACGACTGAGCGACTGAACTGAACTGAAGTGAACAACCATTAACTGTTGGCCATGAGCCAACCACTGTTTAGGCTTTGATGAAAAATAACAGTAATTAAGACAGGTGTCATGCATGGAGTATTGTCAACCAGGGAGCACACCCAAGTTTCAATGGCCATACTTTCTACTGAGCTTTCATTATGTAGCCATGACTGATTGAATCATGGACCACATAGTGATTGAACTCCTTCTCCAGCCCCTCTCTCTTCCTGAGTCAAGCTGACCACAAAAAGCTCAAATTTCAATCCCCTTGGCTCATGATTGGAGTTTCTGTTTTGCTTACTCACCATCTCATTAGAATAAACTATCAGGTTCAGTCCAGTGAGCTCACCAGGAATAATACAACACTCTTAATACTCAGGAAATTCCAAGGGTTTAGGTTATTTCCCAGGAGACTAGACAAAGGCCAGACATCTCACTACACAGTTTGAAAAACAATATCAAGGGGAAAGGACTAGGGTGCAGTTAGATTTGGGCTACGACCAGAATAGAAAAATCAGAGCAGCCAAAGGATGGTAGGGAAAAGTGTGGACAGGCCAGAGAAACAGGGAGAGCAAATGCAGTATGGACTCTTGAGGTAGCAAAAGGAGTTTGTGTTTTCTTCTAACTATAATTGGAAACTATTATTGTAAACAAGGAAGTTCAGTTCAGTTCAGAAATTCTTTCAGAAAATTCTTTCAGAATTTTCCACAGTTTATTGTGATCCACACAGTCAAGTAACAGAACAATTTCTGGTAATTCCCTGGTGGTCCAGTGGTTAGGTTTCTGCATTTTCACTGCTGAGGATGAGTTCAATTCGAGGTGGGCAAAATAAGATCACTGCAGGGTGAGCCAAAAAGAAAGAAAGAAAGAAAAAAAAAGAATTTCCTTTTAAAAGAGAAAAGTAGAAAACTTTGAAGATGTTATACTAGTGAACTTGATGTTAGGGAAATGGGTAGCCTCCAGAAGCTAGCGTTGGGCACGCTATTCCAAAACACAGCACCTTGGCATATAGAATATCTTAAGATGAAGGAGTCTAAGAAAATTGCAGGAGAAAGGCACCTTCCTGTCACCTTTTTTTTTTTTTCCTGAAAGCAGAAATATAAATTCCGTATATGAAAGGTAACTTCTCTGTACCAGGTAGCAAGAAGATACCTTTATCACCAAGGGGAAGGCTATATAAACAAACCTATTATTTCTTCACAATTTACTTCACAATTTACCCTTACCCTGAGCCCCTTTGTCTCATCAATTCCTCACAAATTTGTTTCTTTGCCTAAAATGGATTGAAACTTCCTGCTCTGACCACTTCTTCAGGTCTTCAATCTCTTGTGAGGTCTCTCAAGTAACACATGTAAAAAATCAATAAATTTGTATGCTTTTCTCCTGTTAATTTGTCTTTGTCAGTTTAATTTTCACAGCCAGAGATCCTCAGAGAGTTGATTTTTATTCAAATTTGTTTAAATTGATGTGTATTTGCTGTACAATATTATATAAGTTATAGGTATACAATATAGTAAGTCACAATTTGTAAAGGTTATAGTCTATTTAGTTATTGTAAACCATTGTACACTACCATATCCTTGTAGTTTATGTTACACCTAATAGTATTCCCCTACCTCTGTATTGCCCCTCCTTGAAGGCTGTTTTTTAATATGATACCACTGCACTTCTAAGAACAAGTTTCTACATTGGGTACTTATTGCTAAGTAATGAATCACCCTAAAAGTTACTGGCTTAAAATAACACTCAGTTGTTATTATTGATATGTCGAGGTGTCAGCTGAGTATGGCTAATCTAGTCCTCAACTCAGCTGGGCTTTTCTGCTTCAAGCTGCAGTGGCTAAGCAGCTCAGCTTCCCATGACAAGTCGGCTGGGGCAACTATTCCACTTGTCTCCTATCCTAAGACTAAATGCTGATCAAAGCAGTTTCTTCTTATGGCAGTCAGTTCCTTATGGTATTCAAGTGTGAATGGTGGGGACTTCCCTGGAGGTCCAGTGGTTAAGACTCTGCACTGTCAATGCAGTTCAATCCTTGGTTGGGGAACTAAGATTACATATGCCGTGGCCAAAAAATAAAAGGAAAAGAAAAGGTGGATGGAAACAGGTAAGGCATCTCAAGAGGTCTTGGAATAGAAATATGGTCCATTTCTACATGCCACTGGTTAAAGCAAATCATGTGGCCAAATGCAAAGTTAAGAGGTGGGGAAATATACTTTGCCATGATGAGACCATACCAAAGATGAGGATTCTGGGAGGACTGAAGGACTGGGGTTAGTAATTCAATGTTTCACACCATTGTTCAAGATCCACCAAATTTCTATGTCTTCCTCAAAACCTTCTAGTAGTATTTCCATCCCTTGCACTCCTCCTATCTCTAGACATGTGCTGAGATTTCATACCCTTTTAGATAACTTCTACTCAAAAGTCATCCTAGTCTAGAAATTTAGGAATATGATTCTAGATTTTTCAAAGTTGGAAGGGACTCTAAAGGTTATAATGCCCCAAATATGTTTAGATCTAAAGGAAGATGCAGACTCCAATTGAGGAAGAAAGAAAGAAACAAGCCTAGCAGCGGCTATAGTGTGCTTCACTTAAACATCTCACTGACACAAACATCAGACAAGACCATTCTGTGCTTGTGATGGAGAGAGACAAAAACAAATCCACTCTGTGATCTTGTCAGCACAGGCAAAAACAAAATAAGAACACAAAGCAAGCCACAAAATTGACCGTACACCTCCCTCTCTTGGCTAACTGCAGTAATTGCTACATCTTTACCAATTGCCATTTATTGATTTAATTTTGGCGCCACTGCCAGGCTTGAGGGATCCTGGTTCACTAACCAGGGATGAAACCTGGGCGCCTCCGATGGCAGCTCAGAGTCCTAATCACTAGACCACCAGGAAATTCCCACCAAGTGCAATTTTAGCCCACTCTGTTCCTTTACTTTCTAATAAAAATTATTGGAATATTCACTCCTACAACAGCCCACTGCTTTCTGACAGTATTCATCCAGAACAAGCCCTTCTATCTTTGAACTTCCCCCAAATCACCCAACACAGTCCTAAATCCTGTAATATCCAGTGCACCTGCTCTCACTGATGGACTCCTCACCTCCCAGCCCCACGTGGTGTGTGGAATCCACAATACTGTAACAAGTACCAACAAATCCAATTTCATTCAACTACAGGGGCTTTGGGTGAAGACCATGGCCAGACCCCACTATCAGCCTCCAGTGCTCACTCCCATCCACATCAAATTTGGCCCCAGACTTTCAGTTCCTCAGATACAGCAAAATCTCTCAGTATCTAAAGCCAAGAGGAACTTCCCACAGATTTCTCAGAACAAAAATTGAAACAAAAAGTATTCTTTGTTCATGATGTATCTATAATTTTTCAGTAATCAAGTATTCACAGAAGGGAACAGTCACTCCATTGTGCATTTCAGGCTCACATTCCGTCCTCCTTCCTACATCTTTAACTCAAATCTTAATGAGTAATTTTCCAAAGAAACTCATACAAGAACTTGGAGAATTCTGGTGTTCCCTCCATTGTTCTATAAACAAGGTTTTGTATTTCTCCCCTCCCTCCACCACCTCTCTTTTCATAAGAGAGTAGCATGGAAGGCCTTGTATTTCTTATAAAACCTCTCTGTGAAAACCTCAAAGTAAAATCAGACCAATAATGAATTCATGATTGTTGATTGGTTGCTTAGTCGCTAAGTCGTGTCCAACTTTTTACAACTCTATGGACTGTAACCCACCAGGCTTCTCTGTCCATGGGATTTCCCAAGCAAGAATACTGGAGTGAGTTGCCATTTCCTTCTCCAGGGGATGTTCCCAAACCAGCGATTGAACCCATGTCTCCTGTATCGGCAGGTGGATTCTTTGCTGCTGAGCCACCAGGAAAGCCCTGATGAATTCATAGCTTGCTTCTAACATTCTTTCATGTTTTCTATAGCCTGTCCTACAGAGGGTGAATGGAGCCCTTCTTTGGAGGAGTTTATCCCACCAAGTAACAGAAAGAGAGGGTCAGTAGGGGGGATTCTGGGAACTACTCAGAGTGGCTCATGTAACCCCAACTCCTTCCTTATATCCTCTTATTTATCCCTTACACAATCCAACCTCACTTTATTGGCTCCCATACATTTGCTTCCTGAGTCTCTTTGTTCTAGGAACTTTCTGTTTCAAAAGTATTTCCAGGAATATGACTCAGAGATGTCACCCCTCAAACAGTCCTCAGACTCTTGCTGCAAGGGGACACATTTAACCTTACTCCACCCCCCAGGAATGCTGCCCTTCTACACAAAAATCCATCACATCTTCCTCGGGCTTCTTCAGTTCCTTTCTACTCACCCTTTACATATGCAAATCTGTTGTGCTATAATGCACATAATTTTTTTCTTCTAGTTTTATTGAGATCTAATTCACATAGAGCACTGTATATGTTTTAGGTGTACAGCATAATGATTTGACTTAAATACATCAGGAAATGATCACCAAGATAAATTTAGTGAACATCCATCATCTCATACAAATACAAAATAAAAGAAAAAGGAAAAAAGGTTTCTTTCCTTGTGATGAAAACTGTTAAGACTGACTTTATTTACAACTTTCATATGCAGCATACAGCAGTATTAATTATATTTATCATGTTGTACATTATATCCCTAGTGCTTATTTATCTTAAAACTGGAAGTTTGTACCTTTTGATAACCTTCATTCAATCCCCCCTTCGCCCTACCCCTCCACTTCTGGTAACCACAAATCTCTCTCTTTTTCTATGAGTTGGTTCATTTGTTTGTTTTGAAGCATAACTGACCTACAACCTAACCAGCATGTTAGTCCATGCTGCATAGCATAGTGATTCGATATTTCTGTACATTACAAAGTGATCACTGCACAATGCACATGAACTTAATACAGGCTTAATACATGAGGGAATTGTGTCAGCATTATAATGTCAAAGTATCATTAGATCACATCTAATTATTACCAGCATGCCAGTAGTGTGTGCCCTGAGAAAAAGCAGCTGGCCACAAAGTTCATGACAAGCCACAGGATATGGTGCTACCCATCATGTGCCTGTGTCCCCCAGCCCTTTGTCTTAGCTCAGTTTAGCCACACGCAAAAGACATAAGCCCAAGACCCTGAGCCAGAACCATCACCCAGGGCATCTCCACAATTCGTGCAGAGCCAGCGGCTGCCTCTTTACCTGTAGCATCCGTGTAAAGAACAGGATACAGCGGCTGTGTCCCAGCAGCAGCCAGCGTGGAGAAACCTGGTCCCAGTCCAGATCTAAATCAGAATCTGTTTTTAATAAGACCCTCCAGTGAAGCATATGTTCACTTAAGTTAGAGAAGCGCTGCTTTGGGAGGGATGGGAATGGGGAGGGGTTGTAATAGCATTAATAAATCATCTGAGATGTTTGACTATGAAAACTGTACTTAGAGGCTATTAAAGGAGTGGGGAGAATCTGTGATGGGAACACAGAAAATCAAAGAAAAGAAATAAGATCAATCATTTAACTCCTTCCCTTCTCCATCTCCCCCCAAACACACACAAAAAAAGTTGTACAGGAAAATAAAAGTAACTACATACAAAACTTGGTTTCATAAAAATATAGTCACGTAACCCTGATATAGGAAACATTGAACAAAAATGGCATACTTCTACTGGTGATATAAAAAAATGGTGTTAGTCAGGGTTCTCCAGAGAAACAGCACCAATAGGATATATATTTAAGAAGGTTTATTAAGAAGGATAGGCTCATGTAATTATAAAGGCAAAGAAGTCCCACAATCTGCCCTTTGTAACCTGGAGGTCCAGGAAAACTGGTGGTGTAGTTCTGGACCAAACATGCAGGGGAGACAGTGCTGTAAGGCCAGGCAGAGTCCAAATGCCAGAGAACCAGAAGTGCCAACATCTGAGGGCAGGACCTGGAAGTTTCAGATCAGACAAAGAGCAAATTCACCCTTTTTGCATCTTTTTGTTCTATTCAGGCCCTCAAAGGACTGGATGATACCCACCTGCATTAGTGAGAGCAATTTCCTCACTTACTAATGCAAAGGCTTATCTCTTCTGGCAACATCCTCACAAACACAGCCAGAAATAACACTTTACCAGTTACCTGGTAGTCCTTAGTCCAATCAAGCTGACACATGAAATCAACCATCACAAGAACTAAATCATCACTGACCATACTAGAGCATCAAAAAGTAATATCTAAAAATTAATTCATCAAGAAATAGCAACATAAATTGTTCCTCTTGAGAATACCAGATAAAGCAACAAAGCATTTGAAGAGGCTATTTCTAGGGAATGAGGACACATAGGGTGAGACTGGTGCTATTCGTATAAGCTCTTTACACTATTTAAAAAAAAAAAAAAAAAAAAGCTTTGTATGGATGACCTTGACAGAATAGAAACTGACTGGGTTTTGTTTTTTTTTTTTTAATGCTAGTGGTTACCTCAGTAAAATGCAGTTGGAGGTCAAGTAAGACAAGGGTGAGACTAATCACTGGCTCTGACTAGTTTATAATATGGGGAAATTTGAACGGCATGTGACGAAAGTGGAGCGGGGTGGGGAGAAGCCCTTATATTTTTGCATTCAATTTGCTCTTATACAGAGCACATCACATTCTTCAGCCCAAATGGTTTCATGTCTAAGAGAAAGAGTTTATGCGTCTAGTCTCCAGAACAGCAGGAAATTGCTCATAGCAGCCCCACATCACAAAGGCACCCACAAACAATGGGAGTCATGACAGGTGGGGGCATCTAGAATCTTTGTTCACTGATGGAGCCTGGAAAATTCAGAGATCCTGTCCAGTGCTGTTGGCTTCTGTCAAAATGACTCAGATATTATCCAACCAGAACCTTGGCTGCCACATAATAGCTTGAGTTCTATGTACCATTTGCTGTCTATTTCCTGGCTCCTTTCCTTCAGTCTAGTTCTCTTAGGTGAAAATAAAAGTTCTTCCCCCTGCCCTTTTCCCAAATTATCATTAGATATTTTTACAATGCAGAGCAAGGGAGAGAAGTCTAATCAGGATGAATTAAGGAGAGGAAACATTATCAGTGATATTTGTGAAAGTTAAGCACAAACGAAAGCTGAAAATGAGGTAGGTACATCTCAAACTAGGAAAGCCAAGGACTGGTTGGTGTGATTTAAGCTGCAAATTCTACTTCTGTCTATGTGCTGATAAGAGGTCAGAAAGTATGAACTCAAAGAGCTCAGTTTAGGAGGGGAACAGAGACTTGGAAACAAAAGACAAAAATAAATGCATGTGCGTCTCAGAGTAGGCTTCAGGTCACGTTCCTGACAGCAAAGAGGGATCAGGAAGTTGTCCACGTCATAGGATAAATCTGGCACGTCTTCCTGGAGAGTCGATTTCAGTTGGAGGGGGTAAAATCTAGTTAGAGTCACATTTCTTTTGAAATTTCACAGTTAATGCAGTGAAATGTTTTAATTTACCTTAAACGTCATAGATAAGACTGAAGACTTTAGAAATGTTTCTCATGTGAGCTAGCCAGTGCTGGGAGACTAGGGAGAAAAGGCGAAGAGAAAGGAAGCAGGAAGGCCACTAGATCTTACAGCATTTTCTTGACCAGATTAAGGTGCTTGAACTGGATGCTGGGGTCACTAAGCAGTCATGTAGACATTTTTAAGCAAAAAGTGACAAGATCGGATTTGTATTTGAGAAAATTCATTCTCCTGGCACTCGGGCATATCCACTGAAGCAAATATCTTTTTTTTTTTTTTTTCTTTTCTCTTTTTTGAGCAGTTCTCTTTTGCTGGTCTTGATCACAGTCACAATTAAAAGGCAAAGAACAAATGAGTGGTGAAGGGTTTTTGCCACAAATATAATACAGAGCTGATGTTTTCAACTTTTTAAAAAATTAACACATATTGATTTTTTTAAAAAAGCACCAGACTCTGTCAAAAAAGGCAATTACTTGAAACATTTACTTCCAGAATATATTAAAATATATAAATGTGAAAAATGACCAACATAACTATCATATAAATGCATAATAAAGTAATAATTTGGTCAGTTTCATCTAGCCCATTAGTGATGATGAGGAAGAATAGACCTCAGTGCTGGTGAGAAGGACATTTCCACTGATGGTGTGATTGGATTGTCATTTCAGGAAGTAGCTTTGACAATATGTTCATACCCTTTGGCCTAAAGACAGTATTTCTGGGAATTCAGCAGAAAGTGTATCAGTAAGTTAACAAAGATGTGGACAAAGACTTGTGTATAACTGCACTATTTATAACAGGCAAAAAACCCAAGATGTGCTATGATCTCAGGAACCTTCAATATGATATAATATAGCTATTAACAATGTCTCAAATTACATAAAAGCGTTAGTCGCTCAGTCACGTCTGACTCTTTGTGACCCAATGGACTGTAGCCTGCCAGGCTCCCCTGTTCATGTGATTTTCCAGGCAAGAATACTGGAGTGGGTAGCCATTCCCTTTTCCAAGGGATCTTCCCAATCCAGGGAATGAACCCTGATCTCTTGCATTGCAAGCAAATTCTTTATGGTCTGTGCCACCAGGAAGCCAAAATTATATAAAAGTATATCAAATTATATAAATCATCAGTTCTATTACTGGAGGCTATCATTACTTGCTGACTACCTTAAAAAATACATATCTTTACAATGTTTTCTGTAACAATAAGGGGTTTAACCCAAAACAGGGAGTTGTAGGCCTCATAAATTGCTTTTAGGGAGGTAGCTTTGCAGAGAGGCAACTCTGGGCCCTGAAAACTGAATCATACTCATGTATTCTTAGCCTATCTTTAGTTTTCAGCTCATATAAATAATAATAGAATAACAACTTCCTCTCTTCTAAATCCCTATTATATGCTAAGCACTGCTGCTGCTACTGCTGCTAAATCGCTTCAGTCGTGTCCGACTCTGTGAGACCCCATAGACGGCAACCCACCAGGCTCCTCTGTCCCTGGGACTCTCCAGGCAAGAACACTGGAGTGGGTTGCCATGTCCTTCTCCAATGCATGAAAGTGAAGAGTGAAAGTGAAGTCGCTCAGCCGTGTCCGACTCTTAGCGACCCCATGGACTACAACCTATCAGGCTCCTCCACCCATGGGATTTTCCAGGCAAGAATACTGGAGTGGGTCACCATTGCCTTCTTAATCTCATTTAATCCTTGCACCAATACTCCAAAGAAGGTATTATTAACAATATTTCCATTTTAGAGATTAAAAAAGTGAGGCTTGGAGATGGCCCAAGGCTTTGCATCTTATTTTAGTGTTTTCTTAAATCCTCTTTCTTTTTCCCTCTGTCCCCTTCTGTAAACCGGTTATCAATGCATAGCCTAATTTCTAAGCTGAAGACCACAAATCCACAGACCCTTCTCCTCTCTGGAACTTTTTTTTCCCCCAAAGTAAATTTATCAGGGATGAGGAGGCAGTGTGTTGGAGTGGAAGGGTGGGGGGAGGCAGGCTTTCCTGAGAGTACTTCCCCCTTCCTTCTCCTTTAATTTTTGCCAATGGGGCCACAACCAGCTTTCTCATTTGGTAGCAGAAGCTTGTTGGTGCCTTTTCCTCCAACATCAGAGGTCAGTATCGGGGACTGTTCTCACCCCTGAGAGAGCCAGCAGCAGAGTCATTTTCTCTTTCCCGGGCTCCTTCCTCCCTAGTCCCAGGCCCTCTACTCTTCAAGCCCTTTAGCTCTCTTCAGCTCCCCTTTCTTGTTCTGTCTCCTCCAGCCTTTCTTCTTTCCTGTTCCTGCTTATTTCCCTGGTCTCCATCTCTGCCTCCATCACTGTATCTTTATTATTATTGCTAAAAGCAGATGTCAAATTATTGTATTTGAAAGAAGAGATTTTTTTGACACAGTAGTTCTAAGACTTGTCTATTTATAATACATGAAACCCGTTAATGGGTACTATGCATCACAATTGCCTTCTCCTAAGACTCTCTTGGGGGTTTAGGGCCCAATTTGCTGTTTTGTACAGACAAGATTGACTAACCTTAGGGTGTTAGGTGGATGTGTGCTGATGGCAGCCGGGACTGAAAGTCTACCCTTGGCAGAAGGCAAGGAGGAAGCTTAAGGTGTAAATGATGCTTTCCAAGCTGAAAAGAACTGCTGGGAGGGCACAGGAGCACGGTGTCTCAACAACTCCTAGTTATTGCCTATTCTTTCATCTCTCCTAGGCTGAAGATCCCGACAAACTCGAGCCCACCAGCATCTTGCTGCCCAGAAAGGTTGGAGATGGCAGTCTTTCCAAACTCCTGCCTCCTGGGGTGTCTGGTCATTTTCATTGTCCTCCAGCTGCCCCAGCTGGATTCTGGTAGGTCCGGAAACCATAAGACTTGTTCCCAAAAACCCTTTTAGGCTGGAAGGGGTTGGCAGGCCTAGACTAGGAAATAAGTAGGAAGAGGGTTTGAGCTGAGTAGAGAAGGAGCCACGAATTATCTTTCTGGGTGGAACTTTGTTTCAATGATGTCCTGCCTTTTCCTCTCAATTATAGGATAATTTCTAGCCTACAAGCTTGAAATTTCTCAATAATTTTAAGCAATCCCATTTGGTTGTCCTTAGCGACTTTCCCAAGGGCCCAGATGGATTCCCTGGAGCTGTAGTGGGAGAGTGCCCTTCAGTGGGATCC
The DNA here is from genome assembly GCF_014754425.2 of Oryx dammah. Taxonomy (NCBI): domain Eukaryota; kingdom Metazoa; phylum Chordata; class Mammalia; order Artiodactyla; family Bovidae; genus Oryx; species Oryx dammah. The sequence goes on from NW_024070195.1 coordinate 20,551,250, forward strand.
TCGTCTGTATCAGTTCTCAACTCCCACCTCCACATTCCGTACGACCCTCTTGGTGTTTTGATAGCTCCCTTTGACGTGATCGGACCCCCGGAGCCCATCCTGGCGATGTTGGGTGAAGATGCAGAGCTGCCCTGTCGCCTCTCCCCCAACGTGAGCGCCGAGGGCATGGAGCTGCGCTGGCTCCGGGAGAAGGTCTCGCCTGCAGTGTTCGTGAGCCGCGAAGGGCGAGAGCAGGAGGGAGAGGAGATGGCTGAATACCGAGGAAGAGTGTCGCTGGTGGAGGACCACATTGCCGAGGGCAGCGTCGCTGTGAGGATACAGGAGGTCAAAGCCTCTGATGATGGGGAGTACCGATGCTTTTTCAGGCAGAACGAAAACTACGAAGAGGCCATCGTGCATCTGAAGGTGGCTGGTGAGTGGATCGGTTTTGACTTTCTCCGGTGACTCCATGCAAGATAATATTTTCCTGGGGCTCTGTTACTCTGGAAACCGTCACACTTGTTTCCCAAATCCCTTTTAGGCGGAAGGGATTGGCAGGCCTAGAGTAGGAGATAAGTAGGAAGAGGGTTTGAGCTGAGTAGACAGGGAGCAGCGAATAATCTTTCTCCTTAGAACTTTGTTTCCATGATGTCTTGCTTTTTTCTCTCAATTATAGTATAATCATTTCCCCATGTTAATAATTTAATAAGTGTAAGATGTAATGACTGTATAACATTCTCTTTTATTAGTGCATCATAATTTGCTTGGTCAAAGCCCAGAACTGAGCATTTAAGTTGTGTCTGTTTTTCACCATTTATAGTAAGGCTGTAGTGAGCAATCCCAATGCTTACTTGGTGGATTAGTACCCAAAGACTGATTTTGTGAGATTGTAGAGCATGGTGGCTTGTTAAGGGTCTTGACCTACCGAGAAAATTTTTGGTTTTGTTTCTGTTTTTGCTTCAAGCCAGAAATCAGAGTGAACTATAAGGAAATGGTACACACTGAGGAACAAAGTATACTTTGAGGTCTGCCTTTCCCATCTGGCACCAAGCAAATTTCTTTTTGAGCTACATTTCCTACTGTAAAACCTGCCAAACAAGATTTTGCAAGAATGAGATTTAAAAAAAAAAAATCAATATAGGAATTCCTGGTGGTTTGGCGGTTCCAATGCAGGGAGTATTGATCAAGGAACTAAGATCCCTCATGCTTGGAATATGAGAAACTGCTTTGTCAATTCTAAAAGCATTATATACTTGTAAAATATTGCTGTGCAATATATATTGCTTTTTATGCATATTTGAATATATGAATATAAAGGTGAATATTTGAATATAAAGATGAAGTTTGAAAAATACATGGGTGAAATGTGGGTCCCTGTTTCATAACAGGGTGTCCCACATGGTAGTATCATATATAACTCATCTTTCCTTTTTAAGGAAGTGTCTTAAAGATTGGTTATAAAGCCCTAGAGATTTGAGAGCATAAAGCTGTCATTGTTACCTTTTATGAATGATAGACACCTTTGAGAATCTGCTGAAAATGGTGGCCCTTTTCGTGAAAAGAATACACATTCTCATATATATACACAACTTGGAATATGACTTTAAGTCAATAGTTGTTTCATCTCTGATAAGATGTCTTCTTTTATGGATACTTCAGTTCCTTTGTGTAGTAAAACATGGAGATGGGTCCCTCTCATTCGGCTCCCAGAAGAGTGTCCATAAAGGAGTAAGGCGCCTTCTTTCTCCATAGCTCTGGGCTCTGATCCTCACATCAGTATGAAAGTTCAAGAGAGTGGAGAGATCCTGCTGGAGTGTACCTCAGTGGGATGGCACCCAGAGCCCCAGGTACAGTGGCGAACTCACAAGGGAGAAGAGTTTCCATCCATGTCAGAGTCCAGGAATCCTGATGAAGAAGGTTTGTTTACTGTGAGAGCTTCAGTGATCATCAGGGACACCTCTATGAAGAATGTGTCCTGCTGTATCCGGAACCTCCTTCTTGGCCAGGAGAAAGAAGTAGAGATTTCCATACCAGGTCAGTAAAATAAGTACTAGGTTCCTTTTGACACAGTTTCAGGGCAACATCACATGGGACATCTGCCCAGGTACAACCTCCTGGCAGACTTGTCTATTTTTCTCACCTTAAACTTTCCCCACCTAAACTCCTGCCCGCTGAGCCCCACCAACTTCACTAGAGATTCTGAAGGCATAAGTTTTATATCTAGAGCTCACAGACATTCCAGATTTTCCATCTTAGATACTGAAGTCTTCCAGATTTTCTTAGGAGATATATCTTGGAAAAGCTTTGTCTCTGAAGGGTGTGGTCTTCCTGATTCCGAGCCTTCTGGATCTAGCTAAATCAGCTCTCCTCTTTCTACCCTTACCTCCCCCTCCTCCCTATCCCATGCTAGAGCTCCAAGTTTCCAGAGTCTTCACACTCTACCTCTGGTTCAGCAAGGAACTTTTCCTTATTCTTGGGTCCTTGAGTCCCCTTCTGTTGCACACAGAAGTGATATTTCCCCTTCCTTATTTACTTCCCTCATCCCCTTGGCTCCCATCCCGCATTGATGGCTACGGAGAAATTTCCATGATAACATGAATCGGTCTATTATATTCTTTATTCCACAGGTCCTGTCCCCAAATGACTCTTCTTCATCTTCATTCCTCTCTTTCTCTGCCCTCTCTTACCTAAGACCAAAATTTATCGGAAAACCTCAGAGTGGTATTGGAGGGACTCTTTTGCCATGGGAGGAATGTGAGAGGTCCAGGTCATCCTCTTTTCCAGCCCCCTTTGGAATCAGGAGAGGAGCTAGATTTGCTCTGAGTTTCTCAACAAATGTCCTTCTTGGGGATTTTGTTCTAGCCTCCTTCTTCCCAAGGCTGACTCCCTGGATGGTGGCTGTGGCTGTCATCTTGGTGTTCCTAGGACTCCTCACAATTGGGTCCATATTTTTCACTTGGAGACTATACAAGGAAAGATCCAGACAGAGGAGGAATGAATTCAGTTCTAAAGGTAAGTCATAGAATCCCAGTCTACTTGTCAAGAGTGCTTCTATGTGAGGCTGAACCCAAGTCCTTTAGGATGACTGCCAATGGGAAGATAATTGATTCCAGAATTCTAAAAATCAGAGGGGATTATAAAGCTCCTGAATTCAGTGGCACCCAATATGAAGCATAACAGAGGTTTGGGTACAAGATGAGTCAAAAGCAATTCTAACTGAGATAATAGACCTGATGTTTATTCATTATTAACCTTCAGACTCTATCCTTACTTTTAACTCAGTAATGATTAAAGATCTGATACCAAGTGAGTAGGAACTTCCTGCATATTTCTTAGAAAACAAAACAAAATCCTTGTTCTTCATTTGTTGATAATGCCTCAATAATCAGGTAGTCATGAATTAAATAGTTTCTCTTTTATATGTTTCTCACACCTGTTTTGTTCCCTCCCTCACACCCAGGCTAGGTCATTAAGGTATTTCTGTTTGTTTTCCAGAGAAACTCCTGGAAGAGCTCAGTAAGTTTTATGTTCTTTGTCTTTTTACATCCACAAAGTTGTCTCTTTCTTATTATAAAACATGTCAATAACACTCTTTCCCCCTCCCCCACCCTCTCTCACTACAGAATGGAAAAAGGCTACATTGCATGCAGGTCAGTGACTCTGAATATCTTAAGGGCTCTGCAGTGCTACCCTGGAGGTATACAAAGTCCTCCAATACTTGGAAATAAAAACCACTAATATATAGAGGGGAAGTGAAAGTGAAGTCGCTCAGTTGTGTCTGACTCTTTGTGACCCCATGAACTGTAGGCCTACTAGGCTCCCCCGTCCATAGGATTTTCCAGGCAAGGGTACTGGAGTGGGTTGCCATTTCCTTCTCCAGGGGATTTTCCCAACCCAGGGATCAAACCCAGGTCTACCCACATTGTGGGCAGAGGCTTTACCGTCTGAGCCATTAGGGAAACCTATATAGAGGGGAAAGATGATGGCAAATGGCCTCAACATTATCCTTGAGGCACATAAAGGGCCCTTGGAAGATGGCTAGAAGGCAAGTCCCCTCTGACAGGGTCCCATGGGGTACTGGGGACAGTCAGTTGATACATAACCCTATGGCTGTGGATGGAAGAGGGGAAAAGAGACAGCTGAGCAGGCCAAGCAGTTCCCCTCCTGAGGAGACCTGTCAACTGCTACAGCAGGTCTCCACTTATTCAGAGAAGAAAGGATGGTTCTTTCAATCTGTGACATTCACTGATAATCAGACTCACTTTCTCTCTGTCTCTAGTGGATGTGACTCTGGATCCAGATACCGCCCACCCCCACCTCTTTCTGTATGGAGATTCAAAATCTGTCCGACTGGAAGATTCACGTCAGAAACTTCCTGAGAAACCAGAAAGATTTGACTCCTGGCCCTGTGTGATGGGTCGTGAGGCCTTCACCTCGGGGAGACATTACTGGGAGGTGGAGGTGGGAGACAGGACGGACTGGGCAATTGGGGTGTGTAGGGAGAATGTGATGAAGAAGGGATTTGACCCCATGACTCCTGAAAATGGGTTCTGGGCTGTGGAGCTGTATGGAAATGGGTACTGGGCTCTCACCCCACTGCGGACCCCTCTCCCACTGGCTGGACCCCCCCGCCGGGTTGGGGTCTTCCTTGACTATGAATCAGGAGACATCTTCTTCTACAACATGACTGATGGATCCCATATCTATACTTTCTCCAAGGCCTCTTTCTCTGGCCCCCTCCGGCCCTTCTTCTGCTTGTGGTCCTGTGGTAAAAAGCCCCTGACTATCTGCCCAATCACTGATGGGCTTGAGGGAGTCATGGTAGTTGCTGATGCCAAGGACATTTCAAAGGAGATCCCACTGTCCCCCATAGGGGAGGACTCTCCCTCCGGGGATATAGAAACTCTCCATTCTAAACTAATCCCTCTCCAGCCCAGCCAAGGGGTACCTTAAGAAATACTCCAGCTCAGCTCTTTCCCTCTACTCTAACCCCTTCTTCCACCACTCCCAGGGCTTCATCTGCCAGATTTACTCAGCCCCTGTTTCTTCCCATTGGGTAGGGATTAATTATTCTTGAGAAGGTTGTGTTGCTTTTGATAGAGTGTGAGGAATAGGCCCTTCCTAATCTGTTTCTGTAACAGTAGTCAAGGGACAGGGAAGTGACTCAGATTGCTTCTTGTGGTCTCCCATCCCAGAGGCCAAATCCTCTAGGGAGGGAATTGCAGTTCGGGGATCAAGATGGAGTTAGGTCAGCATAGGGTTATGACAGAAACATCTTGGTGTCCAGGATAGGGGAATATAGAGGAACAGGTTTTAAGTAAGCAGAAAACCCAAAGGGTTCTGGGAGGGGAAAACCGGTGGCTGAGATCCCATAAAGGAACTTGGAGGGCACATCCTGATAGAGGAAAATGAGGTGAACTTAGGCAGTGATAAACATCTGACTTGTCCCTAGAGCTTTAGGAACCATATTTCAGATTTTCTAAGTCATTCCTACAGGGTGGATCTGAGCAGTTGGCAAGGGGAGTAAAGAAGGTGAGAAGGTCAGATAGAATGAAAGAGGAGAGAATTTTAAACAAAATGCAAAGGGCTCTTTCCAACCTCACTTTGTTGATTCCACAAGTTGCTGGTTCTCTTCTTCCTTTTGATCTAGAATCTCTCCACTTTAGAAGCATTTTCAGGCATCATCTTTCAGTGATATCACCACTTTATTGGCTGTTGTCTCATGGCCAATGGCCACATCTCACCAACATATGGTTTAAAACTGCTCAACCACACCTTTAATTAGCTTTAACCACCATCCACTTCCATACGGAGCCACAAATCACTCTCTCCCCACCCAGCTTTCCTACGTGCTGCTTCTCCTCAGGGTCCCCTGAAAGCTGCGTCATTGTACTCAGCACAGCTAGATTGATTGCACTTATTTGTATTTGCATTTTCCTGTATATGTTTGTCTTGTCCAGGCTCCCACCTTCCATTTCCATTGGGTTTTCCAGGATCAATGTCGTCCATGGTCTTAACCTAATAAATAAGTCTGTCTGATTGTTGAAAACAGCTTCTGCACCTCCTTTTCTTTATCCAACAAATGGAACTGACACAAAACAGAGAGAAGAAACATGCATGGAAATGCAGTGGGTCAAAGCACTGTGGTTCTGTTTATCCAAGACCCATACCCAGACCTGCTGGCAGTAGGCTCACCAGGGCAGGCAGCACAGGGCTTCCTGTCCCATGAAGGGCCAGCTACTTACAAAAAGGCCACAGTGCCAGTAGCTACCCACCCTTAGCCTCTGGAGGAAATATTTGGTGATGTCTCATAACTGGAAAAACAAACAAACTTGGGTGATCCTCCTTTCCTTGCCCCTTCGTCAGGCTGTATTCACCCTACCCTACATTGGACTCCTGAGAGAAGACCACCATGTACCTCTGCTTTCAAAGTATTCATTTATGTTCAAATTGTACTTTTAGAAAGTAAACGATTTTTTTAAAAGTCCAAACTTCTTTAAAAAATACTTGAGAATCTTAAGTAGTTGTTTTGCCAGTTTAATGTACTATGTGTATCCTGAAATGTATATATAAAGTCTTACCCTAAATAAATGGGGCTGCCACAGGAACCCCTCTCTGAGAGTAGAAAGAGAAATAGTCAGAGGTTTCAATTAGCTCTGTGACTGCCCTCACCTTCCTATTTCTTCATGATCTTCAAGGAAAATGGTTACCAAACACAGCATTGAGCTGGCAGTAGATTCTGAACTTATGTGATAAGCCTTGCAGCTCCCTTTCCATCTGGCACCAGATACCAGTGCCTGAAGGAGGAAATTAACAGTCTTGGTAGCTCTGGCTTTATTTTCAAATCTTCTGAAAGAGAAGAAAGGTGGCCTTGCTGATGCTTCGTCAAAGCCTGTCTTAATGACCTGAAGCAAAATCAGTGATACTATGGTTTCAGAAGGTCCAGAAAGGCCTCTTCCACCAGTGCAAATAATTAACTGCAGTATTTCCAAGGCCTGACTTCCTTTTTAAACCAGAAACTAAAACCTTTCACCCCACAGCTAAAGACGAGCCTTAAAAATGCAAATGTTCCTGAAATAAGGAACTTCATTTCACACACCAAAAGCCAGCTCTGGTCATCACATGTTCGAAAGGGTCTGCCTCTCTTTAAAAGAGACCTAGACATTCACATTAAGAGAAAAATAACTGTGCGACTCCTATCATCACTAATCAACAACAGCTCTTCCGTGCCGTCTATCTGCTTATCCCTATTCATCTGCTCCTTCTGCCTCCAAACAACATTCAGGTCTCCTCAAATCGCCCTCTGGAAAACTCCGAGTCGACTCTCAACCATACGCGCCTTTATTCTTGCCACTCACTTTAAAATTTAAAATGGAAATAGTCTTCTTCCTTGAATACATATGAAAGTTAATTTTAAAAAGTAACAATGATCCCAAGTCTCACTCAAATATAACCAATATTTGGGTTCATCCTCTTCTTTAAAAAATAAAAAAGAATCTGTATTGTTTAGTTCAAAGGACTTAAACTAAATGCTTTTTGAGGAGTGTTTCAAACTAGTTGGAAAGTCTTTGAGGTACAGCTTTGCTGGACATAAACACAGATGTACGAAAACCTTACGAATTAAGGGAAGATAGAGTGACACACTTGTAGAAAGAGAAAGGCAGAACTGGTTTTAGTTTGATGCCTCCTTTTTGAGAGCAGCATAACATCCATTCAGAAAAGTCCACCCATCCTCAGGGTACAGCTAGAAAATTCAGATCAAGAAGCAAGACTCTGGGACCCCCGTACATAGGTCTCGAGGGTCCAGCGGACAGAAAGGAGAGGAGGGAGGAGTTAATGAGAACCCGAGGGCTGGGCCCCAGCAAGCACCAAACTGAATAGCGTAAGACTTCCCAGGAGCAGGTGTCAGTTTAAGTAAGGCAAATTCAGCAATATGGGTGCCATTATATAAACAAGAATTCTGTCGAGAGTGGAAAGAAATTTCCCTTACTCTTGGCTGCCCAGCCGAACGCCGACCGCTGGGGGCAGCCTGGAATCGAATCCGCGTTCATTCAGAAAACACTGCCCGGCGGCTCCCGCAGCTCGGCGCTTGATTCTGCGTTTTCACTCGGGGTCGGCGTCCGGGGCCGTAAGTAAACTGGTGGTTGCTTTTTTTGATCGAAAATTTTCCGCATCCTCAGAAAAAGAGAAAAAGAAAAAAAAGGGCGGGGCGGGGCGGGGGCGGGAAACCATCATTCGCGTAGACATTGAAATGAAATTTGAGGGCGGCGAAAATACAGCGGGTCAGGATGGCCGAGCGGTCTAAGGCGCTGCGTTCAGGTCGCAGTCTCCCCTGGAGGCGTGGGTTCGAATCCCACTCCTGACATTGCTTACGTTTTTGAATTCGTCGAACGGTTGTGTATATCACCAGCTTTTCCCCACGTTTCCCTACGGTCTCTTTCCTGTTTTCCCAAATAAATTATCCAAAATTTTAAAAAAATTTTAATATTAAAGAAAAGAAATTAGCCAAGTTCTAAAATGAAAGCACTCTGTACCCAGAACACAAGTTAAGATCTAGTCATTTTAATCTCCTTTCCCTGTCTCTAGCTGTCTGTCCCTCTCTCTCCTTTACATTCAAGGAGTTGAATAAAAGTTACTCCTTTCACTGATGTCTACAGGGCCACTCTTTTGTTTTATTTATTTATTGATTCCCTTTTAATCACCTTTCTTCAATTTTATTTCTCATCTCCCACTCCCCCTTAAGAAACCATTGGAAAGATCATCCTTTTTCTGTTTGCTGTGTGTTTTTGTAGAACACATTTTTGGTTTCTCTATATATTTTTTTAATTTACATAAATGCCGCTGTGTCATATATCTCATTCTATTTTTACTTTGTCCCTTTTGGCTACAGCTTTTTAGCCGATGTTGTGCATACACCTAGACATTATCTAGAACAATTACTTTCAATTACTGTGGGAGACCAGGGTTTGATCCTTGAGTCGGAAGGATCCGACCCCATAGAGAACCTCAGCAGCCCAGCTAGAGGACCTACTCAATCCGTAACTTTTAAATTCAAGTTCCACCCATACTGCTTTGGTAACTTATGATCTTTTAAAAAGAAAGTATGAAACATTTGAGCTGCATCAGCTGTCAAATCAAGTCCACCTGTGGTTTTCATGATGCCATAAATACTGAGGATGCCTCCATGCCTACCTGCCTACCGTCATCTCCAGACAAAGAAGAATTTCAAGATCTGCACACTCTATTCTCTTACTGCTTCCACTTACCCAAACCGAGCATCCTCGTCCTCACCACACACTCCCGTTGCCTGGAGCACCTCTTCTACTTCTCTGTTTGAGAAGGTAACAGGCAGGAAGGCCAGGGGTCTCCAAAAGGAGGAAATAGGCTGCAAGTGTCAATTTTTTTTTCTCTTAAAATTCTGTGCTGCCATGACAACACTGGTTCCATCTGAACTTAACTTTTCTCAAACCTTGAGTTAACCAATGCGTTTTTCTTATGGAAGTGTTTTCTTAAGCTATGTTAATGAAACTATGTATTTGCTTTGGAATTTACCTTTCTTTAAAATGGTTCCACCTAAGACTAACTGTTTTTTCTTTTCCCAAACCTTGGGCTGATAATAGTTCAACAAACCAGTATTCATATCAATTGTTTTATGGCTGGGGGATGACACACCTGTGCCATCCTATCTCAAAAATGCATGTTGTGGGAGAGGGGCCTGGTGAAACTCGGTCAGCCCTGAGGTGCTCTCTTATCTGATTAATAGCTTTCTAACAGACCTAAAACATGCGGCTATAGACTAGCAGGGCACTCTTTATGCCCCCTTCTGATGTCTATGTCAGAAGCTTTCTCTATCTCTTTTATATTTTAATAAAACTTTATTACACAAAAGCTCTGAGCAATCAAGCCTCGTCACTGGCCCCAGATTGAATTCCTCTCCTCTGGAGGCCAAGATGCCAGCGTCTTTCATGGCTCAACAACAACCTTTCACCTCCAGCCCACTTTCTTGTCTGGATCTCGCCTACATCTCCTCCATGCTCGGTTTGGCTATCACTCCTTCCAGGAAGTCTTCCCCCACCTCCTATCTCCACTCAGTCTGAGCTGAGTATCACAGTGTGGTCTACTGTACCCTTCACTCCAATGGGGTTATATATCACTATACTGTAATTGCCATTGAACTGTTTGATTCACCCTTCCATCAGCAGGTTTTGTCCATCAGCGGACAAAACTCATGACCGAAGTGAGATTAGCATGGTGCCTGCCACATGATAAGCACTGGGTAGATAAACAAGTATTTAACTGTAAACCATTTTCACTTGTATATGTAAATCACTTTCACGATGGATACATGGAGAGTTAGGAAGATTTTTAGACTTTAGGAGAGATGGCTAAATTCTTCACCTGGAATATTCCATAGCTTCCATAGCCAGTAACACTATCTCAATGGTACAGATCAGGCAATCTATTGAGGGCCACTTGGCTGGAAGCATCCTCGTAAAGGTATTCCTGGAGCCTGGTGGAGCAGAAGGGTGAAGGTTAAGGTAGATTTCGTAACAGAATTAAGGAGTGATCTAGTGTTGACATCTCTACCATGACCCAGCTGGCCTTACTATTCTTGTCTGGATCTCGCCTACATCTCCTCCATGCTCGGTTTGGCTATCACTCCCAGGTCTGTAACCTGGGCCTGGGAAAAAGGCTTTGTTGTGCAGAATATAGAAGCATATAAAAAAGACGGTCTGTCTCCTGAAATAAAATGTGTATATTAAAGTAGGGCAGAAAATTAAACATAAAATTCTCTTTGTGTGTTTGTTTGGACCTCCTCCCTCCTTAATGTGCAGTGTGCACATTAACCAGAGCACCTCAAAGATGGAAGTGACTGCTCCACCATAAAGATCATTTTTTCCCTCTTTCCTTTTCTTAAAAGAATAGCATTCTTTACCAATTTTGTAGGGAGTATGATAACTGTATGCTTGCTTTGTACATGCTTCTATGGACTAGGTATAACCTTGGTGAACTTCACATAAAATGTCAGCATGTCATGTTGATGTACTATCCTTTGTCTCGAAAATGCATATGACTGTTCATTCCTTCAACTTCTAACAAGTAGAACAGTTGTCAGAGTTTTCTGAGGATCTGTCTCCTGGTTATAATCCTCAGTTTAGCTCAAATAAAATTCCTTTTTTTTTCTTCTTGAGTTGATTATTTATTGAATTTTCATTGATACTTCCATTGCTCTGCGACGTCTATAAGGAAAAGTGGGGAATTAAGCTGAAGAGTGAGTGAAGAAAGCCTCTACAAAAGTAGAACTGTTTTCTGAACTATTCTTCAAAGTGTTGGGACATTTTGTTTCTGCAGATAGAACAGAAGGTCATATTTCAACTGTTGACCATCTACACAAAATCATGTTCTCTGAAGGTAAAAGTCAGGTTGGTGAGACTTTCTGGGCCAGGTGGTAGAGGGGTTGGTCTTGGGAGATGAGCAAATGGGTAACAGTTACAATGAACTTCATTTCCCTGATCTTGAGTTTCTATATAAAGGGGCCAAATTATGAGCAAAACTCTAGACTTCTTTTCCACTTCTCTTATTTCCTTTCTTTCTCTTAAGGCACCCTAGACTCTCCTGGACTGCTTCTTCAAGTCAGCCTGGGTGCTGACTGAACAGCTTCAGGTCAGTCAGTTCTAGTGGGATATCCACCCTGTGGGTATACAATGAAAAGGATGCTTCCCCTGATAACTTCTTTCTGAAATCACTGTGACGAGTATTTTCCTCTTCGATTTTCCTTTCCAAAAAAACTCTGAGCACAAGACCACCTTTTAAAATAGCCATTTACAACTCATGCTATATGGTTGGATTTTAGTGGTTGGTACGAATTGAGATGCTGAAGCATTCTCCAAGGTTAAGGAAAAATAAGATCATGGCATCTGGTCTCATCACTTCATGGCAAATAGAAGGGTGGTGGGGGGGGGGGCAGAGTAGAAGCAGCTACAGATTTTCTTTTCTTGGGCTCCCAAATCACTGCAGATGGTGACTGCAGTCATGAAATTAAAAGACACTTGCTCCTCCGAAGGAAGGCTACGACAAACCTGCTGCTGCTACTGCTGCTAAGTCACTTCAGTCGTGTCCGACTCTGTGCGACCCCATAGACGGCAGCCCACTAGGCTCCCCCGTCCCTGGGATTCTCCAGGCAAGAACACTGGAGTGGGTTGCCATTTCCTTCTCTAATGCATGAAAGTGAAAAGTGAAAGTGAAGTTGCTCAGTCATGCCCGACTCTTAGCGACCCCATGGACTGCAGCCTACTAGGCTCCTCCGTCCCTGGGATTTTCCAGGCAAGAGTACTGGAGTGGGGTGCCATTACCTTCTCCATGACAATCCTAGACAGTGTATTAAAGAGCAGAAACATCACTTCACTGACAATGGTTCATATAGTCAAAGCTATAATTTTTCCAGTAATCAAGTACAGACTTGAGAGTTGGGCCATGAAGAAGGCTGAGCACAAAAGAATTGATTCTTTCGAAAGGTGGTGTTGGAGAAGACTCTTGAGAGTCCCTTGGACAGCAAAGAGATCAAACCAGTCAGTCCTAAAGGAAATCAACCATGAATATTCATTGGAAGTACTGCTGCTGAAGCTGAAGCTTCAATACTTTGGCAACCTGATGCCAAGAGCCAACTTACTGGAAAAGACCCTGATGCTGGGAAAGATTGAAGGCAAAAGGAGGGGGCGGTAGAGGATGAGATGGTTACATAGCATCACTAACCCAATGGACATGAATTTGAAGAAATTTGCGATAGTGAAGGACAGAAAAGCCTGGCGGGCAACAGCCCATGGACTCGAGTCGAGTCAGACACAACTTACCTACTGAACAACAACAAGCCTTTTCAGCAACACGTTTATCAATCATTCCAGAGACTGATCTTGATTAAAAATATTGCCTGTATATTATGAAAGTAGATTATGAAAGGGATCACCAGGGAAAAGAATAGAATGACTAGAGATTATTATGCCGCTTGTAGTTTAAATCTAGTTCCTTTGCCTTCTGCTTTCCCTGGATCCTTTGGTACTTGCTGAAAAAAAAAATTACATGAAACCTTAAGAAAGGTAGAAATTCTTCTGAAAGAAAAACAAATTTATCTTGGTCTCTTCTTTTTCTTTTTTTATAAACAATAAAACTGTCCCCACTCTCAGAGCCACATAAAGCACTTTCGTGAAACACCATAGGGAAAATTTACACTTTAAAGGTGACTAGGGTTTATGATCTCTTCGTATTCTTTTTGAGCGCAGGAAAACCACAAAAGGCCCCGCTGGGATTCGAACCCAGGATCTCCTGTTTACTAGACAGGCGCTTTAACCAGCTAAGCCACGGAGCCAACACGCTTGCCCGCTTCCAAATCAACATAGAAAAGGAATGATCTTAGCTTTCCCCCGCCCCCAGCCCCTGCATGTATTTCCTTGTATTGACGCTCGGGCGAGCTCTCCAGATGATCTCCCAAATCCTAAAGATGAACCCCTGCTTCTTCCCCAAAGACCTAAAAGACCGCGCGGCCATAGGAAAACTGAGACCCTCCGTGCAGGAGTGAGGTAAGGGAAACTCGGGAGCGAGCCTGAAGCCCTGGGCGGCGCCAGAGGAGTCTCCGGAAACCGCCAGAAAGGGCAAGAGTTCAGCAGCTCAGGCTTCCTTGGGTGAAGTATGACCTGGGACCCCTGGAGGAAAGGAAGTTAGCCACATTTACACGAGAACACCCCTCCGAGTCGTGTAACACATTTGCACCAGAACACTTTCTGCACCAGGAACTAGTCCCTGAAGAAAGAACGCTCTGTGTTCTTTATTTCATGGATTTTAATTAAAATTCGAGCTCTTCCTTACCCCATTTCTTTCCGTAAATAGGCTCCCACCTGCCTGCTTCTTGCTTGACTAAGTCGTATCTTTAAAAAATTCAAGATTTCATTATTAAAACCTAGTCTTGGAAAGAGGTAAAGGAGCAATCTCCTCTCTTCTGCAGCTAGAGGAAGAGAAGCTTTCTTGTTCGATAACTTATCCAAAGGATCTACTTGATAAAACTGTTAAATTGAGAGCATCCACAAGAAGTACTATATTTTCATAGGTGCTTGTGTATTTGTAACTGTTCCAAATTCATTCTATTCTATGAAGTAGATAAGTCCTTAGACAAAGGACTTTAATGGAACTGGCAAAGAGTTTTACAAATTGTTGCCATAGCTGTGAAAGTAACTTCCCAAATGAAACTTGTAATTATAATAGGCTGCTTGCTTGAAATCTGTGACTATTCTGAAAATGCTGAAATTAACATGCCGGTATTTTTAAACTGTATCAATATTGAAGGATATCTCTGTCTCACTCTAAACCAGCCATTGGCATTAATCTCTGCCTGCAAACATGATGTGAGGGAGAAGTTAAAAAGCCCTGACTCTGCTAGATTTCTTTTTCATAAAACGATTGAGTCTATGAACTTGATGCACAGTCTGATTGACTCCGTGAAATAAGTAAGCACCGATTTCTTAAATAATATAAGATTAACCATCGTTTTATTAATGTGCTTGGAGCCAGAAAGAAAGTGAAGTCGTGTCCGACTTTTTGCGACCCCATGGACTGTAGCCTACCAGGCTCCTCAGTCCATGGAATTTTCCAAGATAATCATAAACAGCATAGTCACACCTAACATGACTTTGTCCAAGCTGGAATGGACATTTAGAAAGACAGCAGAGCCAGTAATATTTGGTTTGGGTTTTTCCTTTGACTGGCACGTGTTCAAAATTTGCACAGAAATTCTGAGACGTCAAAGGAGTCTTTAACAAGCCAGAGACAAGTGTTGGGAGAAAAAGTAAGACTGAGAGCAATCATTTTCAGAAATCTGGATGTGATCTGCAAAGACCATGGACAGGCCCCTGACATTGGCTCTGTTCCACACAACTGAAATTGGAGAAGGTGTAGATCTCTGTGTCATAAACTGCTGAGAGTAGAAATAACTGGCGGTGCTACTATTTCCCAAATACTTGGGTGAGAACTGGAAGAAGAGAACTGTGACCCAGGGAGGAGGAGACTCCACCACAGGGATGATTGATTAGTCTACAGAGCCCAGTTATTCAGTTAAACAGTAATGTACATGTTGCAGTTATTTAATTAAACACTAATGTACATCATGTATGGATGTGAGAGTTGGGAAGGGAAGCCTGGCATGCTGCAATCCATGGGATTGCAAAGAGTTGGACATGACTGAGCAAATGAACTGTACTGTACATGTTGCTGTGAAGGTATTTTTTACATGTGGTTAACATCTACAATTAGTTGACTATAATAAGTAAAAGAGATTATCCTTAGTAATGTGCATGGCCCTTATCTAACAAGTTGAAAGACTTAAGAGCAAAATGAAGGTTTTCCTAAGGAAGAAGAAACTATCTCAAGACTATAGCATCAGCTCCTGGCTGAGATTTTTCTAGACTGCCCTCCAGCAATACAGATTTCAGACTTGTCAGTCACCACAATCACATAAGCCAATTTCTAGAAATGCATGTATATTTTCCTACTGGTTATTTTTCTGGACTCTGTTTCTCTTTTTCTAGCTGGGACAAACCCTGAAGAAAAGACTGGAAACTGGAACCCTCAGAAAAGACCCAGGAGAAGATCTCTAAAATCAAAATGAAAGCAAGCCTCAGCTCATGTCAGAACACCAGAGAAATCTGAGGAAGCCAAAAAAAAAGAAGAGAGAGAGAAAAAAAAAAAAAAAAAAAAACACCTTACAAAACCTTCAAAATGAAGGGAGATCTTTGCAGATATTATGTGGAGCAGAGGGATCCTGGGCATGGAGGGAGGCCTTTTTATCCCCCATTTCTTGTAGGTAAGACTCCAGCCTCCATGACCCTCTCTGAGTTCCAAAGAGCAGATTCGAACGGTGTTAATCAAAGGAAGGGCAGCCGGGAGACCACCTGAAGCAATATTAAAGGGACCAGAGAGGCTCATCAGAATTAAGGAACCGGATCACCTGAGACTGGCACACACCCTAATCTTGTCAGCAACCCCACCCTTTTGAAACTTGGCAGAAGAAGAATCCTAGACTGTTACTGCCTTGATCCTTATCATATACCTCTGCCTGACTGTATAACTTCTCCCTATTCACCACGGAAGGATGGGTGGGGCACAGTTCTTGAGGCCCTAGCCTATTGTGTTCCCCCTTTGCCTGGCAAAAAAGTGAAGCCACTCTTTCCTTCTCCTCCATGACAGCCTCCGTATTTCTGTTCAGCATGGGTGCACAGAGAGCCAAGATTTTGGCATCACAAAGGCTTCCAGTTTCCTAGGGAGTAACAGCCAAAATCCAGACAAGGGCGTACAAGGCCCGAGGTTATCTCCCCGAGGTCTCCTACCCATCTCTGCCCAGCACTGGCCTCCTAGACATTGCTGAAACGTCTCAAGTACGCTCCCACCTCCAGGATTTTGCCCTGGAGATTTCCACAGTTCCAGATGACTCTTTTCCTAGATACCCGTATTTATCGTTCACCCCTTTGCCTGACGGACTTTTAAATTCTCTTTCCCGTTTCTCTTTTTACCTCTAAGTGCTTATCACGGTTATTTCATTTATTGGGTGTTTTAATACCGTCTTAGCTACGTCCATGCAATCTTCTTGAGGTCAAAGATCACAACTTGTTTTCTTCAGTCGTCTTTCCAGTGCCTTGAATGGTAATATTGGTTGAATGAATGAATGAATGAATGGAGAGGTGATTTGGGGACAGAGAGGGTGCAAGGTTCGGTACAGACATCCTGAGAAAGGAGCACAGACGCTGGGGCGCCTGCAGACGAAGTGGCCGCCAGAGAGTTCACGTTCTGCAGTCTGAACTAGGCAAGAATACGGCGGCTTTCAGGCCCAGCAGGAGCAGACTCCAAAAAGTGGAAATGGGCCGCCGCCTAGTTTCTGATGAAGGCAGGTCCGCCTCACGACCACCCACGTGCGGGGGCCAGTGGCGCAATGGATAACGCGTCTGACTACGGATCAGAAGATTCCAGGTTCGACTCCTGGCTGGCTCGTAGTGCGCATCCTCACTTTTCCTTCTTTACCTCTACTGACCACTGAGGAACTGAGTGGAGTTAGAAAATCCACTGCAAAAAAAAGAAAGAAAGAAAAAGAAAATCCACTGCAAGGTGAAGTTTCAAGTTCCATTACCTGTAAGTCTCAAGAACGAGAAGGACCCGCTTTTGACCACAACTGGGGTCAAAACTCCTTTGCAGAGCAAATTCCGCGTCTGACCATGCGGTGGCGATAGCCAAAGCCGAACACAGAACTGTGCCTGGGCTCGGTGACACGCCCAGCCCCGCCAGTCCATTTTGACTGAAAGATGGGTTTGAGGTAACCTAGTAAGCCAAGTGGAGAAGGAAATGGCAACCCACTCTAGTGTTCTTGCCTGGAGAATCTCAGGGATGGCGGAGCCCAATGGGCTGCCGTCTGTGGGGTCGCACAGAGTCGGACACGACTGAAGCGACTTAGCAGCAGCAGCAGTAAGGCAAAAGAAAGAAATTAAAATCCAAAAGTTCAGATTGAAAAGTAATAGTGAGGGGTGGGGGGAGAAAAATAAGAGTGAAGGGGTTGAAGTCTCTTTTTCTCCCCCATCCGGTCATTTCCAGAATAAGAATGTATTAAGAATTTGGGTTCAGATCTGTATGCTGCAGGGGCTTGGTTTGCGCATCTAATTGGCCTCTCTAATTTGGGAGAGTAGTAGAAGAACCACTCGCGTATTAACAATGCACAATTGCAAGGATAAAGATGAGAAATCGGAAGAGGAGGAGGAAATCGGAGGAGTCTGTCTTCAGCAGAAAGGATCTGCTGAGGAAAATTACTTTTAACATGTTTCCGTAGTGTAGTGGTTATCACGTTCGCCTCACACGCGAAAGGTCCCCGGTTCGAAACCGGGCGGAAACAACCGTTTTCCTTTGCGATCCTGGCTCGCCTTTATATTTAAGATCGTTAAAAATCTTCACACTTCCTTTTCTTATTTCTCTCGCCCCAGGCCGTGGTGCTGAGGCCACGCTGCTCAAGGTGGGTCGGGAGCCCGCGGCGCCGGAAGCGGACACACGCTTCACGCGGGGGAGAGCCCGCGGGTCCCCGGCTCGGCGAGGCTACCCGAAGCCCGCAGCCCCGGAAGCGCATCCTTGCCTTGGCTTGCCTTCCTGTTCCCGGCAGCGCCCAGCTCCGGGCGTCTCTTCGCCAGCCTGCGATCCGTGACGGCCTTGCCTCAGCCCCGGGCACCGGCGCTGCAGGCCGGCAGCTGGGAGTCCCGCGCCCCTCGGACGGCCGCGAGACTCGGGTGAGTACCCGGGGAGCCTGAGCCTGCGTCTCCGGAAAACCGGGGTAATCCCGCTGCCCTCCGTAGACTGGCGACCCTTCTGCAATCTGGCCCTTGTTATAGGGTGACCTCGGGCCCCCGACAGCCCCACCTTGCCTTCCACTCTCCAGAACAGCTGCCGTGGCTCTCCTGGGCTTCGAGTGTGAATCTTTGGGAAAAGCGGAATCCGGGAGGTGAAGGTTAGAGAGATCTCAGGTCCTTCAGGGAAGAGAAGTCCCCTCACTGAGACGCTAGGGCAGGAAAAAAAGGGAGGCGAGGAGGGGATTTGAAAACCTTGGGCCAGCAGGGCTGTGGGCTGGGCTGCCCTGGCCTGGACTCTTTCTCACCGCCCTTCCCCAGCTTACGAGGCCTCACCACTTAGAACCCCCTCCTAAAGGAGACGCCGAAGGACTGAGTCTGCCTCCACTTTGTCCTTTTCCTGTCAACAAGAAAAACGACCCCAAAGTTAAGAAATGGGCCAGCTGTGGATACTCCGTATTGCTTTGAAGCTTGAGAAGTCACTGGCAGCACTTGTTTAAAACCAGGATTTGTGCCCTGGGGTCTGGCTTCTTAACTCTGTTACATGACCTGCTTCCATGTTAAGTGAATCAATCAAAGCTTTTCTGGGAAAGAAGTCTTGCTATAATACCAAACAGCCTTGGGTATACCCTCAGGGTCTTCTTCTTAGATGAATTAATATCATTATTGTTACTATTTCTAACAGTTAGCCAAGCCTAGTCTCTCAGATCACATTGTTCCAGGTTCCCTCAATGACTATTATGAATGTGATGTTTTTATGGCCTTAAGACAAGAAAGGACAATCCTTACCTAATGAACTGTTGTGAACTGTTTTTTTTTTTTTTTTCTTCCTTACGTTTTTTAACAGGTAATGTGTATAGGCATTACAGCCCTATTACTCCTCCATTTTCATACCTTCTCTGGAAGAACCATGCTTTTATCATCTTGTAATAGTTTCTCTTGTTAGCAAGACAGTAAGTTTGGCAGGTGCTCAATGCAAACTTATCTAAGACATTTTCACTTAAAATCCCCTTTATACTACTCAGAAATACAGGTGAGTTAATGTGGTGCCTGAACAAGCTTCAGGGGCCCAGAAGGTGATGAGGATTCATCCTCTCCATCTTTCCCTGATGCTGAGGAGCAGGAGTCCTTTAGCAGGGAAGCTGAGTGTACCCCAAGCCAGCGTGCTGCAGATGGGTCACAGTTTGTCTGGAAGCTTATGGCTCTCTCCTTCTCTTCAAATCAGGTGTGTTCTGACAAGATCCAGTGGTAGCCCTACCCTTTTAAACACTCTGCCCTTTCTTACCTTCACCTACTAACCCTCCATTCCTCCCCCAGTCTCTCTCACTTAACCTCATATGGAAGTTCAGTCTGCCCACCTTGGAATGTGGAGAACAAATAGGCCTTGGAGAGTGACACTGTGTGACCTCTTGCTCCTGCAGTGTACCGCACCTTGAATAGGATCTTTTATTTATTTATACTATATTCTTTATTGTCTCCTTCCTAAGCTTGGTGTTGTAACCATTTTCCAGGTCTTCCCTCCAACCCCAAGGCACTATCTTGCCATAAGTAAGAGGCGGAGAGAAGAGAGTGGCCTTCTGACTTTGGATTGAAACCAGAACCCAAGTTAGAACAAACTTCATAGAACCCAGGTCAGGAACAATCAAAGAAGCAAAAGGCTGCTGCTAAAATGTGCCTTTGCTGGGGATGGTGTGGGGTACATATGGGATGAGGTGGGATTTGGTCCTCAGATAGTAGAGACAGGCTCATGATGAAAGAGAAAAAAAAAACGGCATGGAAAAAAGATTTTGAGAGCTGGGCAAAACATCAAAATTAATCTAATACAAGATATGTCATAAGTCACTGAGGCCTTTACACTCTTTCCTCCTGTACTTGTTTGTTAGGACTGCCATAACAAAACATCACAGACTGAATATCTTGAACCACAGACATTTATTTTCTCACAGTCCTGGAAGCTGGGAGTCCAAGATCAAGGTGGCAGCAGGTTCAGCTTCTTCTGAGACCTCTCTCTTTGACTTGCAGATGGCATCTTCTTGCTGTATCCTCACGTGGTCCTCTCTGTTTGTATTATCTGTGTCCTAATATCCAATATGACAGTCAGTGGATTAAGACCCACCCATAAATTCATCTTACTTATTCATCTCTTTAAAGGCCCCATCTCCCAATACAGTCACAGTCTGAGGTACTGAAGGTTAAGACTTCAACCTATGAATGTGGTTGGAGGGGTGGACAAATTCAGCCCATTTCTGGGGACAGAGATTGATGTATTTTATATGTTATGGACACAGTTTGGGGAATTCCCAGAAGTTAACTATGTGGAAGATTTTAATACACCTGCATCTCCTCATCTTACTAACCATTTCTATATTTTTATTGCAGAAGAAAAACATCATTTGCTTTTTATTTCTCTATTAGTCCTTTTTAAAAAGCTGTTTCTGTCAGTATATTTAAACATCATAGGTCTTTTTCTAATATAAAAAAAAAAAACACAAATCTTCATAGCTAAGAAAAGGATTTTTAAAAAAGGCTATTCCCTACCCCTTGCCGTAAGGCTACTGAGATACCTTTCCACATCATAAAACAAGCAATTTGGTTAAATGAAGGGTTAAATTGAGATTTTCTCAAGAATTTCAGTCCAGTTCTTTACAATATGAATTCCAATGATTCAGAACTTTCACAAACTTGTTCTGTTGTCTGTTAATAAAATTTTGACATGAGAAGTGTTATTTTAACAAAAGGGAATTGTTAGATTCCTAAAACGTTTTAAATTGTTGCCATGTCTTGGGAAAACAACCTCAGAATCTGTCTTGATAATTTCTTGCCTTGTTAATACCATTGAAAGTCCTATCTCTGTATTCCCAAAAGTTATATTACTTTAAAAATTTATCTGTCACACTTGAAGCTAAAATCATATTGTACATCAACTATATTTCAGTTAAAAAATTTTTAAGTAAAAACAAAAACTTAGAAAAGATTTATCTGCCAATTAATAATTTTTCTTTTCATTCACATGCATGATGGAATATTTATAGTCCTGTGACTTATATATTTTATCACCTAGCAAATTCTTTCTTTCTAATTCTTAAAATGTTTTTGTTTAACTTTAACTGGTAGACTTTATTTCTTTAGAAAAGTTTTAGGTTTAGCAGAAAGAGAGTTCCCATATATTTTCTCTCTATCTCCATTATTAACAGCTTGCATTGGTGTGGTATGTTTGTTACAATGGATGAGCCAATATTTATACATTATATTAACTAATTATTATAATTATTGTTTACATTAAGGTTCATGCTTTGTATGTAGTTCTGTGGGTTTTCTGTGATGTGTAATGTCATTATCCAACATTACAGTTAGTAGCATGCAGAATAGTTTCATTGCCCTAAAAAATTCCCTGTACTCTACCTCAAGTAATTTATTTTAAATTAATATGTGTGGTGAGAGCCTTTGCCTCCCCGACCTCCTTGGACTTCATGAAAATGACATAACGTTTATCCTGCCAGCTTTTTCATTATTTGTGCATTTATCTCCTATATTTGTAAGGTCAGTCACCTGTTCTGATAAACTTCCTAAGTGTGAATTTCAATGATGTAATCCATATTCATATACTCAGATCCAGAATCCAGCTTGTGGCCTGTTTTTCTTGAATTTATCTTTGTTGTCACTTGCTGTGTTTGGGCCTTTGACATGTGGTGATCCTGGTTCCTCTGCTTGGGATGGATTTCAAGGGATCTAACATGAAGACTGAGCCTAGGAAACAGATTGTGAGCATTCCCAGGACAGGACATGGGCTAAGAAACAAACTGGAGTGAGATGTAAGGAGAATGACTTGCCATTCCTCATGGACCATATCCTGCCAGGCTCCTCTGTCCTGGGATTTCCCAGGCAACGACACTGGAGTAGGTTGCCATTTCCTTCTCCAGGGGGTCTTCCCGACCCAGGGATCGAACTGGCATCTTCTTCATTGTAAGCAGATCTTTACCACTGAGCCTCTTTATTTTAACTCATTTCTCTCTCTGTTCCACAAGAAGAAAGGAAAAGGACAAAATTTCCAGAAATTCTAGTCATAGTGAAAAAATAGTAATTTGATGTTTTAGCACCATTTACAGGTGGTCACTTGCCTTTGTTAGCCAGGAAATATAAAAATCAAATCTAAGTTTGCTCAAAAAAAATCCAAGTTTACTCAAGGACCATGTTTGCCCACTCTATCTAGATGGTGAGATCCAGCAAAAGTACCAAACAAAACTCTGGGGCAATTTACATAAAACATAATTTTTTTCTTAAAATATTAAGGAGTAAGGCAGGGCATAGGGTTACAGAATTCCCCAGGTAACATTTTCAAGGATGGGACACAAGGATGAGTAGCTAATCTTGGCCTAAAGCTTTAAAAAATTTCCAAAGTGTTTGAATACCAGCCATGGGCCCAAGTCCTAATTATCGAGACTCAAAATAAATCATTTCTATTCTGTGTGACCTTGAATCTGTGCTCTGGGCTACCCACCTTTTTTAAGTGGCTTTTATTCTTGAGCAAACACATAAAATTACTCTGTAAAATATAGAGAATAATGGTGTATTATTCATGTTTCATTCCCCACCCTCTTCTAGTTTAAGGGAAAGAACACCCCTCGCCCCCCGCCCCCCTGCCTGCCCTTATTTCTGGATGAACACCATCCTTTTCTCAGCTCCCTTTGAGGTGACTACTGTTTTGATTTTTATATTTATCCCTTGCTCTTTTTAGTTTTACTGCATAGAAAAAGTCATTTAGTTTTACACTTAGAAAAGGATCTATACTGTAGATCCATTTTGCAACTGTTTTTTTGCCCAACATTGTGTTCTTGAGATTCATCCGTGTTTTTGCATGTAACGGCAGTCTATTCATTTCTACTGCTGAATAGTATTCCCTTCTGCAGATATTACCAAAATGTATTTATTCTATTGAAGGACACTGGGTGCTTTTAGGTTCTTTAAATTACATTGTTGCTATGAACATTCTTGTAGGGGTCTTGTATACACACCTTCAAGAATTCCTCCAAGTAAACACCTAGAGGTGAAATTGCTTTAAATAATGCCACACACTAATTTACACACATAAGAACACACACCTTAGAAGTGTATGCATTTTCATTGTTCTACATCTGCTGAGCCCTTAATATTGTCAGACAGTTTACCAATTTGATGGATATGAAATGTTATATCCTTTGATTTTTGTATTCATTCTCATATTACTAATGAAGTTGACGTTTTTTATTTGCTTATTCACCATTCATGCTTTTTCTAAGAAGTACTTATTAATACTTTTGCCCATTGTTTTTAAATTTTCCTTTCATCCTTTTCTTGTGGATCTGTAGGAATTCTTTACATAGTCTGGACTCTAATCCTTTGTCAGTTATATGTATTATGAAGATCTTTCCCCAGCTTGTAACTTAACTTTTTTACACATCTTTTTGCTATATAAATTACAAATTTTAATATAGTTAAAATGTGAATTTTAATGTAGTTAAATTTGTCAGTCTTTTTCTTTATGACTTACACTTTTTGTGTCTTGTCAAAGAAATCTTTCTAGGAACAGTGCGAAAGACAGAAGAACCCCTTGGGCTGCCAAGTGCTGCTGCCACCATGCCCAAGAGAAAGGCAAAAGGAGATGCTAAAGGTGACAAAGGGAAGGTGAAGGATGAGCCACAGAGGAGATCAGCACGGTTGTCTGCTAAACCTGCCCTTCCAAAACCAGAGCCCAGGCCAAAAAAGGCCCCTGCAAAGAAGGGAGAGAAGCTGGCCAAAGGGAGAAAGGGGAAAGCAGAAGTCGGCAAGGATGGGAACAACCCTGCGAAAAACCGAGATGCCTCTACAGTCCAGTCACAGAAAGCAGAAGGCACTGGGGATGCTAAATGAAGTGTACCTTTTTGATAGCTCTGTACTTCTAGTGACTCTACTGTTTGAAATACTATTTTTAAATCAAATTTTTTTAAAATGTAGATTTTTTTTTTTAAGTTATGTTCTTAGCACACGAGATACTTCGTTGTTATCTTTTGTAGAAAGGGCAAATAACCACTAGTAGAATGTTTCAGAAGCTGGATTGAAATGGGGGGAAACAGAAGTATCTGTCCTCGTATTTGAAGATTATTCTTGGTTCCCAGGAGAGATTCTCTGACATTCACACATGTCAGCCACTATGGCTCAGAAGCCTTACTGTGTGGAGAAAAAATACTTCATGTCCTCCTTTCTTGATGTCATCAGCACATTCTTGACTTCCTGAAACCAGGAGTCATGATACAGCCTTGACACTCCTAGAATCAGCTGCATCAGGTAACAATTCTCGGGCTTTCTGGTGATGACATCAAGATGGTGTTGCTCAGAAGAACCAGGAATCCTGTTTGTAGTTTGTGGATCATCTCATTAATAATCCTGGAATTTTTAGTTCCTTTCCTCCATGTCAGAGTTGACCTGTGAAAATCTCTTAAATGCCTCATGTGAATTAATCACCCTTTTTGAAAATTTTTCCTGTTTATTGTAGCAGCAGACTTTGTTGACTTTGGAGAGATGAGTTTGAAAGTTGTAAGATGTTATGGAATGTCACCCATGTCCTGCTGGAAATAACTATTTTTGAAAAGTCTCTTATAAAGCTGGATACAAGTTAGCTCCATGGTAAGGGAGTGATCATTTCCTACTCAAAAGTCATAAAGCTACTCTTTACTGCCTTTAAAAATTTTATAGTTTGCTTTTTACGTTTGTCTTTAGTCCTCTCTGAACTGATTCTTACAAAAACATGAGATAGTAATTCAGTATGTTTTTTTCCATATGTTAAGTGGTTGTTCCAACACCATTTTCTGAAAAGTTCATCCTTTCCCCAATGATCTATAACACTGACTCTTTTCATAAATCAGGTTTCTTTGTGTGGAGGGGTGGGGGAGTCTGTTGATGGTTTCTGTTCTGACTCACTGGTCAATTTGTCTAACCTTGTGGCAGTACTATACAATCCTGAGTATTACCACTTTAGAAAAAGGTCTTGATCTCTCAGGACAATTTCACCTCCACCTTCAACATCAACAAACTTTTCTTCCTTGGAGTATCTTGGCTATTCTAAGCCAATTACTTTTCTATACAACTTCTACAATTAGATTGACAAGTTCCAAATCAAACAGATGAAAAGTTGAAATTTTTATTGGATTTGTATTGAATGTATACATTAATTATAATAGTGAGTCTTCCAATTCATGAACATAGTATAATTCTCCATTTATTTTGACTTTTAAAATATCTTTCAATAAAGTTTTATAATTTTCTCCATTAAATGTTTTGTTAATATTTCTTAGGGACAGTACACTGTTGGATGCTACCTTTATATAGTATATTTTTAGTTACTACATTTTCTGCTTTCAGCTGAAGTTGATTTATCAGCCTTTCTAAACTCATATCTGTATATTCTTTTGAGATAACCATACATTCTTTTTGTTTTGTTTTGTTTCTTTACAGTCGTTAAGTCTTTCCTTTTTCTAGTTTTAGGCATTGTTCAAGTGCTGGGAGTACAGCAGTGAACAAAACAAAGTCTGCTTTCACCAAGCTGATATTCTAGTGGGGGAGGGTGTAGAAAATACACGAATTTATGTGATGGAGTGCTTTAAATAAACAAGTATAAGTGGGTGCTGTTTAGACAGGGAGGTTGGAGAAGTCCTCTCTGATGAGATGACATTTGAGCAGAGCTTCTAATGAAGTAAAGGAATAAGAGATGTGTCTCTGAGGGGAAAGCATTCCAGCAGAGGGAAAATCAAATGCAGAGATGAGATGAAAATGTGTTCGGTGTGCCGAGGAAGAACAAAGAGGCAGAAGTGACAGAATTGGAGTGAGGGTGGGTAAGAGTGATAGTTGATAGGATTGCAGAGATAGTGAGAGGCCAGAAAATGGAAGACTCTCCACATTGTCATTTTTCTCTGAAAATGATGGAATGCGATTAAATTTCTGAATAGGGAATCCATACAATCTAAGTTATCTCTCTGTGTGTGTGTGTGTGTGTGTGTGTGTGGTAAGGAGTTGGAGGAACCCAGTTAGATGGCTGTCCCAACTGAATTGCTGGAAATTCTACTCTATCATGCTGTATTACTATCCTGTCTCTGTTCAACTATTCCCACCCCATTTTATTTGGTATATTACAAATATGTGTGTTTTCTCTTTGCCAAACCACAGAACAGTATCAAAGATCAATATTCCCTGTTGTCAAGAATCCAAAATCAAATTCAAGAAAGTCATCACTGTGTGTTTGTTGTGATAATCCCACAGAAGGAAGGCCCTCACCCTTGTTGTCAGAGCATGAAAGGGTACACTTTGAGGCATTTTGACACCTAAGCAGCGAAATGAAAACAGAAGTTAGTCAACAGTAATAAGATATTTCTCATTAAGTGCTTATTGTTTTCCAGACACTGTTCTGCTCAGTGATTTACATGTATAATTTTATTTCCATGACTGTATGACTTGAATCATATTACTATCCCCATTTTAGCATTTCGTGAGACTGAGGCAAACAGAAATTAAATAATTTGCCCTGAGGTCATACAGTGAGTAAAATCTAGATTAAGACCCAGGTGTATAACTCCAGGATCTAGAAGGCTCCTCGTTAAAAAGATCACTGGTAACCCAACCTCAAAGGTAATCCATCCAAAAGAATAATTTGGTGTTTCTGATTAAGGAATTTCTCCAGATACCATTAGGAAAAAAATCAAATGTAAGTAACAATATTCTACAAGCTAAACAGCTGTAATTTCCAATGAAAACTAGTAATGCAAGGACAATTTGAAAGGGGGAAAGTAGCATGGGAATTCAGAATTTTAGTGTATCTCTAGCAACATAAAGCTAGAAAGGATACTATTTCTGTACAAGGAGGAGAATTTTTTAGACAAATATTTCTGAAGCGGAGAAGAACAAATTAGGAAATTACAAAGTAGCCTTTAAACCTCTCTTGCCCACGCTCCTGATCCACTTAGCATTCTTATCTGTAAATTCATAAATTAACATCCTGGTTTATTAATACTTCGAGAATTTGGGTGTCTGACGCAAAACAGACTGAGGAATTCAGCGTTTTCAATAATAAAATTTCTGACCGTCAAAACTGAGGCATTAGTCTTGGAAGAGTTGCAAAGAAGAGGGAGGGAAACTTACTTTCCGGGTTTGCTCTTGTTCTCTCAACACAGGCGTAGTGCTCCTTGGAAAATGTAGGTCATTCCTCTCCAGGCCCCGCCGCGCCTTCCACCCAGGGTCATACAAACATGATACTTTAACTGCCCCAAGACGAGGACGTGAGCCCTGACGTCCTCGCCTCTTCACCTCTCCTTGAGGCCGCAAAGCCGGGAAACACCTCTGAGCAAACCCAGGCCGCACGGAGGTCCCCGCTGCTCGGTCGCCTCGATCAGCCCCCGCTGGAGTGCATCCAGAAACCGGGAAGTTTTTTTCCCTGAATTGCTCCTTACACTCTTCGCAGACCTTCGGCCTTCTGGTCCCGAGCTCCAACCTCGAGTTCCCTTCAGTGAAGTCTGGGCCACGGGCATTGCCAGCACTAGGAGGTCGCCGCTGGTGCGGGGCTTCAAAGGTGCCTGGGAGCCCTCAGGCCTCCTGCTGAAACCAACGAAGCCCTTCTCAAATTACATTTTAAAAAGCATTAAAATAGGATAACAAAGAAAAGCAGTTATACTACAGAAAAAGCTATCAAACAAAATAATTTGCGGTATATCAATGTGTTCTTTTTCAGTTCAGTTCAGTTCATTTCAGTCGCTCAATCGTGTCCAACTCTTTGAGACCCCATGGACTGCAGCACACCAGGCTTCCCTGTCCATCACCAACTCCCAGAGCTTGCTCAAACTCATGTCCATCAAGTCGGTGATGCCATCCAACCATCTCATCCTCTGTCATCCCGTTCTCCTCCAGCCTTCAATCATTCCCAGCATCAGGGTCTTTTCTAAATAGTCAGTTCTTCGCATCAGGTGGCCAAAGTATTGGAGCTTCAGCTTCAGTCCTTCCAATGAATATTCAGGACTGATTTCCTTTAGGATGGACTTGCAGTCCAAGGGACTCTCAAGAGTCTTCTCCAACACCACAGTTCAAAAGCATCAGTTCTTTGGCCCTCAGCTTTCTTTATAGTCCAACTGTCACATCCATACAAGACTACTGGAAAAACCATAGATTTGACTAGACCGATCTTTGTTGGCAAAGCAATGTCTCTGCTTTTTAATACGCTGTCAGGTTGGTCATAGCTTTTTCTTCCAAGGAGAAGAAATTAATTTCATGGCTGCAGTCATCATTTGGAGTGATTTTGGAGCCCCCCAAAATAAAAAGTCTGTCACTGTTTCCACTCTTTCCCCATCTATTTGCCATGAATTGATGGGACCAGATGCCATGATCTTTATTTTTTGAATGTTGAGTTTTAAGCAGCTTTTTCACTCTCCTTTTTCACTTTTATTAAGAGGCTTTTCAATTGCTCTTTGCTTTCTGCCGTAAGGGTGGTGTCATCTGCATATCTGAGGTTACTGATATTTCTTCCAGCAATCTGGATTCCACCTATTAAATATTAATCACCAAGACCCATCTTATGACTACGGTAACTTTGAAAGAGTTAAGTATGAGATATCTGTAACATACTTTGTATCCCAAGAATGGGATATGGAAATGTAACAGTTCTTCTGCTCTATAGTTCTTCTGACTGTAATTTGTTGCCTACATTCATCCATGAAGGATATGCAAGATTTCAGTTAGAGGTTATGGGTTTAAAAGTTGTAATTTTTCTTTCCTATCCAAGTTCAGTCCCCAAGTTAAGAAACCCAGCAAAAATGCTTAACACAGTACCTGGCACATTGAAAGTCCCATCACACATGTAGATATTAGTACTTTTATTATTACTTTGTCACATCTGTTCAAATTTGTTTTAGGTGACCATGATGAAGTTAACCACAAAGATAAATGTTCAAGCCACTAATTTAGTCATTAAAAAAAATTATTGAGGTATAACAGACATACAGTATTATATTTGTTTCAGATGTACAACATAATGATTCACTATTTGTATACATTGTGAAATGATCACTGCAATAAGCCTAGTTAGCATCCACTACCTAACAGTTACAATTTTTTTTCTTATGACACTTTTGAGATTTACTTTCTCAGCAACTTTCAAATATATAAGGAAGTGTTATTAACTAAATTGATTTTATTTAATAACATATTCCCTTTTCCAGGAGATCTTCCCAACCCAGGCATGGAACCCATGTCTTCCACATTGCAGGTGGATTCTTTACTGCTGAGCAACTGGGAAAACCAATAACTAAATATATATAACATATTTAGCTATATATTCATTTAGATATGAGTGCTAAAAAGTGCTGTCTGCACACTCTAACCGAGTGTGGTATAAAGGAAAGGAAAACTTGAATTTGGTGCTTGTAGGAAGTGTAGGATTGGCAAAGTGAAAAAAAGAGAAGACGATATGCTTTTAAGGATTAAATTTCTTGATTTATCCAGCAATATTTTTAGAGCTTTGATTATGTGCCAAGGCTAAAAGACAGGCCCAAGGGCCTTGCCTTCACCAGAGAATGAAGGTATTCAGTTTCCAGAGACATAGAAAAAGCTCGCCCATCTGAAAAGAAGAGTAGAAAAAAGCAAAAGTGAAAAGTTCCAAAGTTAGACTCCTTAGTTTCTAAACCATTCATCCTTGCAAGGAAAAACTCAAAGGCTGCTTTGCACAAAGGATTTAGCTCTAAGCATGACCTTTAATGAAAAGACCTAGAGAGTGCCCATCTCTTTCCACAACCCTGTAGCCACAAGTTAAGATTAGATGAAGCATAAGAGTAAAGAAACAGGTTGGAGAGAAATTCAGTCAGTCTCCTACACGTGAACGAGTTTGGTTCTGAGAGTGTATTTGTTAAGTCTAGTTTGTTAAGTCCAAAAAAGTTAGCCTAGGTACCCAGCTAATACAATCGGCTACATAGTACTATACTGTAATAGGTTTCTAACACCTTTCACACAAAAAATAAAACATTTTTAATCTTATAGTACAGTACCTTAACCAGTGGAACTACCTCAAGTTACCTAGGCTTTCTGAGTGAAGGATGCAGGTTTTGACTGGTAAAGCAAATGATTAGAATTACTTTTTTAAAAAAATATTTTTAAATTGAAGTCTCCATGGCTGAGCGATAAAGAATCTGCCCGCAGTTCACACTGCCTACACTCTCAGAACCAAACTCGTTCACGTGTAGGAGACTGACTGAATTTCTCTCCAACCTGTTTCTTTACTCTTATGCTTCATCTAATCTCAACTTGTGGCTACAGGGTTGTGGAAAGAGATGGGCACTCTCTAGGTCTTTTCATTAAAGGTCATGCTTAGAGCTAAATCCTTTGTGCAAAGCAGCCTTTGAGTTTTTCCTTGCAAGGATGAATGGTTTAGAAACTGGGAAATGCTGGTCTGATCCCTGGGCTGGGAAGATCCCCTGGAGAAGGGAATGTCAACCCACCTCAATATTCTTGCCTGGAAAACACCATGGACAGAGGAGCCTGAGGGGTTACAGTCTGCAGGATCACAGAGAGTCAGATGTGACTGAATACACACACATAGTTAATTTACATTAGTATATAAGTTTCAGGTATACAATATAGTGATTCATAATTTTCAAAGATAATACTCTATAGTTATCATAAAACATTGACTATATCTTCTGTGCTGTACAGTATATCCTTGTAGCTTATTTATTTTATACATAATAGTTTGCACCTCTTAATCCTCTACCTAGAAGTCGTTTAAGTGCTTGAAGATATACAGGCTATGGAGATATAGTTTGTCTGTATATAATTTAATACAGTGTCATTTTATAACTAACATATAAACTGCTCACCTCCTGGAACTGGAGTAACAGTCTTGGCAAGTCTGTCAATTAGCCACGTAGCCCTTTGTTGTAGCATCTGGATTAGCATCCAGGTAGGCCTTTGTTGTTGGCACGCACCTCAGCAGGGTTGGTGTTTTAGCCCACTAAGATCCAAGCTGCAAAATGGAAAAGTTCAAGTGGTTGACTTCTCTTTCTATCTCAAACTTCCCCCAAAGGCTGCACGTAGAATCCTTGGCCTCTCATCTAACTATACACACTGATATATTGGTAAGTCCTTCATCTTCTCAAGAAGTGTAGCAGCTCAACACTTGAAAATATTCAATTTTGTGACCACCCCGCTCACCGCTTATCATGTTTAATTAAAGTTAGAAGAAGTTTCTTTTCTTTTGAAAAAACTGTAAGCATTATTAAAAAACAAACAAAAATCTATGGGGTCACAGCCCAAATGCACTTTCTTAGAGACAGGAAAAGCTTTCATCTACAGTTGAGTGGCCTTATCAAAGTTTTAAGGTGGTAAGTGCTTACAGGAGAAATTTTTTTCTGTAACTCATCACAATAATAATGATAATCAGATTGGGTTACTTCTGTGGTATTTTTCTTGCTGCAAATGCTACACTCTGAGGACGGCCTCAAGGTTCTCACATTATGAGGCTGATATGCTGCCTACCATGCCAACAAGTCAACTGACAAGGAGTGATCTGTTTTTCTTTTCTAGACGTTTTATAAATTGTTTGATAATTGCAGTAGAAGCCTGGATTCTTAACCTCTGGACTGCCAGGGAAGTCTTTGATAATTTTTAATAGCAAGGTAAAATCTTATTTGTCTGTAATTTGCTGGATGCATTAGGATGAAATTTCCACTTTGGGGAATTACCAAATGCCAAGTTATGCTTCTTCAGTAGTTCCTAACAGGGCAGAGATGGTGCCCCTGTGCTGAGGTGACCTGAGGCTTTGGGGTCTCTAGAAGAGAGAACTTGGATTTAGAGGAAAAGTCAGTGCAAGCAGATTACTCAGAGTGTAATAGGAAAGAATAAGTTACTTTCACCTTTGTATTCTGTTGCTTTTGCTACAAGTTAGTCACTAAAGGGATGTTGGCTATTAGCTTAAATTATAGGCAAGCGCTCATTTCTGGGAACCCTGCCTCCCATGTAATGAATGTTAAACTAAAATACCTTTGTTTAGCTCACAGGACACCTGACTAGACCCTCCCGTGAATGGTTGCAGGAAGGAAGAAATTAATATACCCCAGAACCAGGACTTTGCCACCTCCCCTTTTAGTATAAAAGAAACCTGATTTCTAACTCAGAGAAGATGGTTCTTTGGGACACTAGTCCACCATCTTCTGTCTACTGACACTGAATAATGTTGCTATTTCTTGCCCCCGAAACTAGTTTCTCAACTTATTGGTCTGTCATTCTGCAAGCCAGAGAAGCAATGGCACCCCACTCCAGTACTCTTGCCTGGAGAATCCCATGGACGGAGGAGCCTGGTAGGCTGCAGTCCATGGGGTCGCGAAGAGTCGGACACGACTGAGGGACCTCCCTTTCACTTTTCACTTTCATGCATTGGAGAAGGAAATGGCAACCCACTCCAGTGTTCTTGCCTGGAGAATCCCAGGGACGGGGGAGCCTAGTGGGCTGCCGTCTATGGGGTCGCACAGAGTCGGACACGACTGAAGCGACTTAGCAGCAGCAGCAGTAGCAGCATTCTGCAAGCAGTATGGGTCTGGTCTCGGTAACAAGCACAGTACCTATTGTTTTGTACTGTATGTTACATTTCTTTTCTTTTCTTTTTAATCACCCTACAGCCCAGTGATTCCAAATGAGGGTGATACAAAATGAATTTAAGGATGGGTATCACCCAGCATTTTTGAGACTAACATAGAATCCAAAATAGAATGCAATACATGTGGTAAGTGGTAATTCAGGCAACTTTTTGTTCCTGTTACACGTGTGTGTAGGGGTCCAGATGTAAACTAAAGTACAAATTGATCAGGGCCAAAGAAGTTTGGAAAGCTCTGTCCCTGGGCCATGAGTTCTGAGTATGGTACCACCTCCTCTGTACAGTTTACCTGGGCATCCTCAAAGTGAGCGCTGAGCAGAGCTCGTCAGTGTAGGGAAGAGAGAGCAGTTCCGCACATTGGTTGCTTTTCAAGAAAGAGTTTGGCCTTTGATAAGTTGTGACCAGTGAAATTTTTAATTGTGTTCCAGAATCTAGGTGAAATGTTGTGTGCTCTGACTTCTGGCTAAAAGGCCCTTCTACAGTCTGAAAATATCTTGGGTTATGATAACTATGCCATGCTCATAATCCCTTCCTGGTTTTTTTTAGTGAAATCAGTCTATAATTTGAGCTTACTTTTCTTTCCGTTAGTGTTTTGGGGGATAAACGTGTAAGAAGAGGGAAGAAAAACCAAAGCCGCCCGAACAGGGACTTGAACCCTGGACCCTCAGATTAAAAGTCTGATGCTCTACCGACTGAGCTATCCGGGCTCACGCAAATGACGACTCATACATTAACTATAGTCAATTTATGTATACATTCAGATAACCCATTTTAGATATTTCGACTGTGATTCCGGTTCAGAGATGGCTCTTCGGAAACTGCTTGACATAGAAACTCAGCCATAGTCTTCTTTTAGGCCGAGATATAACCATATTACATTAATTATAATGTCTCCCCAGTTCTTTCTCACTCTCTAGTATAGATAAACGCTGTATGTATAAATAAGCACTATATCTCTATGTTGCATATAGAGATATATATACGATAGTACTATACAGAATTCAGCGCAGTCAAAAACTGCAGAATGTTGGCCGTTAGTTCCTAAGTTTCCCAGAGAAATAAGTCAAATATTCTGTATCTGGGCCCAAAGTACTTTCAAAAGGAAGTCAATCCAAAGCTGATAATTTTAAGGGGTGATTAAATCATCTTTCGGTCGCACTTTGGATACCTGAATGTCGGTCGAGGGACTGAGGGAGCGATATGATTTCGTAATGGGTCTCAGCTATCTTTGAAGAAGAAAAAAAAAAAAAAAAGAAGAAGCAACAGCAGCTTTAAAAGGACAGTCCCACTCTTTTTTCCTCGTCAGATATCCTTCGGTCTCCACATTAAGTGCTTGACAGGGGTGCAGTCACTGTAAAGCTTTCTCCACTCGGGATGCAGATGAATGTTGCACCATTAACCATTTCAAGATTCCACTGAAAACGCAAAGAAGAATTTAACTTAAGCACTCAGAAAATCTTAGAGTTACAGAGGAGGAAAAATCCAATTCAAAGTATTGGGAAGAACTGCAAACAGTTACTTTAGGGGTCGGGGATGTAGCTCAGTGGTAGAGCGCATGCTTCGCATGTATGAGGCCCCGGGTTCGATCCCCGGCATCTCCAGGTCCTTTTACGTAAGTGATCAGAAATCATACCTTAAAAACATCTGTGTATACGTTGTATCTTAGTCTAATTTTCTATGATTCCCTTTTAGCCACGAAGTATAGAACTGTATGTGTAGAGAGGGAAGCAGGATAACCTTGAGGTATTTTAGGATATTTTTATCTGAAATTGAAAACGCAGCAAAACACACCCAGCGTACATATGGCCGAAGAGGAACAACCTGGAAACTTGGAACGGTTGCTGGTCCGGAAACACTGAAAGGGGAGGAGAGGCTATTGTTGCTGAGTCATGGTACTGAAAAAGTAGGACAAATGGGAAAAGAACGAAGGCTTCTTTGGTGTAGGTAAATCCAGTGGCTCAGAAACATCATTCTATTCATAATAGCAAAACAAACAGAAATAGTAAGAATCGAAATAGTTTCTTATTAAAGCTTAGAACACTGTCACATCAGCTGGCCGGTTAGCTCAGTTGGTTAGAGCGTGGTGCTAATAACGCCAAGGTCGCGGGTTCGATCCCCGTACGGGCCAAAGCTAACTTTTAACTCTGTAGTGTAGTCT
Organism: Oryx dammah; assembly: GCF_014754425.2. Classification (NCBI taxonomy): domain Eukaryota; kingdom Metazoa; phylum Chordata; class Mammalia; order Artiodactyla; family Bovidae; genus Oryx; species Oryx dammah. The sequence continues at coordinate 20,586,378 of NW_024070195.1, forward strand.
TGACTACTTTCCAAGTCAGGGACTGACCCGCGAGACAACCTGCTGCGTGATTTTGCCACAAGACCAAACCATCCGAGGGAGTCCGGGCTACCTGTCTTTTGGGTAAGTCAGAGTGCTCGAAGTTTTGCCCTAGAGAAACAGAAAAGCAGCAGGACCCGCGCGCGCGCGCGCGCGCGTGTGTGTGTGTGTAAAATTCCATGGACAGAAGAGCAGGCACTTTAGGAATTATTAAATTCATTAGAAGGAAAAACCGTCACCAGAAAACACTGTCCTCAAAATAGTCCGAAAACATACTGAGATGCAGGGCAAGTGTGAATGATCTCTGATTGCTCAGTTGAGGATTCCTACTTGACTAGATCATCCCTCATCTGAAGGGAGGATTCTCACCTTGAGAACAGTTTTCTTCCTACTTTGAATTTTGTCGCTTTTGTTTGTTTGTTTTTTAAGTAAGAAACGACTAAGCCCTTTCCCAGAATCTACCTTGCCGTCTGTCACCAACCATTCAGTCCAGGTTGATCAACATCAGTTGCCCCTCTGTTCCATCCACTCCTTGATGTTAACGCCTCCTCAATCAGTCTCGTTTTCCAATAAAATCGACTTTCAGGACCCTAATTATGTATCCTCTCGTTCCTTGAACAACGAATTTTCTTTCTTTATTCACCACCTCAGAGCTTTATATCCCGGGGAGTGAATTCCCACTATTTTCGTCGAAAATACTAAGATATGTCAAGCTCGTCCAAAATGCAGCTTATTGGGCCTCACCCGGCAGGGACTTTGACTCAGTAGATTTGAAGAAGACTACAAGTTTCTGCATTTTAAGTAAACGTCACGGTTGTTTCTTACAAAGGATGGATCAGCGACTTTTGAGAAATAGGCTTTATACAAACCAAGCTTCGAAGAACTGGGCTGCGAAATCCAGGGAAGTTCTGAGCTAAGTCGATTTGTTTTTGAAACTAGGAAGAGAGGGTAGAAGGCAAAGAGAAACAGTGGGGTAAATGTAGTTTATAGTCATGTACATCTACAAATGAAACTGAACACAAATGAAAAGCGAGAAGCTAAATATTTAATATGTTTAAAAAAGAGCGCTCCAGCGGATGGCTCGTTGGTCTAGGGGTATGATTCTCGCTTAGGGTGCGAGAGGTCCCGGGTTCAAATCCCGGACGAGCCCAGGTTTTGTCTACCCACGCTGTGGAATTTTTGTTAAGTCAAACTCACCCACAAGAAATGGGTACATTTGCTGTTAAGTTAAACTGTTGTATTTTCATGTAGAAGTATGTAGGCTGTGTATGCACCTGATTCCAATAAATAACTTGATAATTAAGAGAGGCAAGTACTTTTCGGTTTTGGGTCTTATTCACTTTTCCAACAGCTATAAACTAACTCTTGCAAAGCCAAATATTTCTGGTTATTCTAGAAGTTCCAACTCCACGGTTGTGGCCATATGAAATGTATAGGAAGACGATGGTCACATCTCAATTCAATGTCATCCATCATTCATTCATTCATCACATCAAAGAAATGGGTTCAAATGGAATAATCAAATATTTACCTATAGAGTTGTGAGGCTGGAAATTTTTGTACAAGTTTTTTTCGGCTTTCCTTGTTGCGTTTTCCTGCATTATTTAGGAATAGGGGTTCTGCTTGTTTATAGAGAAGGGGCACTTTTTCCGTACTGCTGGAATGTACTGTTGGTATACTCTTTAAACAGATATTTGTTTAGCATATTACAATGAACTTTTGCAGTCTGTGGTAAACAAAATACACAAAAATCATTGGATTCTATATTACACTGGTTGTCAAACATTTTATGTCAAAATACAGTTGCAACGCCCCTTCCCACCTCCCTTTTCTCTGGGTATAAACTTTGATTATGGAGAAGGACAACAAATGAACGAGCATAAGGGGCCTGAAAAGGAAAGCGAAAACCCCAGGGAATTCCTTCAGGACAGCAGCTACACAGCGTGGCAAGAGGGGCCAGGGTTGACAGGTGATAGAAACGGGAGAGGAACGTCTTAGCGGGTTACGGAGAAGGCCTTGTGCAGTTCTGGGTTCGAGGACCTGAGCCCTCTGGGCTTGTAACCAACCACTTTGTCAACCAGGCCTGAAGCTCTAGGAGAACCAGAGTTGGGGATCACTCTTAGGACGTTCAGATTACTACTCTTGGATCCAGAAACAGTTTGTGGATGGTATCAGTATAGGTTGGGAAGAATAAAAGGAAGACGGAAGAAGCGGTGAAAGTGATTGGAGTGCGCGCCAATAATATCTAATAATCCTTACATTCTGAGCCGTTTCATATCATCTAGCTTATATAACAAAAGCCAAATAAAATCTAGAATCCTATAATCACCGTCGGTCCAGGAAGTCTATTCGACCTAGTCTCTTAATTCATTAAAGCAAGTTTAGTACCCAGCCGCCCGGCTAGCTCAGTCGGTAGAGCATGAGACTCTTAATCTCAGGGTCGTGGGTTCGAGCCCCACGTTGGGCGAGTGGTACTTTTTTTCTCAATCTTTTCTCTCCGCTAGATTTCCGCACCTTCCCAATCTCGGAAACGAAGTTCCCCACCGTTGCCACACATGAGAAACTAGGTTCCAAAACTGTCCAGTACTGAACTATGGAATCCTGGTGACCTGCTACGGTTTACTGGCTGTTGAACTATTCGGGCCAGCTTTCTGGCTCCGCAAAGTTAAGCCTCATCGCCCCCTGGCGGCAACACTTTTTTTTTCTGGCCTTATTAGAGCTTTTATTTTGATAAGAGATACGAGGTCTCTGGTAGCGCATTGGCTTTGTAGATTTAAATTTCTGGGATGATTCCCCATCAAAAAACGATTTAGGATGCAAGGATGTTGGGAAAGGTCAAGTGTGAGGGTGGAGAAGACAATCCAAATAACAGAAACCGTTTTGGGGGCAGAGGCAGTGATGTTAATGGAATTTTGAGAATGGTGATTCTACTTTCTAGCTCAAGCAAGTGCCATTATGTAGCAACGAGAGAGATTTTCTATTACCACTACCCCATATACCCTTTCAGCTCCTGATCACCCACACATAAACAGCACAATGGATCTCCTTATAGATGATAATGGGGGCTTCCCTGGTGGCTCATGGTAAAGAAATCTCCTGCCAATGCAGATGTGGAGTTGATCGCTGGGTTGGTCAACCCCTGGAGAAGGAACTGGCGGGATCCAGTCCATGGTGTCAAAAGAGTTGGACACGACTTAGCCACTAAACAACAACAACACAATATAATGAAAATCCAACCCTCAACAGGTTGAAACTGCCTAGAAAATAAAATCTAAAGATTTAAGCCTGGTTTTTAAAGTCCAAATTGCATTTCTGCCATTCTCTCTTGAATGGAAGTGTGGATAGTCGAGTTGGCTACCCTGGGTCTTGGCTACTGTGCCCAGGCTTTCTCTTTGTGGAGAGCAGGGGATGCCCTCTCGATGCCGGGCGCGGGCTCCTCTCTTTGCGGAGCACAGGTTCCAGGGCTCGTGGGCTTCGTAATTGCAACCCTTGGGCTTTAGAGTGCAGGCGAAGTAGTTGTGTCGCTGGGCTCTGCGAAAAGTGGACTCTTCCCAGATCAGGGATCGAACCCCTGTTCCTGCTTTGGAAGGCAGATTCTTTTCCATTTCAGTTCAGATCAGTTCAGTCGCTCAGTCGTGTCCGACTCTTTGCGACCCCATGAATCGCAGCACGCCAGGCCTCCCTGTTCATCACCATCTCCCGGAGTTCACTCAGACTCACGTCCGTCGACTCGGTGATGCCATCCAGCCATCTCATTCTCGGTCGTCCCCTTCTCTTCCTGCCCCCAATCCCTCCCAGCATCAGAGTTTTTTCCAATGAGTCAGCTCTTCTCATGAGGTGGCCAAAGTACTGGAGTTTCAGCTTTAGCATCATTCCTTCCAAAGAAATCCCAGGGCTGATCTCCTTCAGAATGGACTGGTTGGATCTCCTTGCAGTCCAAGGGACTCTCAAGAGTCTTCTCCAACACCACAGTTCAAAAGCATCAATTTTTTGGCGCTCAGCCTTCTTCACAGTCCAACTCTCACATCTATACATGACCACAGGAAAAACCATAGCCTTGACTAGACGGACCTTAGTCGGCAAAGTAATGTCTCTGCTTTTGAATATACTATCTAGGTTGGTCATAACTTTTCTTCCAAGGAGTAAGGGTCTTTTAATTTCATGGTTGCAGTCACCATCTGCAGTGATTTTGGAGCCTCACAAAATAAAATCTGACACAGTTTCCACTGTTTCCCCATCTATTTCCCATGAAGTGATGGGACCAGATGCCATGATCTTCATTTTCTGAATGTTGAGCTTTAAGCCAACTCTTTCGCTCTTCTCTTTCACTTTCATCAAAAGGCTTTTTAGCTCCTCTTCATTTTCTGCCATAAGGGTGGTGTCATGGGTTATTGATATTTCTCCCGGCAATCTTGATTCCAGCTTGTGTTTCTTCCAGTCCAGCGTTTCTCATGATGTACTCTGCATATAAGTTAAATAAGCAGGGTGTCAATATACAGCCTTGACATCCTCCTTTTCCTATTTGGAACCAGTCTGTTGTTCCATGTCCAGTTCTAACTGTTGCTTCCTGACCTGCATACAGATTTCTCAGGAGGCAGGTTAGGTGGTCTGGTATTCTCATCTCTTTCAGAATTTTCCACAGTTTATTGTGATCCACACAGTCAAAGGCTTTGGCATAGTCAATAAAGCAGAAATAGATGTTTTTCTGGAACTCTCTTGCTTTTTCCATGATGCAGCAGATGTTGGCAATTTGATCTCTGGTTCCTCTGCCTTTTCTAAAACCAGCTTGAACATCAGGGAGTTCACGGTTCATGTATTGCTGAAACCTGGCTTGGAGAATTTTGAGCATTACTTTACTAGCATGTGAGATGAGTGCAATTGTGCGATAGTTTGAGCATTCTTTGGCATTGCCTTTCTTTGGGATTGGAATGAAAACTGACCTTTTCCAGTCCTGTGGCCACTGCTGAGTTTTCCAAATTTGCTGGCATATTGAGTGCAGCACTTTCACAGCATCATCTTTCAGGATTTGAAACAGCTCAACTGGAATTCCATCACCTCCACTAGCTTTGTTAGTAGTGATGCTTTCTAAGGCCCACTTGACTTCACATTCCAAGATGTCTGGCTCTAGATTAGTGATCACATCATCATGACTATCTGGGTCATGAAGATCTTTTTTGTACAGTTCTTCCATGTATTCTTGCCATCTCTTCTTAATATCTTCTGCTTCTGTTAGGTCCATACCATTTCTGAATATTGTTATTAAGATAGCCAATGTTTAAAGTTCGTATTTCACCTATTTAAATCAATAGCACCTATGGTTAGGCATATGGAATCACGTTTTAAAATAAGTTGACACCCTACAATTTGGAAGTATTGTCGATATAAACACAGTGAAACTGAGAATCATTGAAAATGGATGGACAAGCAGCAGCTTTCCTAGAAAGCAACTGTTTTCCAGGCTCCTTTAAAGACAGGAAGTCTTTCAAATCAACTGATGAACATATTTTTATTAAGCATCTTTTCCAAGTTGGATACCTATTACAAAATTAAGGTGGTTGGAGTGACTTTTAAAAAATAGGCGACAGCGACAGAAATAGAGTTAAAAAATTACCAGTATTTATCTGCTAAAATCAAGGGAACTTAGATCCTGTTTCTGATTCATATGAACATTTTATTTACTAGAGAGAACACTCATTGAACATTTAGAGACTACGTGTTGTGGATGTCAATTACCTTAATGGATTTCTGGTATATAAACAATTTTTTGTGTTTCTTAGAACAGATTGCCTTTTCCCAGTCTTATGGCCATTGGGCTATCTTGTTAAAATTGAGTTAACCTACTTAAAAAGTGAATTTCTGAACCCAAGACCTATGCAAACATCTCCAAGGCCAAGACTATCCCTGAGCTTGGTCCAGAACATAAACTAACCGAACTCCTTACACCTAACAATTCAAAGGAAGGTGGTTAAAAAGAGCATAGGTTCCTGCTGGTTTCTTACTCTACTTGGGCTGCCAAAACAAAATACCACAGACTGGGTAGCTTAAATTTAAAAAATTTAATTTTCTTGCGGTTCTGGAGGCTGAAAAGTATAAGATTAAGGCACTAGCTGATTCAATTATTGGTGGGCACTCTCTTCTGGGCTTATAAAGGGCTGTCTTCTTGCTGTGTCGTCAAAGGCAGAAACAGGGAATGAGCTTCCCGGATGTCTCTTCTTTCAAGAACACTAATCCGACTTTAATTACTTCTTTATTCCAAATATAGCCACACTGTATTTCTCAAAAGAGAAAAAACACATTATGACATCTTGGAATTCAGGAATTTGATACATAGTAAGCTCTCACATATTTGTTGAAGAATAATTTAGTTGCATCGCCTTTAGAATACTTAACACAATCTTTTATACATATAACATTGTTTAATAAACCCCACCTATCAAAATAACTAAAAAAAAAAAAAAAAGTGGCTTTTTCTTAAGACAGACAATCTGAAAGCAGAGTCCAGACTTTCTGTTCATTACTACAGTTTAACTGATCCTAGATTGAGCCAGATATCAAAGAACAGCCAGAGGCCAGTAATTTAAGAAGCTGCCTACAAGAACATGTTAGCCTACAGTTAGATCTGACCTTGGGAGGACAGTCTCTGGAAGAAAAGTAAAGTCAGACACAATCACAATTTTGTGAATAATACATAGGTCTACAATTTTGTTCTTCTCCAGAGACTCCCATGAGCAGGATGAATCGAGATGTTTTTTGGTGCCACCTTGGTGTTTTCTACAGAGTATGTTGCACCTGCATGTATCAAAAGTCTATCAACTTATTCACTAGTCAATTTTGCTCAGGGTTCCTGTGGGGAAATTAGAAGTGGGCCTCAAGTCCAATGGAGCCCCTGGTCCTCTTCATTCATTAATATTCCTCTCTTTGAACCATCTGAGGAGCTCCTATCTTTTATTGTTTTCCTTCTTATTTTTTAGCCTAGAGCAATCTTTTTTCCAGTTCCTTTTCTCCTTATAGTAAGAGCATTATTCCTCTCTCATTTGTGGCTTATCTCTCTTCTAGTTACTTTCCTTCCAGGAATCCAGGGCCCCTGCCAGCTGTTTTGCATCTTTTTTTCCCTGTTGTTGTTCCCTGTTATTGAAAACTTTAAAAGCCACATCTGCTAACTGAGAAGGGTAAATTCCAAATGCAGCATCTAACTTTTGTAACATTCTTCTTATATCTGATGCACTTTGCCCAATGAAGGTCGTCTTTACCATCATATTCTCAGGGACCTTAGGGTCTCTACCAGTGCCCATAAGCTTGATAAATTCTTTCTAGAAACTCTAATGGGATCCTCACTGAGCTTTTTGGTATCTCCAGAATTTTGTTTAATCTCTTCTGCTTAGCTACCTGCTAAGATGCACTTTCTGTAATGCTCTAGATGTGGCATGTCTCCGTTTTTAGGATCCCAGTGAGGCTCACTGGTAGGAACTGCCTGATTTGCCTCTGGAGTTCCATCTAGGTCCACTAGATGAAGCTGGCGTGCTTCCTCTCTAGCTATGTCAATGACCATCCTCCTTTTACTCTCAGTCACCATCAAATTCATAAGGGTGTGAATGTCCACCTGAGAGTGACGGTGAATGGCAAAGACAGAAGTGAAAAGTTGTCAGGCGGTGTGCGTCCTCTCAGGAAAGGGGGTTACGGTTTTTCCAGTTAAATCTGAAGTTGAGAATGGATTGTGCTTCCATAGACATCCGGTTGGCCTTTTGCCTTAAAGCCTCCTATGGAATATCCGCTCAAGAGACATTGCCCCGTTTTGAAAGTGGCTCCCGGTTCAAACTGAGTGCCCTGTAGGGCCTTAGATGGTGATACGAAGCTAAGTGCCTGTGCCCCAGGGATTAACATAGAAACTTCTAATCATTCCCCATAAGTAGGGAAAAGATGAAGATGTGAAAGGAGTGAGTAGGTCCGCGGCATGGGAGCAATCTGAACAGTTACCTGGTCAGGTAGGGGAGCCATATTGGCCAGAGTGGGATTTAAGGTGTGACATAACATGCCCTCACTCTCATTTTCTCCTGCTCCCTTTCATACAACAGATTTTCTCTTGGGTTTCCTTTCAGACTGCTGCACCGTAGGCTGGCAGTCATCTGACTTCTTTTCCTCTTGATGTAACAGCATAAATGCTGTGCCTAGGGAATTACACCCTTTCCCCTTGCCCTTGCACAAAACAATTCCAAATGCAAGACTGTATAGTAACTGAGTGAGCCCTTCAGGTGTCATTGCTTTTCTGATCCTAATATATGTTGGAGCCACACATTGTCGTAATAGAATATCATCTCTTTCTTAGTCATAGGCTCACAGCTATATTTTGCCCACTTATTTAAGATAACCCCCCAAAAGGCTTTCCTTAGGGACAGATGGAGTATTTCCCATATTTGAAAGTTCAAGAACAACAAAGCACCAAAAGCACAAACAAATCCCAACACTAAAAGCACACATTGCAACAAGAATGAACAGAGTAGAAGGAAACAAACCGGTTTCAAGTCAGGTAGAGTCCAACAAGTGCCCTCTCCAACAGGGTATCTCAGTCAAAGGCAAATCAAATTGGCTGGCCTGGTGGAAGAAAACCCCAACTGTGTGGGGGAGGGTGTTCCCTGTAGTCCACCGAGGGCGACTCACGCTACTGGATGGTCAAGTTCTTCAGTTCCTAGAAGTCTGTGGATTCCTTGCTGCAAGCGTTTGGTGCCGCTTCAGGGGATTTTGAAGGGGAAGATTCTCAGAACAAGTGGTGCCTGCAGCTGCGAGGGCCTTACCCTAAAATTGTGCAACCTGCCTGCTGGCCCCTAGCAGCAAGGCCCTGACGGGCATCGCTAAAGTTTGTGATCAAGTCCAAGCTCCTACTTCCCGTCCCACACAGGTCAATCCATAGAGCGATGAGGTGTTGGGGAAAGGGATAGCGACCTTATCCGCAAAGCCAACCAACTGCACAAGACGGTGGTCAAACGGCCTCAAGAACCCTCTGGTCTGGCTTGGATGCTAGTGTCTTTTATGGAACAAAGAGGGGAAGGTGAGGCAATAAAGTTAAAACAAACAAACAAAACCAGTAAGTTGTTGTAAATATTTCCTTGTTCTCACCAGACTTGGGATGGGATATAATAACCTCTTCTTTCCAGCATCCATTCACAGGGGGCTGGGTCAGGGTGTTTCTCTGGAAGCTAAACAAAGGTATTTTTCACCTTAAGCCCTCAGGCCTGGGAGGCACAGTTCCTGGAAAAAGGCTTTTATGTATATTTTAATCCTTAGGCAACATCCCTTTAGTGATAAATTTATAATGAAGCTGAGTGAGTGAGTGACGTCACTCAGTCGTGTTCGACTCTGCGACCCCCGTGGACTGTAGCCTACCAGGCTCCTCTGTCCACAGGATTCTAATAGAATGCAAAGGTTAAAGTGCTTAGTCACTAAGTGTTGTCTGAGTCTTTTGTGATCTCTTGGAATGTAATGCTCCAGGCTCTTCTGTCCTTGGGATTTCCTAGGTAAGAATACTGGAATGGGTTGCCGTTTTCTTCTCCAGGGCATCCTCTCCATCCAGGGATTGAACCCGTGGTCTCCTGGTTTGGCCGGTGGATTCTTGACCACTGAGGAATGTGGGTTCAAAGGTTAAAGTAAAAGAAATATGTTTAAAATGGAGTCAGATTTGTTCTTTCCTGTTATGGTAACATTCAAAATTTGTCTCCCACCTGCATCTAAGAATACTTATGAAGGCGAAAAAGAAAGGAACTCCAAAACTTTCCTGCTTCTTAACACTTTCACATTGTTATACTTTATTGTGTAAATATAAAAGGCTAGGTTTGTTGCAGGGAAGAGCCAGTTCTGACTCTTTTTGGAACTGTTTCTTTGACTTGATTTGTGTTGCTTTTGTTATTATAATCATATATAATGGTCTGCCTCAGAGAACCCTGCCCCGTGCCTGACTGTCAAACTCAGGTACCTTTGTTCAGCTCACAGAGAAATAATCTGACGCTGCCTACTTGTGAATGGCTGCAAGAAAGAAGAAATGAACACATCCCTTCCACAAGGTGGCCATTCCTAGAGATGTTTTGCAAGACTGATGGCCCTTTTTACTTTACTTCCTCAACACCCCCCATCTCTGTTTTAGAAAAGAATGTGGCATCCAGACCCAGATAAGATGGTTCTTTTGAAGTATTAATCTGCCACCTGCTCCATCAGCTAGCTTTCAGAATAAAGTCCTATTCTTTGCCTCAACACATTATCTCTCGGTTAATTGGTCTATTGTGTGGGGAGTAGAGCGAGTTCGGACTCGGTAACATATGTCTCAATTACAAATTGGCACTTGCCATGGGTGCCTGCCGTCTAACTCTACAAGGATTAAATCATGTGCTGCTGCGGCTGCTGACCTTCAACACCCCCTGAAAGGAGTTCAGGGTGGAGTGCAGAAATGAGGCAGTCTGTGCTCCAGGAAAACTGGTAGGACAGGTCTTCCAACAGTTAGATATTATTAGGAAGTGATTTTATGAACCCAATTCTAGTATCTCCTCAAATCTAGAACAGCACTAAAATCCTTCACGGTGATGACTGCTCTTCATGACTAACAGAAGCTTCACGAGACTAAGAGAAACTTTCTGTAGAAAAAGAATCTGAACTTGATTGCATGTACTTCCCCATTACTAAAAGCATATATATACTGACCTTCTCCCCTAACTCTTTGGAGCAGTTTCTTAGAGATATCTCAGGCTGCAGTCCTCATTTTGTGCCAAATAAAACAAACTGGCAACTCTCAGGTGCATTTTTTCTAAGTCGACATATCGAAGAACCAGATGTGATTCTTGACCTACAAAAATTCAAGTTATTCACATACATACACACACTCCTCAGAATCTCTCAAATCTACTACTTATTGTTTCCTGAAAGCTCCTTAAGACCTGTCTTAACTGCCTGAATCTTCTGTATTGTAATGTGGAGTGGTAGAAAAGGAAGGAAGGAATGGATACTTTTTGTATATACTTTTACAAAATAGATAGTACTAAGTATATCTATAAAATAGGATAGCTTATTCAGTCAGTTGGGGCTGGGGAGGAGATAAAATTTCATATTTAAACCATTCAGACTAGCCCCTCTCAAAACAGATGTTTCAGTTTTATGAAGACTTGAGGGAGTAAATGACCAGATTAAGTGATTAGCAACTTGCTTTTAAATGTTTTGTGGAAAGTTTTACTTTCGCTTTAGGTTAGAAGGATTCGTTAACAAAACAAACCATTTGTTACACACAAATAAACAATTTGAATTTATAACAGAGATCATTTGACTTAATTCTTAAAAGAAATAGAAACAATAGAGAGAAGTAACAGCATATATATCATCAAAAGGGGACGACCTACATCCACACTTGGACAGCACTGGGAAGTCCCAAATGACAGCAATCTGGAGTCCAGTTGGGAAAGGGTCCCAGGCGATGCGTCCATCTCACCCGTGAGACTTCAAATAGCAGCTTTGGAGGCTCCCACTTGCCAACAAAGGTCTATCTAGTCAAAGCCATGGTTTTTCCAGTAGTCATGTATGGATGTGAGAGCTGGACCATAAAGAAAGCTGAGCACGGAAGAATTGATGCTTTTGAACTATGGTGTTGGAGAAGACTCTTAGAGTCCCTTGGACTGCAAGGAGATACAACCAGTCCATCCTAAAGGAAATCAATCCTGAATATTCATTGGAAGGACTGATGCTGAAGTTGAAGCTCCAATACTTTGGCCACCTGATGCGAAGAACTGACTCATTGTGTCAGGGTAGTGTGTAATTTCCTTGGTTCTGTCTCGAAGGCAACAAAGATTTGACAGGGTGGACCAGTGTTTCAGCTCAGTTACAACTAAGTTTTATTTGGGGAGCAAATTACAATACACTCTTGAGGCGTGACAGCAGGCCTACCCCAAAGGAGAGACCTCAATGCATCTTGGCTTCCTCTTTTTATAAGTTTTGTCTCCTTCCCCCTGAGCCTGCCCTGTGTAAATTGGGCTAGCCAAGAGGGCTGTTTGTTTCACCAGAGGTTCTCACTTCGGTCCACAGATTTTCTTTGTTTCATTTTTGCAGGCTTTTCCCTTTGTCTTCTAGCCACCACCATTTTGGACTCCTTTTTCCTATTCTAACTACTTAACATTTGGAGAAAACCTTGATGCTGGGAAAGATAGAAGGCGGGAGGAGAAGGGGACGACAGAAGATGAGATGGTTGGATGGCATCACCTATTCGATGGACATGAGTTTGAGCAAGCTCTGGGAGTTGATGATGGACAGGGAAGCCTGGTGTCTTCAGCTTCCAGGGTCTTCCAGTGTCTCCTGGGCTGCAGTCCATGGGGTCGTAAAGAGTCGGACATGACTGAGCGACAGAACTGAACTGAACTTGTAATCCCAGGCTGCAAAAAAGCAGCTCTGGTTTTACTTTTACATTATTACAATGCTTTTTGTTTTATCTTGCCAGGCATAGGTTAAACCCCAGGCACGGTTGGCCAGACCTCCAGGGGCTCAAGGATTTCAAGACCTGCTCCCTTTCTTATCTACAGTGTTTCCTGACTTGCTATGCTTGCAGGCAGGCTCGGAATCCCGACAAAGTCCAGGCAGGTTAGAAACTATTCAGAGGCCTGCTATCCAGCTTCTGAAGCTTGAGTAAGACTGCCTCTGTTTAAATTTCCCTAACACCTATTCAGACAAAACTTATAAAAAGAGGAAGCCAAGACACATTGAGGTCTCTCCTTTGGGGTAGGCCTGCTGTCATGACTCAAGAGTGTATTGTAATTTGCTCCCCAAATAAAACTTAGTTGTAACTGAGCTGAAGGAAATGGCAACCCACTCCAGTATTCTTGCCTGGAAAATTCCATGGACAGAGAAGCCTGGTAGTCTACAGTCCATGGGGTCGCAAAGAGTCGGACATGACTGAGCAACTCACTTCACTTCAACACCTATTCAGAAACAGACAAAAAAAAAAAAAAAAAAAAGCAAATATTTGTGCCATGGAAGAGTGAACGCTAGTCTCAGTGTTCTACTTGCACAAGGGGTTCGTTTGTCCAATGTGTATGGCTCCACCGTATTGTTGCAGGAAGGCGGATCCCTTCCAGGGCCCAGAATTGGGCTGTTAGTTTGTTGCAGGAAGGGGGACTCCTTCCAGGGCCTGAAATTGAGCTCTTGTCTAACACTCGGAAATGAATTGTCCGAGGAGACACATGTGCTGACAAAGCAAGAGATTTTATTGGGAAAGGGCATCTGGGCGCAGAGCAGGAGGTTAAGGGAACCCAAGAGAACTGCTCTGTCACATGGCTTGCAGTGTCGGGTTTTATGGTGATAGGATTAGTTTCCGGGTTGTCTCAGAGTCCTTCCGAGTGGTGCACGCATTGTTCAGCATGCCAGAGAGGTGGGTTCCGGGAGGTGGTCGGATATGTGGTGTCTCCTTTTGACCTTTCCCAGACTCTTCCTGTTGGTGGAGGCTTATTAGTTGTGTTCTTTATCAGAACCTCCTGTCACAAAACAACTCATGCAAATGGTTACTATGGTGCCTGGCCAGGGTGGGCGGTTTTAATTAGTGTGCTTTCCCTAACAGTATGACAATGTAAAGATTTTTAGAGGAACGTAGAGACCAAAGCAGATTCCTCATGTCGGTTGCCACCTCAAGTGGATTTCATTTAGGAGAGAGTAATAGCCATTTTGAGGTTCAGACTGCCACAGAAAATTAGACTAGACTTATACTTTGCAACATTAACTAGTATTTGAATGACAGTACTTTCTACTTTAAGTTAGCTTTAAAATATTATTTTAGCTCCCATGGACAGATTGTTTTTTGAGTTTAGAATTAGTATGATAGTCTGGTTTATCTACAGGGACTAATGTCAATTAAAGAAGTCTTAGTGTGGTTTGAAGAGTTTAACTCGGTACTTGTTTTCTTCCTCCTCCTCCTTCTATTAATTATCTGTTAAAATTGCAGATTAAAGTACTTCAAATTCTAAGACTGATTATTTAAATTCATTCATCACAGTAAAAGACAATCGTTGGTAAATTTTTGTTAGTTCCTCATGCATCGTTGTTTTATTTTCTTTTTGCAAACCAGTGGGTGCTACCGTTTTCACCTTGGCCCAGGGCAGTCGCCCTGTGAAGGAGTGCTAGGTTATTTTTAAAAAGAAAGAAAACGTGGAGGCGACCAGAGCGTATTTATCAACAGCACGGATGAACAAAACAACAAGGGCCAACGGTCTCCTAGCCTTCCGCAGCGATGGCATCCTCTGCGGGTCAGACACAGAACGTAATTCCTTCGATAGCTCAGTTGGTAGAGCGGAGGACTGTAGTGTGAAACATCATAGGCATCCTTAGGTCGCTGGTTCGAATCCGGCTCGAAGGAGTTCATGTTTTGTGTGGTTTTAAATTAAATCCCCCACCTTAAGGCCTTTGTCAGTTATATAAATACTTGCTGTGTATGTGTTGAAGACTCAACTGAGCGCAGGGAACATGTTTCTTTAAACTATTGTTCTCCGTAACAATTTCTAACACGCACGATCACACTTCAGCACCATAGTTCATTAAGGGCCGGTGCCGCAAAGAAGTCCGGAACTCCGACCAGGGGATCAGAGTTGGGCCCGTTTTCAGCAAAGGTGGTGGTGGTCTAGTGGCTAAGTCACGTCCTACTCTTTTGCGACCCCAGGGACTGTGGACCGCCAGGCTCCTCTGTCCACGGGATTTCCTAGACAAGAATGCTGGAGTGGGTTGCCATTTCCTTCTCCAGGGGGTCTTCCCGACCCAGAAATCAAGGAATCCGGGGACAAGTCTTCGCCACACTCCTGGGAATCCGAAGACCCGGGCGGGAAGGACCCGGGAGGAGGGGCGGCCTGCTGGAACAACGCTCACCAATGGTTAGTAACTGGTGGAGCACGAGCGCCCCCTGGTGTTACTAGAGTCCTCAGTTCAATCGCTCTGTCGTGCTTGGACTGCGGCAAGCCCGGCTTCCCTGTCCATCACCAACTTCCAGGACTTGCTGCTCTTTTCTTCCCCGGTCGATGCTCTACTACTGGCAGCCACCTACAACCCCTGGAGGAGGGGTAAAATTCTACCTCCCCTTCTAGGTTTAGTTATGCAAAGAAAGGTGATTCTCATTACTGGCTGGGAAACGTGGGTGGATGTCGGAATCACCTGGGAATATATTACCAAGTGCCCATACTTGTGCCACTTTGGCGGTGGGACCTAGACACTGGTAGTTTTAAAAGCTCCCAGATAATTTGAACGTGTTGCAAGATTTGAGAACCACTGCAGAATAGAAGTTTTTAGAAAATTAATAGACAAGGGGGAAATTGATAGAATTTTTACTCAATTTGAGCATGAGCTCGAGGTTGAGCTCTCTTAACAATAGAAAACAATTGTTAATTTTATGCCAATTTCATTAAAATATGTTAACCACACTTCTACCCCGTCTGAAAAATGTGATTCCGAATACTTACGGAGGAGTTCCCAACTATAAAAAATATTAAGTAAGGAAGAGTTGTCTGAGAATATGTGCCTGACACTTTTGCATGTTCCTTCCCATGCTTCAGAACTTTTATTCTTTAAGTAAGCAATTCTCAAACTTTGGTGAGTGAACCACCTAGAGAATTAATGTAGGACACAGAAGTCCAGGCTTAATGAACTAGATTTGAGAGACACTGCCTATAACACATTGGCAACTACCAGTATTAACGGCTAGAACTGGTAGTATCCTTGCTCTTTGAAAGCAAATTGAGGGCAAAAGAGTAGACAAGAAATATGGTCCAATTTTCTTTTCAAAAATAACATGGGCCTTGGACGCACAGCTTATTAGATTGTCCTGGATTTTCTCACCAAGGCACCAGAGCTTCCAATTCAAACAAGTTCTCCACTGCGATTTCTCTCCCATGCTGTGCTGGTCTCCTTACTCGCTTCAGTCGTGTCCGACTCTTTGCAACGCTATGGACTGTAGCTCTCTAGGATCTTCAGTCCAGGGGATTCTCCAGGCAAGAATAAGGGAGTGGGTTGCGTGCTCTCCTCAAGGGGATCTTCCCAACCCAGGGATCGAACAGGCGTCTCTTAGTCTCCTGCACTGGCAGGTAGGTTTTTTTACCACTAGCGCCACCTGGAAGCCCTTCCCTCCCATAATTAGACCATATTCTGCAAGATTCCAGTATTAGTGCCAGCAGCAGCCCCACCAACTCCGTAGAAACAGCCAGATGACTTCAGAAGAGGAAGAGTAAAAAAAAAAAAAAAAAAGCCCAAACCTCAAACATACCTACATATTCTTTAGCTTGTCACAATCGTATTTAAAAGTACATAAAGCAATTACCTCCCAAGTTTTCAAAAAAGGTTCTGGAAATCATTTGTTTCAGTTGTAAGAATCTGAGGTTACCTTCAAAAGGTCAGACATGTGGGAAATTGATTCTGAGAATAAAAATGTAACATTAACGTATAAATAACTGGAATGTAGAGACAATCTTCAAAAACGGAGAGAAAACCCAAAGAATCCCACCTTGCCTACCCTATCACTGAAGACAAAGGAGAGATCATCAATATTACTGAATTGCGTCTTTGAGTGGTAATGCTTAAGCAAGGTGTTTATTATTTATAGAAGCATGGGAATAAAGCCCAAAGCATAGGTGGAACATAAAGCTGGAGAATGCGGGCATCGATCCCGCTACCTCTCGCATGCTAAGCAAGCGCTCTACCATTTGAGCTAATTCCCCACCAGGATAGGTAAACCTGTCTTCCTTTCTCACTTTAATATCTGAAAGTAATTCAGAACTCGTGGCCACTTCCATTTGTACCTGTGTTCGATACTGCACAAGAGTTTCACACTGGAATTCTATCTACGGAAACCGGGGACAGGGAGGAAATTGCAGGTGCATCCAGAAGGGCAATTCAAGTTTCTCAACCAATGAGACTCGGCTTTTGGCCATCCCAACAGTTCCAATTCCCTCACTCCTAAGTTTTCCACCGATTGACTCTGCTAGCCCCAGAAACAGATTCTCCAGAGTTCGTACAAATGTCCCCTAAGATCTGCTTTCCCTCTGGCTTAAAAAAAATCTCCATAGGTGGACACAAAGTCACGAGGGAATGTACGTCCCAGTAATTCCTCCCTTCATTCTGACTTTGTAGTCCAATTTCGATCAAGGGTGTACAAGTTATTTTTCTAAGGTAAATATTAATAACAGAAGAGAATATAATCATGGTTACATGCTTAGATCTGGATTCTCTGCAAAACAAAAACAAAAGTAATAGGTGCCACTTTTTATTCTGGGCCTGTGGAGTACCAGGTACCAAGTACTGTATTAGGTGCTAGGTACTGTACAGAGTTAGTTCTGAAGAGAGAACTCCTAGGCATTTCAAGGATCACTTGCAGTAAAGTCATTTGAAGGTCCTCCTCCAACAACTAAACATCAACTACTTCTTTGTCTGAAATTCCATCATTAGAAACTTTTTGTTCTTGTTGTTTAATATTATTTTCTAGTCTCAATGAAATTGGGTCAAGGTGATAAAATTGAAATGGAGAAGATGGGGCATTTTACTCAAGAAAGTGACTCTATGTTCCTATGTTGTGTAGGCATGCTGTGCAGGCCTTTCCAGAACCCTCTTAATCCTTTTAAAGGCTTGTGCTTCTCTTTTCTTTTTTAGTGCAATCAGGGCTGAAAAAAAAAAAGTGAATAACTTTCTGTGGGAAAAAGTCCTCCACCTTCCTGTACCCACTCCATTTGAGACAAAAGAGTTCAAAACTCAGATATTCCAAGTGTATGTAGAAAGCCACCGTTTATCCCAGAACTCGGCTCAAGGTCAGCCTTGCCTTGTCTCCATCTACATGTTCTCACTTTACTCTTCCTTGGATAGAATTTACCCAGGTACAAAAGTCAGTTTGGCCTCCACTCTTTTTTTTTTTTTTTTTTTAAACATTTATTTTCCATGATTATATTAGGGGTGCAAATGTGGAACTGGTGTGAAAAAAAGAAAAAAATGGCCTAATTCCACAATTCAGATCCATGGATTGAGCTTTGGGATGACTGATTATGAACTGGGACCAACTTGGAGATTTCAACCATGAGCTAGGAGTTCTAGTTTCCAATATCATTGGATCAGGTATTAAAATTTGAGCCTCTTAGCTTCCATTAGAAGTAAAATGAAGACCAAGAATACTGTCTTAAAATTCACAATGACATTTTACCAGTTTTAAACTATTGACTGAACTCTAAGTTCACTGCTCTGGACTGAACTGTGTTCTTCCCACATCCAAGTGTGACTGTATTTGGAATTAGAAAGTGATTATGGTTAATGTAGTAGTTAGAGTGGGGCCCTGATCCTGTAGGATTACTATCCTCATACTGGGAGACATTAGAGTTCTCTCTGTCAAATCAGGAAAAGAGCTCTCACCTGGGACTGAATGGTTGTCATCTTGATCTCAGACATCCCAGCCTCCAGAACTGTGAGAAAATTAATTTCTGTTATTTAAACCACCCAGTCTATGGTATTTTGTCATAGCAACTGGTGCAGACTAAGACACTCATCCTTTAATCTGCCTTGTGATAAAGGAGATAGGACTCTATAAACCATACTGCTGACTTACTACTAGGCTCTATATTCAGTTCAGTCACTCAGTCATGTCTGACTCTGCGACCCCAAGGACTGCAGCACACCAGGGTTCCCTGTCCAGCTTACTCAAACTCATGTCCATCCAGCTGGTGATGCCATCCAACCATCTCATCCTCTGTAGTCCCCTTCCTTTGTCAAAAAGGAAACTAGAGGGAGAATGCAAGGCTGGAGGAGAAAGAGGCAAGGTGGTCTTGTCTTTTCAGTTTTCTTCCTGGGAGCTTCCTGTGCCTCTAAGTATCACCCCAGTAAGACTTCTGGATCCCAAAAGACACAACAGTTCTGAAGCAGCAATTGAATCCAGCACCATGCTGAATTTTTCACACTTGGCATATTTGCTATTTTCCACCTTGTATTTGAAGCATGGATAGGACACTGGACAATGAATGAGAAACTTCAACTTCTAGGATCTCTCCTCTCCAGCTGGTAATTCTCTGTTAGGTCAGGAACACTGAAAGTTGCTAGATATTTTCTTCATTTTTCATGGAAAGGGATTTAATTACTGAGTTCAATATTGACTACATCTCTCAATATTCCTAAATAGAGGGCATTGGCAATTGCCATTTACGGAAAATTTGGGAATATTTTCCAATAATATCATTTTGTAGAAATAATATAGTTTTGCATAAATTTGTATAAAAGCACAGACATTTATAAAATATATTTCCCTTAAGTATATTTCCAAAGAAAGCCTTTTCTCTCCAGATAATTTAGTGTATTCCCCATTTATGTCTATTTCTGCTTTAGGCACAAGTCTAAGGCAATCTCTGTTGAACCTCAATGTTTCACCATTTTCTCTGGAAAAAACATTTATTTATATTTGCATTTAAATTTTATAGGTATTTTGGTTTCACTTTAATTGCACCACAGTAATCATTCAATATAATATGAACCACCCAATTTATTTATCCAACTAAAAAAATTGACATTCCTTATATTTCATCATTAGAGCTATGAACACACACAATTTGCCATTAGAGTTTCAGAAGGAAAATCACAATGATACGAAAATGCACCAGATATTTCTCTGCTCACAACTTAGGGATCCTCTTCAACCTAATTGTTTGTGTTTTCAGTAATTATATCATTTATTGAGCAAAGCTAGACATTTTTTTCTAGAGAAAAAGGAAATGGTAATTAGAGGGGACAGCAGGAAATCGGGCGTAATGCAAAAAATTCACCCTATGTATATAATACTTAGGGAGGAGGACATGGAATACCGGTAGAATTTTTGTTTAAGATATACATAGAACAATATCCTAACGTCCTAGATGTACAACCCAATGGATTTTAGATATTTATTAAATCCGTGAAAGCAACTACCCAGATCATGACATAGGATCTATTCAGCCTTTAAAAAGACTGCTTAAAATTAATCATACTTTAAAAAATGAATGCATATTATCATAGCAGAAATCATCTAGACAGACATTAGAAAAGGGAGTCTAAAAGGGAACCTAGACGTGATCCTTCGATAGCTCAGTTGGTAGAGCGGAGGACTGTAGGTACTTGGCTTATAGCCATCCTTAGGTCGCTGGTTCGAATCCGGCTCGAAGGAGGAGAGTTTTTGAAAATTACAGGCCAAACCAGGTCAATAGACAAAGATCTTTCCCTTCTCAAATGAATGAAGTGGATAGTAACTCCGCTTCAAGAAAACAAGTCCCTCTTCTACCCATTTAAAATTATAGAGATAATATATGTTTGCAAATTTGGAAGATAGAGAGCTCACTTTTGATTGAGAGAGAAGGAGCCAAAGCAGACAGGAGTAACAAAGCACAACTCTTTAATGTTCAAGGGAACTAATTTTTAAAATACACTTCTATAGTTACTACCATATTAATTTTAGAATATTTCTAGCACCTTTCACGTTTACCTCTATTTTTGAAATAAACAGTCAAAATTACAATACTCAGATAAAGAATATTTAAAGTATTCTAACAAAGCTCCTCACAGCTCCTTCGATAGCTCAGTTGGTAGAGCGGAGGACTGTAGGAACTTAATTCGTGGTCATCCTTAGGTCGCTGGTTCGAATCCGGCTCGAAGGAGGTCTCGTTTTAGTAAAAAACCACTGCAAGCCTAAAGGAGAAGGCAATGGCACCCCACTCCAGTAATCTTGCCTGGAAAATCCCATGGACGGAGGAGCCTGGAAGGCTGCAGTCCATGGGGTCGACTGAAGTGACTTAGCAGCATTGAAACCCTAAACACGATGACCTTGTAGGAATATATAGATAAATAAACAAGTGAACCTGAGGTAGGCACAGGAAGCAGTCAAAAAAGATTTTTTTTTTCACGTGGGTCGCTAAAGAATCTCCAGGAACTGATTTTTCAAGGAATTGAGAAGGGGTTATGGCAAAGGGGTAGGTTATCCTATCACAATGTTTTCATTTTTCCTAAAGGTTCAAAGACCCTTTAGAGCTCTCTGTTGAGACTTATGTGAATAAACATTCTATCAATGACAATTTCAAATACACCCAAGGTAAAGAACACAGCATAATTTACCATTGTGGCCATCACAGTAGCAACTGACATCATCTACTCCTGCACAAGACCCACCTCCCTGATTCTTTTAGTCAATCCCCAAAAGTTTTCTCATTTCACTCTTTGTGGCTCAGTATTTTGAAGACTTCGTGTTAAGAGCTAAAAGCGAAACCTAGTTTGTTTCTCTCCCCATTCCAAAAAAGTAGGAGGCAACTGGCAGAAAGTTCTCGTCCATAAATGAATGAAACAGGCATATGAGAACTAGAGAAATACAGTTTATTAGTCTTTAGAACCACTCCATCAAAGAGCACGTGGCGAGTTAACTTTAGAAAATATACTTGGAGTTCTGTTCAGCAACGACTGTCATCTCGGATTATGACTGTGGGTAGATTTACTACTGCTTCCATCCTCTGGCTTTCTTGGCTCCCTGGTTCCACCAGGATGGGAAATCTTGAGCCACAGACTCGTCCACAGCCCCTTCCAGGAAGCCGGGCCGAGTATTTGTACGCATTCCAGAGCTCGGCGCCTTGCAGTCGACCCCAAAGCAGATGTGGGTCGGAGGAACCTTGGCGCCTTACGGACACGGGTAGCGCGCACAAACGGACAAGTCCTCCGGCCTCAAGATGAGGAGAGCGAGCCCGGAAAGCGGCCTCGAGTTTGATGAAGGGACCGCTTTCAAGGCCTCGCCATAGTTGGGAACTGCCAGGGCCGAGTCCGTTCTAGCGGTTGTTCAGCTCATGGAGGTGAAAAAGGAAAGAAGCAGGTTGCTCTCACTGGACTGACTCCATTTTTAAAAGAAAAGGAACTCCATCTTACACCCTCGGCGAACTTTTGGACTGTATATCTGGGAGGCCATGGAGATAAAATACCAGCACACGAACAGGCCTCCCGGGCGGACAAAAACCCAGACCAGGCAGACGCCGTACCTAGACCCCCCCGAGCCAGAAGGAATGCAATGTCCACTATCTAATCAATCACTATCTGTAATCTTAATAATATTTATTGATGTGGGCTAAACTGTATGTCCAGATGGCTTTAGAATGTGAATTTATGGCTAAAACCTGATTGTATCTCTTACTAACGTTGTCCAGAGCCGGTTTTAAAGAGTTTGGGTATGTGGGCTTGGGCACGTACACTTTGGGCATAATAGGTTGTCACAAAAGTCGGTAGGGGTCCCTGGCTAAAGAGGAAACTCTGCCTCAGACCCGCGAGTGTAATAAACTGCAATCCACTATTCACGCTATCCTTCTGAGTGAGTTTGCTTCCCGGAGCGTTTGGCTACATTTCGTGCGTTGGCCAGGAAACTCGTCACTGTGAGAAACAAGTCCCATTTGGGGCTACTCCGAGGCTTCGCGGCTCTGATCTTCTAGACGAGGGGAAGGCGCCTCGCCCTTCTGAAAAGATTCCACTTCTCCTCGCCGGGATCTTTCACGTTAGTGGGTAGTGGACTGGGGCAGGGGAGTTAAGTGCTCACGTAAGGAGATTCCCACCCTGCGGGGTGGAAGAGGGGGCCTGATCAACCCCCTGGGAGGGAATAGGGGACACACTGCTGCTGCTGCTGCTGCTAAGTCGCGTCAGTCGTGTCCGACTCTGTGCGACCCCATAGACGGAAGCCCACCAGGCTCCTCTGTCCCTGGGATTCTTCAGGCAAGAACACTGGAGCAGATTGCCATTTCCTTCTCCAATGCATGAAAGTGAAAAGTGAAAGTGAAGTCGCTCAGTCGTGTCCGACTCTTAGCGACCCCATGGAGGGGACACACCGTCAAAGTCACAAAGGAGGTGGTGTCGCGTCGTCTTGGGGTAAATTATTACCAGACGATTGCGAGAGGGCTTTGGGAAGAAGAAACTTGGTCTTTGTGTGCTTATATTCTGCCCTCCCCGAGGAGGTGTCCCATCTGCTGTGGAATTCATCCCCTCAGGGTTGTCAGGCTTAAAGGAGGAAGATAGGAGAGTGAATACAAATTGACCTTTCCGGAGACGGTCTGGGACGTGGAGTATTTAATCCATCTATGTTTTCATCCGCACCCAATCAAGCCCACCAAGGCAGAACGGACTTTCAAAGTGAGAGGAGAAACAATCTTGGACCACTTGGTGTTCTGGCTCGGTGGTGCGGACCTGCAGGTGAAGACTCGCCGATCCCCCTTCTGGCAGGAAGGCTCTCCTCACCCCAATTAAGAAGGAGGCGGAATGGCAATTTAAGTGTTTCATTGAGTAGAAATATCAAGAAATACTTAGGATACCGAGAACTTCGTGGACAGAACGAAAAGGGAAGGAAGAAGAAGGTCCGAGAAGGTAAGCTAAATGGGAGGAAGTGAATCTAAGGCAACTGTATTGGAGTGCATGATTAAGAATTTTAAGAAGGAATTTGAAGAAGACTGTGGGGTGAACGTGACGCCTAACCGATTCCGCCTATTCTGTGAGGTTGAACGGCCCTCTATGGGAGTAGGATGGCCACCAGAGGGCACCGTGGACTGAAAAACAATAAAAGCAGTCTGCAGTAGTCACGGGGACGCCGGGGCAGCCGGATCAATACCCATATATTGATTCATGGCTGTGGTTGGCTCGAGATCCTCCCCCTTGGGCAAGACTCTGCATTCAAAAAGAGAGAGGGAAAACATTAATGGCACAAAAATCGACTGATGACAAAAAATAAATTCTGCAGGATCCGGACGGGAGCGATTTGCTCTCTCTCCCATACTGGATGACGCGCCGGCCACCTAATGCTCCACCAGGACCGGAGGCCGCCTTAATGACCACCGATCCAGGGCCTGCTGGGGCTCCACCAGCTGCTACCCCGCCAATTCCCCGGAGATCGTAGAGCCGCCATTTCGGCAGGCTCCGATCCCGGCGGTAGGAACCTCTAGTCAACGTCCACAGGACTCAGCCTCAGCCGAACCTAAGAAGTATCAGCCTCTCCCGGTGAGTACTGACGCAAAGGGGGAAGGAGACACAGGAATTCGACAGAGGCTGCGCTCCGCCAAGGAGCCGGGGTAAACAAATGCCTCGCAGAGAGCTACAACAGGGTTCAACAGCTCCGGTTCAGGGAGCAGACAGACACTACCACCAGCCTCCCCGAGCCTACTATTACCAACCATTTTCCTCTGTGGACCTACTAAACTGGCAGAAAGTCACTCCACCGTACTCGGAGGAGCCACAAGGCATGATCAGGCTGATGGAGACTATTTTTCGAACCTACCATCTTACGTGGGACGACATAATCCAGCTGCTAGTTTCCCTCTTCAGCACTGAAGACAGACACAGGATCCATACTGAGGCTAGAAAATGGCTACAAGAAGTGGCCCCCGAGTGTACCGTAAACCCACAGCGGTGGGCAGAACTAGCCACCCCTGATGAAAGGCCCGATTGGGACTATAACACAGAGGCAGGAAGGGGCCACCTTGAGAGATATAGGGCGGCTATTTTACAAGGTCTCAAGAGGGCGGCCGTAAGCCTATAAATATGGCAAAACCAACCGAAGTAGTCCAAAAGGAAACTGAAACACTTACTGAGTTTTATGAAAGACTATGCAAGACCTATAGACTTTATACACCAATAGATCCAGAGGCAGCTTGGTCTCAAATTGTGATAAATACAGCCTTTGTATCTCAAGCCTACCCTGATATCAGACGCAAGCTCCAAAAGGTAGGCAGAGTATTAGCCATGACCAGCACACAAATAATTGAGATTGCTAATAAGGTGTTCAGAAACAGAGACGTGGAGGCAAAAAAGAAGGCTGAGAAAAAACGGAGAGAAGAAAACAAGAGAGCAGATCAGAGGATGGTGTTACTGGCTGAGGCCTTGGGAAGGCCCCTCCTTGGGCCTTCCTCAATACCTCCACCCCCTCTAAATCAGCCTTGGTCTCCTGGCAACCCTCCTACAAGGAAGCCTAGGATCGCCCTGCAACCAAATCAATGTGCCCATGCCGGGGCTTCAGCCACTGGAAAAATGAATGCCCCCAGAATAGCTGGGAAAAATAACTGGCACTGACTGCTTTAGGCCTGGCTGAACTGGAGGCTGAATAGGGATGCCGGGGCTCAAAGACACAAGGTCCCCAAGAGCCCATGATAAAACTAAAAGTGGAGGACCAAATTATTGACTTTATGGTGAATACTGGAGCAGAAATGTCAGTGGTGACCAAACCGGTGGCCCCCCAGAGAAGGCTATTGCAGCAGGAGTAACCAGGGAAAAGCTGATTAGACCATTCTGTCTACCCCCAAAATGCCAGATTGGGGTGGGGGGCATCAAGTGACTTATGAATTCCTGTATATTCCTGAATGCCCAGTACCTCTGTTGTGGAGAGACTTGTCATCTAAATTGAGGGCACAAGTGACCTTTCCCCCCAAGAAAGACCCACTCTCCAGTGGGCTCGACCACCTGTTTACTCTCCCTCTTGGTAAACCCTCAAGATGAATGGAGGTTGCATGATCCTTTGGAAGGGAAGCCAGATGGGTTAAACAATCCAGAGAGAGAGCTGATCCAACAATTCCCTGAGGTTTGGGTGAAAGGTACCCCC
Source organism: Oryx dammah (assembly GCF_014754425.2). Classification (NCBI taxonomy): domain Eukaryota; kingdom Metazoa; phylum Chordata; class Mammalia; order Artiodactyla; family Bovidae; genus Oryx; species Oryx dammah. The sequence continues at coordinate 20,611,984 of NW_024070195.1, forward strand.
CCACCCCACCCCTGCCCGGGCTCACCAAACATGAAGCTCCGGTGGTAAGAGAACTCAAACCTGGTGCCATACCATTCAGGAAATGTCAGTACCCGCTACCACTGGAGGCCCGAGTTGGTATCTTGCCACATATAAATAGGCTACGGCAGGTGGGCATCATGATTGAATGCCAGTCAGCCTGGAACACACTGATCTTGCCAGTTAAGAAGGAAGGAACAGGACTACAGACCTGTACAGGACCTCAGACTGGTCAACCAAACAGTGGTAACTCTACACTCGACTGTTGCTAACCCATATACCTTACTCAGCCTCCTCCCACTGAGTGCTAAGATCTATACTTGCCTGTATCTAAAAGACATATTCTTTTGTATCCACACCAAACAACAGCTCACGTGGACTTGCCTCCCACAAGGATTTAAGAATTCCCCAATCATTTTCAGGGAAGCCTTGGCTTCTGATCTGGACTCATTCCAGCCAGAAAGGTTTAGATACTGGCTGCTACAATACGTGGATGAACTGCTGTTGGCTGCAGAGAATAAAGAACACTGCTGGGAAGGACCTAAGGCTTTGCTAGAACTGTTGATGGAGGCGGGCTACCGAGTTTCAAGGAAAAAGGCACAGATCTACAAGGAGGAGGTAAGATATTGGGGGTTTGTCCTAAGAAGGGGCACAAGACTGTTGGACCAATCCAGGAACGAAGTAATCTTGAAAATCCCACGACCAAAAACCTGACGATAGGTCTGAGAATTTGGGGGAGCCACTGGGTTCTATAGAATTTGGATCCCAGGATACTCTCATATGGACCAGCCGTTATATGAACTCCTAACATGGCCAGAAGGGGATTCACTAAATTGGACTGAGAGGCAGCAACAGGCCTTTGAAAAGTTAAAATTGGCAATTACATTGGCATCTGCATTGGGTTTTCCAGAACTTACTAAACCATTCACTCTTTATGTGACTGAAAAAGACAAAGTGGCTATGGGGGTATTAATCCAGGCTATGGGGACATGGGATAGACCAGTGGCCTATCTCTCAAAATGGCTGGACAACATTGCCACCAGGTGGTCTGGATGCTTTCGTGCGATTGCCGTGGTTGCCTTACTGGTCCGAGAAGCAACCAAGCTAACTCTGGGCCAAAATTTAACTGTAAAGGTCCACCATGAGGTCAGTGCTCTCCTATAAGGGGATCCCCACAAATGGTTGTCAATGTAACAGATTACCCAATATCAGGGACTTTTATGTGAGAACCCCCATGTTACTATTGAGCTCTGTCAGGCCTTAAATCCAGCTACACTCCTTCCTGTGGGGGAAGGCGGACTCTCACATAATTGTAAAGAAATCCTGAAAGAAGTTTATGCTAGCAGACCTGACCTGAGAGACGAGCCAATCCCGGACCCACATTGGGTCCTGTACACTGATAGCACCAGCCTGGTGAAACAAGGACAATGGCTGTCAGGGTATGCGGTAGTCACAGAAAAGAGCATCGTCAAGGCTGGTTCTCTGCCATCTCACTGGTCTGCTCAACGGACTGAATTATGGGCTCTCATTCGGGCCCTCCAGTTGTCAAAAGGTAAGAAGACCAATGTTTACACTGACTCCAGGTATGCTTTTGCTACTTTGCAATGTACATGGGGCCCTATACAAGGAGAGAGGGCTCTTGACAGCTAACGGAAAAGACATTAGAAATAAGGAAGAAATCTTGACCCTACTAGATGCTGCATGGGAACCTGAAAAAGTAACAATAATACATTGCTGGGCTTACCAAAAAGAGGACACCCTGCAGGCACGGGGAAACCCACAGGCAGATGGAGCTGCTAAATAAGCCGCTGAAGAATTTGGAGGCACTGGAGTGGGCCTTAGAAAGCATCACTATGAACAAACCTAGTGGAGGGGCTGGAATTCCAGTTGAGCTATTTCAAATCCTGAAAGATGATGCTGTGAAAGTGCTCCACTCAATATGCCAGCAAATTTGGAAAACTCAGCAGTGGCCACAGGCCTGGAAAAGGTCAGTTTTCACTCCAATCCCAAAGAAAGGCAATGCCAAAGAATGTTCAAACTACCACACAATTGCACTCATCTCACACGCTAGTAAAGAAATGCTCAAAATTCTCCAAGCCAGGCTTCAGCAGTATGTGAACCATGAACTCCCAGATGTTCAAGCTGGTTTTAGAAAAGGCAGAGGAACCAGAGATCAAATTGCCAACATCCACTGGATCATCAAAAGAGCAAGAGAGTTTCAGAAAAACATCTATTTCTGCTTTATTGACTATGCCAAAGCCTTTGACTGTATGGATCACAATAAACTATGGAAAATTCTGAAAGAGATGGGAATACCAGACCACCTGACCTGGCCCTTGAGAAACCTATATGCAGGTCAGGAAGCAACAGTTAGAACTGGACATGGAACAACAGACTGGTTCCAAATAGGAAAAGGAGTACGTCAAGGCTGTATATTGTCACCTTGCTTATTTAACTTCTATGCAGAGTACATCATGAGAAATGCTGGATTGGATGAAGCAGAAGCTGGAATCAAGATTGCCAGGAGAAATATCAATAACCTCAGATATGCAGATGACACCACCCTTATGGCAGAAAGTGAAGAGAAACTAAAAAGCCTCTTGATGAAAAAGTTGGCTTAAAGCTCAACATTCAGAAAACGAAGATCATGGCATCTGGTCCCATAACTTCATGGCAAATAGATGGGGAAACAGTGTCAGACTTTATTTTTGGGGGGGCTCCAAAATCACTGCAGATGGTGACTGCAGCCATGAAATTAAAACACCCTTACTCCTTGGAAGAAAAGTTATGACCAACCTAGACAGCGTATTGAAAAGCAGAGACATTACTTTGCCAACAAAGGTCCGTCTAGTCAAGGCTATGGTTTTTCCAGTGGTCATGTATGGATGTGAGAGTTGGACTGTGAAGAAAGCTGAGCTCCAAAGAATTGATGCTTTTGAAATGTGGTGTTGGAGAAGACTCTTGAGAGTCCCTCGGACTGCAAGGAGGTCCAACCAATCCATTCTAAAGGAGATCAGCCCTGGGTATTCTTTGGAAGGAAGGACGCTGAAGCTGAAACTCCAGTACTTTGGCCACTTCACGTGAAGAGTTGGCTCACTGGAAAAGACTCTGATGCTGGCAGGAGGAGAAGGGGATGACCGAGGATGAGATGGCTGGATGGCATCACCGACTCGATGGACGTGAGTTTGTGTGAACTCCGGGAGTTGGTGATGGACAGGGAGGCCTGGTGTGCTACGATTCATGGGGCCACAAAGAGTCCGACACAACTGAGCGACTGAACTGAACTGAACTGAACTGGGGTGGGATTGTTAAGGCTTTTGTGCTCTTGAGAATGCCCGGGTTAACTTCAACTCTCTCAGAGTGTACCTCGGCCCAAGACCAGCTGGCTGAAACAGAAAGGGCCACCAAAATTGAAAAGGGCTGGTGGGAACTGCTAGATGGCAGGTTGCTAGTTCCCGAGATATTGGCCTCTTCATTAGTGTCTCAGGTACCCTAGGCTACCCACTTGGGATGTGACAAAATGGAAGAATTAATTCGGAAATATTTTTTAATACCATGCCTTTCTTCCTTGCAAAATGGAATCCCAGAACTGTTCTGCTTGCTCACAGGTCAATGCTGCCCCCGGACATAAGCAGAAATCTCCGGGAATACAATTAAAGGGTACTCTGCCTTTAATTGTCCCCTGGTGGCTCAGACAGTAAAGCATCTGTCTATCAATGTGAGAGACCTGGGTTTGTTTCCTGGGTAGGTAAGATTCTCTGGAGAAGGAAATGGCAACCCACTCCAGTACGCTTGCCTAGAAAATCCTATGGATGGAGGAGCCTGGTGCAGGCTACTGTCCATGGGGTCGCAAAGAGTCGGACACGACTGAGTGATTTACTTCGATTTCACTTCACTGCCCTTTGAACATTTAGAAGTGGACTTTCCTGAAATGAAACCCTACTAGTTTTATCATTATTTACTAGTCGTGGTACGTACCTTTTCAAGTTGGGTGGAGGCGTTCCCCACCTGAACTGAAAAAGCAAATGAAGTGGCTCAATGTCTGATTCGAGAAATAATCCCCAGATTTGGGTTCCCAACCAGAATAGGATCAGACAATGGGCCTGCTTTTGTAGATGATTTAATTCAACAAGTATGTAAACCTCTAAATGTCAAATGGAAATTACATACAGCATATAGGCCCCAGAGTTCCAGAATGGTGGAAGGAACTAACCGAACCCTAAAAGATACACTTTCAAAATGGATCATAAAGACTGACTGTTCATGGATGGACTTACTTCGGTGGCCTTGATCAAATTAAGGATGACCCCGTGTTCCCATGGTTATTCTCCTTATGAAACTGTCTATGGAAGACCCCTCCCATAGTAAGACAGGTGTTGGCAAATTTGCCATGTTAGAGGGGAATGGGATTTCACAGAGGATGGAAAAATTAGATAAAGTGATAAACCAGGTAACTAAGTTTGTCCAAGAATGGGTGTCATTCCCCCTTGGGAAGCAGATTCATGAATTTGTGCCTGGTGATCAAGTGTGGGTCAAAGACTGGAAGCATGACTCCTTGGCCCCACATTGGAAAGGTCCATATACTGTTGTACTAACTACCCCTATGGCAGTTAAAGTTGCAGGTGTCACCTCCTGGATCCATCACACGAGGGTGAAGAGGACATACCACACAGACCTGGAGGATGCTGAGTGGACTATACAAAAGGACCCCGCTGATCTCTGTGAAACCAAGATCATCTTAAAAAGAAAAAATGAAGCTCCGCAATCAACTCCTACTACATGGACTTTCTGGTACCCTGGGAGTAACCATATTTTCAGCACAAGACAACGTTTTCATTTCATGGGCACATTCTTACGCTGACTTCCATAATAGATCTAACTGCTGGATAGGCGGAGCTATGCCCATGTCTATCGTGGATGGACTCCCATGGTGGGTGTCACCTCTACGAAGGGGTGACATGCCTAGTTTATGTGACTATTTTCTTCAGATGAAACAACAAAAGTCGAGAGTGTCATTACAGCAGCCACTACCCATTGGTTCAAGAAAAAGGCTGATGATCTGACAAAAGGCCATGGGATACATTTTAATTATATTCTTAGCTTAGAAAATGCTTATTAATAATATGTGACAGCCAATAAGTCCAAAAAAAAAATAACAGGTATTTTGACCAATTTTACCAGATATGAAATGAATATATGTGGATTACTCCAGAAAAGGGACAACTTGTTATGATAGCTGACATTTGCTGGGAACAGATGTACACACTACTGGATATAATAACCAGACAATAGACAAAAAGGACTTGAAGCCAATGGGCTCTCCGGAGAGAACAGTGCTATAAGATCTATAAAGTTACTTATGATCCCAATCAATCCACCCAATGGCCTGGGATGGACTAGGGAGTCAACCTCGGAATCAGGAGGATCGCCCCAACAGCACTCATTGGTTGTGCAGGACCAATCTGTGGCCATGGCTACTCCCAGGGTGGGTAGGAAGATGTACTTTAGGTCTGGCCTTTGCCTATGGGAACATTAGGCCAACAATACAGGAGCCCTTAAATGTACCTTCCCTACGGGCCAGATGGTCACAATCAATCAGTTTTCCATTTGTATGATTATTTGGCTGCTACATTTGTTCCTTCATTGGGCACTACAGATATAATGATTAGAGTTGAAGCCCTAACTAATTTCACCCAAAGGGCCCTAAATGACAGCCTGAGGGCAATTCAAGCATTAAATACTGAACAAATACAAATGAGAAAGGCAGTAATTCAAAATAGAATGGCTTTGCACATCTTGACCTCTGCTCAAGGAGAGACTTGTGCCATAATAAAGGTTGAGTACTGTGTGTATATCCCAGTCTTGTCTGGAAACATTACTGAGGCTCTTAGAGATACACAAGCTCATGTAAAACGAATGTCAGGTGACTCAATACCTTTTTGGACTTCTGTTTTGTTATGGACTAAGGGCGATTGGTGAAAGACTGTCAATCGTTGTTACAGTTGCTCTGTTAATTTTGTTATGTGGACCTTGTATTCTCCAGTGTTTTGTCCAATTTATGTCGCTGAGATAGACTGCATTTACCCAAATATATGCCAAAAGACCTAATGTGCAATATGTCCCTATGAGTGATACTCACACTAGAAGCTGAGAGCATCAAGATGGGGGAATGAAAGAGGGAAGGAGCAGGTTGCCTTGACAGGACTGACTTCATTTTTAAAAGAAAAGGAACTCCATCTTACACTCTCGGCAAACTTTTGGACTGTATATCTGGGAGGTCATGGAGATAAAATACCAGCGGCTGAACAGGTCTCCAGATGGATAAAAACCAGACTAGGCAGACCCCGTACCTAGACTTCCTGGAGCCAGAAGGAGTGCAATGCCCACTATGTAATCAATCACTATCTTCTGTAATCTTAATAATACCTACTGATGTGGGCTAAACTGTATGTCCAGAGAGCTTTAGAATGTGAATTTATGGCTAAAACCTGATTGTATCTCTTACTAACATTGTCCAGAGTGGGTTTTAAAGAATTTGGGGATGTGGGCTTGGGCACGTACACTTTGGGGATAAAAGGTTGTCACAAAAATTGGTCAGGAACCCTGGCTAAAGAAGAAAGTCTGCCTTGGACCTGCCGGTATAATAAACTGCATTCCACTATTCATGCTGTCCTTCTGAGTGAGTTTGCTTTCTGGAGTGTTTGGCTACAACAGAAGGAAAATTAGTTTGTGATCTAACAGCAAATCTGTTGTTGGGGAGGGGGAAATTTCCCTTTCTCTTCTTGAGTACCTGTGGTTGCAAGATGTTGACAGAAGAAAAAGAAAGAAATTTTAATTCATGAGCATGGAGGTCCCATAGAAATGAGACCTAAGAAGTGGCCAAATCAGGCAGCTTTTATACTCTTTAGACAAAGAAACTTAGGTTCGAGGTGCCCAGATAGTGAAGAATCTAAATAGAGTTTAGGCTTGAGGTAGTAAATTAAAGCAGTAAGGTTTGTTTATATAACCTTAACCCAGAATATCTTTGGTGCTAATGGTGTCTTTCCACCAAATGCATGGAGTACACCTTTCACAAGAGAGATTTCTTGCTTTTAGGGAGGCAGAAGAGTCTAAGAGTGTCGTTCGTGTAGTAGTACCAGATTCTGCAGTAACTAATTCAACATAATCAGTATGTCACTGAGGCACATTTTGGGTACCCTGGACTCCAACACTGTGAAAAGACAAATCCCAGGGAGAATAAAGCTCCCTGTCCTAGCGGTGGCTTAAATCAAGGCTAAGTATACATTTGCCAGTAGATGTTTGTAACAGAAGTATAAATACAAATCATGCATTAACACAAATATAAAACAGGCGCCAAATTTTAAAATAAAAGAAATTTAAAATAAAAGAAATAATTGTGGCAAGTTAAAACTTTTTAGACGATTTATTCACAAAATCAAATTTTAAATTAAGTAAAAAAAATTTTAACTAAGTGAAAAGGTCACAAGTGAAATTTTCAAAAATTAAGTCTAACTAAATTTCTAAAACTTTTATTTGCAAAGGTAAATTACATTCTCAAAACTTAAATTTAAAAAACTCAATTCTCTAAATTAAATTTGTTAAGTTAGTTAATACTCAAACTTAATTAAAAAACTGAAATTTCAGTAAACTTCAAAAGTTGAGCCACCCCCCCAACTGGAGTCTCACCGGAGTCCTTTGCGTAAAATGCTACTTTGACCGCTAGAATACAAAGAAACCTCCCCGCACTTCCAAAATAGTTCTCCAAAATTTCCAGAAGAGCATGCCTCATCCCCCTCCTTTTGCATTTCACCACGGAATTCTCTAGGGTAAATTACACTTGAGGGTCTACCTCGCCTTTGTCTCTTCAGCTCAGGAGTCAAAGGCTCTCAGGCTTTGTATCTCGCGGCTAACCCAGGGCCTACTTCCGCCTTCTCCGCTAGTTCCTGCACTTTCGGGCACAGTCCTTTCTTTTCGTTTGACGTCACTTGAGCCGGCCCCGCCCACCCAACGCAGGCTGTCGCACACGAGTGCGTCAGAATCGCGACGCTTTACGGCTCTCCTGTTTTACGTATCGGCAAGCATGGAGGTGGAGGGTTTGGTGCCGGGCGCCGCGGAACTGGGACCTCTGGAAGGGAGTGACCAGAAATTAGAGGCAGAGGAGGAACAGGAGGAATCTGAAGAGACGGCTGGTGGCAGCAAGAAACGGGTAGTGCCGGGCATTGTGTACCTGGGCCACATCCCGCCCCGCTTTAGGCCTTTACACGTACGGAACCTTCTCAGCGCCTACGGGGAGGTCGGGCGTGTTTTTTTCCAGGCTGAGGGTAAGTGCTCAGGCCTTGATGGTGAGGGAAGAGGGGTGGTACTCTCTGGCACTGAATACACAGTGCATGTTTGTTGCCTCAGCTGAGCTTGGAGGCGCTGACGGAGCCGGGGATCTGCGTCTGTTTTCTTTGGTAAGTAGGTGTCGCGCACGTTTCTTAGAAGGCTGAAATGGAATGTGGGTAGCTTGGTATACCTGCTGCTGCTGCTAAGTCGCTTCAGTCGTGTTCAGGTCTGTGCGACCCCATAGACGGCAGCCCACCAAGCTTCCCCGTCCCTGGGATTCTTCAGGCAAGAATACTGGAGTGGGTTACCATTTCCTTCTCCAATGCATGAAAGTAAAAAGTGAAACTGAAGTCGCTCAGTTGTGTCTGACTCTTAGCGGCCCCATGGACTGCAGCCTACCAGGCTCCTCCGTCCATGGATTTTCCAGGCAAGAGTACTGGAGTGGGGTGCCATTGCTGAGCCTAAATTCTTCGCTAATTTTTGGATTCTAATCTCGGCTCCGCCCACCCTACTTTCTTGAGGCGAATTTGCCAGTTTGTTAAATGAGTATGGCCTGAATTAAAATCTCCGTGACTTTTCCAGAAAACTGAACGTATCTCTGTCGTGTCGAGGCCCAGGTCAAGAGACAGTATATGACAGAACGCGCCCAACTCCCATTCAGTCACTAGTTGGGGTTGGGGGCTTGTGCAGATTTTGAATGGAACGATTAGGGCAGACATAATGATAAAAGAATTAACATTTGAGGAAAAGGTTGAGTTTAGATGAGGGGTAAAGTGTGGACTATGAAGTTAGCCACTTCTGGGCAAAGACAAGGTGGGATCCTGGCCTGCGGGGAGGTCTGGAGAGTTGGTGAGTGGGAGGTGCTGGTGAGTGGATGCTGTATGGGCCTCTTTGACCACTGCTTTGTCTTGGACTCCAGACGGGTTCGTGAGGCGCAAGAAGAAGGCAGCAGCTGCCTCTGCTGCCGGAGGGAAAAAGCGGTCCAAGTACAGCAAGGACTACACGGAGGGCTGGGTGGAGTTCCGGGACAAGCGAGTAGCCAAGCGTGTGGCGGCCAGTCTTCACAACACGCCCATGGGCTCCCGCAGGCGCAGCCCCTTCCGTTATGACCTGTGGAACCTCAAGGTGAGGGGATTGGCTTTTCTGCCGCGCCACTCATCCTCTCGCCTTCCCGGCCACAGCCCACGCACCCCTGTCATCGTTTTGGCGCCCATCCCTTCCATCAACTCCCCATCTCTGATCTGCCCTACTCAGATCTTTTCTTGTTTTCCTGTCCACAGTACCTGCACCGTTTTACCTGGTCCCACCTCAGCGAGCATCTTGCTTTTGAGCGCCAGGTGCGCAGGCAGCGTCTGAGAGCTGAGGTTGCCCAGGCCAAGCGTGAGACTGACTTCTATCTTCGAAGTGTGGAGCGCGGACAGCGTTTTCTTGCGGCTGATGGGGACTCTACCCGCCCGAATGGTTCCTGGGCCTTTGCCCAGCGTCCTACTGAGCAGGAGCTGAGGGCCCGGAAGGCAGCTCGGCCAGGGGGACGTGAACGAGCTCGCCTGGCTAACGCTCAGGACCAGGCCCGCTCCAACCGAGGGCTTCTTGCCAAGATCTTTGGAGCCCCTACACCCTCAGAGAGCAGGAGGGACTCCTCACCGGTCAGGAACTCTTGAGGGTCAGAGAGGCCCCTTCCACCTCCTAGCCCAGCCCAGCGTCCCGTCTACTTTATAATGACTACCCAGGTGGACATTCTATTTTATTTCTCAAACCAGGAGTCTGGTGAGTTCCTCAGAAGTTTTGTAGGCCTCTCCTTTTCCTCCTCCCAGCTCCTGTACATGCCTGGCTGAGGCACTTAGTTCTTACTAGCATGATTATGCTAGTCTGCTCATGTCTGTTTTACCTTGTTCAGTTCTTGGCTTCCTGCCTTCTGCCCCCTGGGACCCTTTAAAAGTCCTACTTTCTGGCCCCAGGAACAGCCTTTACCTTGAATTAGAGTGATAATGGCTAGTCCAGACGGCTGTTTACCAACCACATTATTGGGCAGCAGCAACATCCTTTTTATTTAGAAAAGATTAATAGGGACAGGGGTTAATGGGCTAGAGTGGCTTGGGAGCCACCTTCAAAATATATTTATAGAATAGAAAAAGATATATGTAAATTTATATTTTTAAACATGCCTTTGTGGTTTATGGCATGGGGGGTGGAGATGGTCATTGGATAAGTTCCAACGTCTGTGTGTTGGACAGAATTCACCCACCTTCACTCCATCTCCTGGACACAGGATACCTCCCTCCGTTTTAACCTGGATAGTTTTCCATCTAATCAGTTTCTTAGGCCATGCTGTTAACACTTACCTAATTCAACATTTACCTATCTAATCAATTTCTTAGGCCTTGTTGTTAACACTTATTTAATTCAACATTTACTAAGTCACTATATGAGGACACATGGCCCTTGGTGTAAGTCTTATAGACTGCTAAAAAAGACAGATGTTTAAGAAATAAATGTATAGAAGTACTATAGGCATCATGCCAGATGTATATAAGAGGTAGAGTGAGGCCATGGGAAGGCCTGATTGATTCTATCTAGGAAAGTAAGCAACATCCTGAGAAGTGAACCAAAGTCTGAAAGAGCCTGATATACTCCTGTAATTGCAAACAAAACTCCATAGATGATGTATTGGGTTCAGACCGTTGTAAAGGTGGGCAAAGCTTAGGAGGTAATTGTGCACACATGATGTCCTTCTGGTGCATTTATACATTTTATCTACGCTTAGACAAGGGAAGGTTCACAAACAACATAAAAAGCAGCTCTGGAGGTGATAGAATGCATGTAAGCCACTGAGGAGAACTGAAAACAGATGTCAACAAAAAACTGAAAAATACCTACACACAGCCTCATAATAGACTAGAACTCTGGCTTTTATACTTACAGGAAGTGTTAGAGCAATAATAGTAAGTCATTTGAGTTTCGCTTGCGCCATTTATTTTCTTAGGTTCTTTTTGTTCTTTCTGCTTAACTGTCATCAATATGATTATCATTGTGTTCTTTGGGTCAAGTGGATTCACCTACTTTGGCTCTAAATAACCAAGTTTTGTTAAGATCTCAACTTGATAAGTGCAGTTCATTTGGGAGGAGAGAAATGAATTATGATCTGTTAAGTGTAACATTTTTCACAGTCCTCAAAACTCAGCACACAAAAACATCTGTGTTCATTTCATGTGGGCTTACTCATGTGGACTCTTGATGATGTCTTCCATGTGAATCAGGAAGATCCAGTTTCAGTCTCTGACAAGCTGTCATATTCATTTATTCAAAGTTCTGAGTGTCTGTTGTCACTTCTTATACATAGAGAATACCAAGATGAAGAAACTTAAGTTACTAACAGTATAAAACACGTAGGGCTTACTTTTTTGAATGAATGAACTTGTGTTTCCAGATTGATGTTATATATAAGGATATTCAAAGTTAGCATTTCAATCTCAAGTTTAAACAGTTCTGCATGTAGAGCTCACACCTATGGGTGGGTAAGTCACAAGTGGAGTGAAAAAGGAAAATAAGAATGGGTGGAAGGAAATGAATTTCCCAGGAACTGTAATTGTGATTCCCTCACTTCTAAGCCCTTTGAAAGGAAAATACCTTTTTTATACTTCCAGTTCTGTCTCCATTTGACCAGTGCTTAAGTTTTTTATATGAGTTAACTTGTTTAATACACAAGCATACAAAATCATATCATCTCCACATTTCCATCATTAAAATTAGGCTCATATATGACACAAGTTGCTCCTTAATGGTTTTTATTACCAGCATCTTCCCCAGGTGCTTTGCCTAGGTGTATGTGGTAAATGTTTATTGCATGTACATCATGTGACATACAGTGAAGAGTTACTGCAAATATGAATGGATTAATCTAATACCAAGTGTTGCAAATGGGTGATTTAGCACTCAACCATCCCCTATATGATTAGACTATTAGACTAAGTTACGAACCTATTGTTGCAATGAATTCTTTGAATCAACTTAGTTACACACCATCCAAGAAGCTAGGACCCTGCATTTGCAGAAAATGATAAATTGGTAAAATGAGGAATGGGATCCTGCTTAAGAGAGTAGGAGGGCTCTTGATAGGTGTGTCCAGGCATGTGAAATTTCTGAAAATGTCCAAAAGTCACAAAGCACTCTTCCTTAGTTTACTTTTCCATTCTTCATATCTCTGGAAGTAGTCTTCTAACATAATACTGTAGAGTTGAAGGGGGGAAAACCCTTTGTCTAAGCCTCAGGAATGTGCTGTTTCCCTAAGAGAGTTAATGTTTCAGTAGATTGCTTGTGGTCCCTGACTTAAAATGGTTCAGTGGTTAATTTTTCAGCTTCAGTGCAAAGGTGGTGCACATTCAGTAGAAACTACTTCCAGTTTTGAATTTTGATCTTTTCCATGGCTAGTGCTAATAATGAGTGGTGTGATACTCTCCTGGAGCTGGGCAGCCATTCAATCATAAGGGTAAATGATTACTTTTCACTCTCAGTACACTATTCAATAAATATGAGATAATCAACACAGTTATGAAATAGGCTTTAGGTTAGATTTTGCTCAACTAATAAAAGTGTGAGCACATTTAGGGCAGAGTTGGTAAGTCATCTGCCTGCAATGCAGGAGACCCGGGTTTGATTCCTGAGTCAGGAAGATCCCCTGGAAAAGGAAATGGCAACTCACTCCAATATTCTTGGCTGGAGAATTCCCATGGACAGAGGAGCCTAGTCTGATAGACTTGGCAACTACACCACCACCACCAGGCTACGTTATGCTGTTCAGTAGGTTAGGTATATTAAATACATTTTCGAATTCCAGATGCTTTCAACTTAGATGGGCTTATTTGATGTGACCCTATCCTCAGCAGAGGGAGATCTGTGTTACTTAGATTTCCCAACCTTTAAGAGGGAGTCCCACCTCCAATTCCCGGCAGAAGCAGTAATTTTCTTCCTTTTTGGTAAATGTGTCCACCATTCTCACACCCACACAAAGCTGCTGCTGCTGCTGCTGAGTCACTTCAGTCATGTCCAACTCTGCAATCCCATAGATGGCAGCCCACCAGGCTCCTCTGTCCTGGGATTCTCCAGGTGAGAATACTGGAGTGGGTTGCCATTTCCTTCTCCACACACGAAGCGATCTGAGTAATAAACTCAGCCAGGGAGAATGAAATGGAAAGAAACTGGTTAAAGTGTTTGCTTTTCTAGGCTCTATTTTTTAAAATGTGTTAAAATGCGGAATACCCCTGAGACTTGAACTAAGCTTCCGTGAACAGCAATGTAAAGTGTTTTGGCTTTCCCTTTCCTCAGCTTCCCCTCTCAGGCGTGAAATCAACTCAGGAGGATGCGGAAGAACTTACAAAGGAGCCTGGCGCAGGCACAAACACCAGTTGTGTCCCAGAATACTGCAGGATAGGAGAGGGCATGGTTGGAATTACCCTGGAAACCACAGGGGAAGGATAAAAGGGGAGGGAAGGAAAAGAATGTGTTTGAGAAGCACATCTGGTATAGAAGGGCTTCAGTGGGTGAGGGCTTCAATGGGTAGTGGCTTCCAGGCAAAGACCAGGCAGTGACCCAGAACGTCTCAAGGGACCTGAGGATAACTGGGACTCTTGTCAGTTCCTGCCCACTCATCCCACCCATGAGCTGCTGTGTGTGATTGAGTTAAGGGTCTATATTTAAAATATACTTTTAGTGTATATATATATAAAGAGAAAATGACAACCTAATGAAAAATGCTGTGCACTTTTTGGTACATTTTATTGATACTTTGGCACCCATTTGAACATTCAGGACAGAAATTCATAATGAAGCACTAGTTAATGTGAAATAATAAGACAATGGAGACCAGAGTTATGGCTTTCACTTAACTAAATGTGAAAGTGCCCAAACTACTCACCTAAAGGAAGCCCTCGCCTGAGTTCTTTTCAAGGAACAACTTGCTAGGGTTGGCTTTCGTGATGGTCATTTGTTTCCCCTCAACTTTTCCAACTTTCTATTGGAAAACTTAACAACAGATTTTCTTCTAAATTATTTACCCATCTTCGTTGCTCTTCCTGGTGTCTTTCCCATTTAATGTATCTTTGTGTCTATGGAATCCTTCGAGGGGTTTCCATCAATTGAATTATTAGCGAAAACTCTCACTGAAATGAGAATAAGTTCTGTCTGGATGTCTTTCCTTAGATTAAGCTCATGTTTAGGTAAACAACAGTTCTGCATCCCAGTGCCCACTTAATTGACACTCCACTTTTTCTCTATTAAGAATAATATCTATATTACCTAGCAAAAGATACATTTCTAAAATGTTATATACAGTTTAAACTGAAAAAACTAACATCCTTGGAAAAGAAACTCCACAGTGTCTGGCTCTGTGGTGCAATCAGTTAGCGCCTTTGGCCCTTAACTGAAAGGTTGGGGGTTCAAGCCCACCCAAGGCTGGCTTTGATGGATGTGATGTAATCTGTTAGGAAGCTTGTCTGTGGGTTTATTTGCTTTCTTGATTCTGATTCCCTATCAGATTCTGAAAATCTTTACCTATTAAGTGAAATCTTACCAAATGTTTCCTAGAGTTGTCTTTGGGAAAGGTTCACTGAATATTACAGGGCTTTTGTGATAACTGAGGGATAGAGTGAAGGTGTCTCAGGAAATCAGTAAGTTAAAGGTGTCTGCTGGTGCATGAGAGACCAATCTGGAGAGACACAAATATTTTCATGCCTCTCTGCTCTATACAGGGACCGGTGTATGACTTAAGGGGACTTCAGTGAGGGAATCTAGAGATACAGAGAGAGACGAAAGGGCACAGTACAAGTCAGTACAAATGACAGACGTGGAGAGAGAGGGAGGCAGAGAAACAGATGAAAACTATATTGAAATCAAGATCACATGTGACTTTAGAAGAGGATCCACAGGCGCCTTTTCTAAAGGAGGCACTTCAGAAAGGCCTACTGTGACAGAGATCTTCTGAAATATGAGATCATCAAGGAAGGATGAAGTTTAACTTGGATTGGCCGAGAAATCCAGAGCCCAAAGTTGCCCTGTGAGAACCTGAAGAATCCTAGGATCAGAAGCAAATGATCCTCAAAGGATGATTCCTGATCCAGATCTTTGAAAAAGGTTCCTGACTGGCAGACTTTCTGAATCTCCAGAAAGCTTCAGGAGTTTTTAATACAGCTCAAATTGATAAAGTACATGGTCCATCATCTTTAGAAATAGAGCCCAATAGAAATGGCATGAAGAGGTTCTCAATTTAGGAGCATCTCTCCCACCTGAAAGCAGGGCTGGCTTGAACATAGTTCTACTATTTCACAACCAGAGTGCTGAACATTCTCAAGAATCACAGGGACATTTCGTGGTCCAAAGACTTCCATTTGCTACCCCTTCTTTGGAAAACATACACTGATATTCTCCAAAAGTTTGTTCCCTCAGATGATTTCCTGGACCCAACACATTCTCTGTTTATGATGACAAATTATTGTCCCTTGACCAGTGGATTTCTGCATGTATTTGAAAACTTTGAAAATAAAAGTGATCCATCCTTAGGGTTAGTTGAACCTTAAAATAAAAAATTCATTCCAAAGGTCTGGAAACAGCCAGGAGTCTTTGTTCCCTTACATGAAGTAATTCTCAATTACTTCACTTAGTTAAGTGTTTAAAATACTCTTTAGTTAAGTGGTTATAAAATTAGATCAAATGGAAGCTTGATTGAATTTTAAATCTTAGTGTTTTGGCATGTCTAAATATTAATCCCATGTTACATTATGTCCATTACATCCCCATAGAGATAGTATAAATGTAGAATTTATTGTTAACTAGTCTTCTATAAAGCAACTTTAAGTGGGAGTCCGATATGAACAGTCCAGTTCATTGGAGAAATTTAGAAGTGCAAGGGTCATGTTTCTAGGTCATAAATATTATTTACTATAATTCATCGATAGATGTGAGAGTAGCTTGATGTTCACCTAATATATTTTAGTTGGTTTTAAAAGTCGTCAAAAATGGCATGATAAATTAGGGTGTAGAAGAAACCCTGAGAATCATGATGTAAAAGGATAAGCAGAAAATCCCTAAGTTCTCAGTAATTGAGACAGGTCTAGATGCTCAGATCTGAAGCCCAAGGGAATAAAAGAATAGTTAGAAGACATACGAAATAATTCTATTCAATTTACTTCACAGAAAATATATAAAGACATAATGTTACCCATGTAATAAAGTTTGGAAATAACAGTTTTAAAAATCTTTTCAGTAGGGTAACCTAGAATAGGAGAACTCATACAAGCATGTGAGTTTAGCATAAAAATATATGATACGAATCTCATAGGTCCCAATTGTGTGTTGCACTTTGGGGATGCTTGGGCTGTGATTCTGCAAAACACATTTCCCCTTTGCTGGCTGGTTTTCTGTTAGATTCTGTCACTAGAGGGACTGTTCTCTGGTACGTTCTGTATTCTAGGGAAACAGCTCTCCGTTCTGCATTGACAAAACATTTGTTCCATTTTCCAGATTTTATGAAACACCTGTAGATCCAGGTTTATTGTATCCTCAGAGATCAGACATCACCTGGAGGATGATGGAGGGTGAGGAAATGGATCAGAAATTGAGGACAATCACAGGACATGGTGGTGCATTTTGGTTAAATTGACACGTTCTCAAGCGAGTGCACGGACGGGCCTAGGAGAAGATTCAGGAGGGTGACCAAAGTCATCAAGCAGAGAAAATTTGACACGTCAGGACTCATAGGGCATCCAGCTACTTTCCCAACAGCTTGCTAGAGATTTGTCAAATTTACTAGTATTTCTAGAGGAACAATTTTTTATTTTGTTCATTTTCCCTATTTTGCTATTATATTTTAATTATTTTTCACTCTCTTAGTGTTACTCTTTCCTTTCTTCTACTGTTTTGGTTTGAATTTTTTCTTTTTTCTATCTGATTAATGTGGAAGCAGATCCCTGACTTTTAAATTTCTCATTTCAGGACATCCCTGATGGTCCAGTGACTAAGACTCCACTGGACTCCAGTGGTCCAGTCTCCCACTGCAGCGGACCTGGGTTTGATCTCTGGTCAGGGAACTAGAACCCACATGCCACAAGTAAGAGTTTGCATGCTGTGACTAAGAACTGGCACAGCCAAATAAATTTTAAAAATAAGTAAATAAATTTCTCTCAGAGCTCTGTGTTTTCCTTCATACAGTTTTGTATGTGTATTTTCTTTTGTGGATTTTATTATGTTATCCTTCTATTGTCTTATAGTTTAAATATTTTCATTCTTACTTGACTTATTCCTTGACTCATGGGTTTTTATTTCTAAATATCTGTAAATTTTTGGTATGTTTGTTGTTGATTTCTAATTTGATATTTTGTGAAATTTCAATTTTAAATTTACAGATACTCATTTGATGGCTCAGCACATGGTCTATTTTGGTGACTTTTATTTGCATTTGACAAGAATGTATTTCAAAGAGCCATTCTTGTGCTTTGTTAATTACCTCCCACTGTATGTTTGTTTTCTCTGTGCATCCCTTTTTGTTTTGCTTGTGTTTCCTTTGAGTTTGAGTTCCTCTTCTTTTGCTCAGTTTTTTTTGAGATGGAAGATTAGTCTACATATTTTCAGGCATTCTTATATTCTGAAGTGCATTCACATCTATAAAATTTCCTTTTCCTTTTACAGCATCCACAAATTTTAATATGTGCCTATATAATTGAGTAAAAATATTTATTTTTTATTGTGGTTTCTATCTTGACATGTGTTATTTAGAAATATGTTCCATAATTTCCAAGCAGGTATAGATTATCTGATTACCTTTTTATTATTGATTTCTAGTATAATGCACTGTAACCAATAGCAAAGTGAATGATTCTGGTCCTTTGAAGCGAGGCTTAAATTATAACCCAACATACTGTCCATTTTAGTGTATTTTCAGTGTAACCACTTTTTAAAAAAAAAAATCAACATGTTGTACATTACCTCCTCAGGACTTACTTTATTTTTGACCATCTTTACCTATGTCAGCAAATTTGGAAAACTTAACAGTGGCCACAGGACTGGAAAAGGTCAGTTTTCATTCCAGTCCCAAAGAAGGGCAAAGCCAAAGACTACTGCACAACTGTGCTCATTTCACATGCTAGTAAGGTTATGCTCAAAATCCTTCAAGCTAGGTTTCAGCAGTACATGAACTGAGAACATCCAGATGTATAAGCTGGATTTAGCAAAGGTAGAGTAACCAGAGCTCAAATTGCCAACATTCACTGGATCATAGAGAAAGCAAAGGAATTCCAGGAAAACATTTGCTTCATTGATCATGCTAAAATAAAGCCCTTCTCGGTGTGGATCACAACAAACAGTGAAAAATTCTTCAAGAGATGGGAATACCAGACCACCTTCCCTGCCTCCTGAGAAACTTGTGTGCAGGTCAAGAAGCATAGAAACAGACATGGAACAATGGACTGGTTCAAAATTAGGCAAGGGGTAAATCAATGCTCTGTATTGTCACCCTGCTTATTTAACTTATATCCAGAGTACATCATGCGAAATGCTGGGCTGGATGAATCACAAGCTGGAAGATTGCCGGGAGATTGCCCGGAGAAATCAATAATCTCGGATATGCAGATGACACCACCCTAATGGTAGAAAGTGAAGAGGAACTAAAGAGCATCTTGATGAAGGTGAAAGAGGAGAATGAAAAAGTTGGCTTGAAACTCAACATTCAAGAAACTCAGATCATGGCATCTGGTCCTATCACTTCATGGCAAGTAGATGGGGAAACAATGGAAACAAAGACTTTATTTTTTGGTACTCCAAAATCATTGAGGACAGTGACTTCAGTCATGAAATTAAAAGATGCTTGCTCCTTGAAAGAAAAGCTATGACAAACCTAGACAGAGTATTAAAGAGCAGAGACATCACTTTGCCAAAAAAAAACTCTGTATAGTCAAAGCTATGGTTTTTTCAGTACTCATATATGGATATGAGTGTTGGAGCGTAAAGAAGGCTGAGTGCTGAAGAACTGATGCTTTCGAACTGTGGTGCTAGAGAAGACTCTTGAGGGTTCCTTG
This sequence comes from Oryx dammah, assembly GCF_014754425.2. NCBI lineage: Eukaryota > Metazoa > Chordata > Mammalia > Artiodactyla > Bovidae > Oryx > Oryx dammah. The sequence continues at coordinate 20,631,387 of NW_024070195.1, forward strand.
AACAGAAAGGAGGTCAAACAAGTCAATCTTGAAGGAAGTCAATCCTGAATATTCATTGAAAGGATTGAAGCTGAAGCTCTAATACTTTGGCCATCTGATGTGAAGAACTGACTCATTTGAAAAGACCCTGATGCTGGGCAAGATTGAAGGCAGGAGGAGAAGGGGACAACAGAGGATGAGATGGCTGGATGGCATCACTGACTCAATGGACATGAGTTTGAGCAAACTCTAGGAGATAGTGAAGGATTGGGAAGCCTGGTGTGCTATAGTCCATGGGGTTGCAAAGAGTCAGACATGAATGACTGAATGAACAATAACTCTTTGAAAAGTCCTTAAAAGATTAAGTAAGAGGCTACCTTCCTAGTGGGTGGGAAAATATGAGGCTTATACTTGAAAAATTGAGTGACCCCCAAATTTTAAATATTCTCAAAATCACACTTGTAATTTCCTAGCAGGTTACTACCAATGCTACTAACCTGCTACTACCTAATAGGTTACTATCTAGCAGGTTACTACTAATTCTCCTCTTAAAACTATTTTTTATATTTATGTTTTAAATTTAGTTTTACATATTTCTCAATGGAAAACCGGTACAGGCTTGTTCTTAAATTAGGCCTTGGACCACCAGTTTGAAATATCTAAGTTGCTGCCTTGACTTTCACATTTTAACAAATGGTTCATTTAAAATGAAAATTGTTTTAACCACATGTAGCCCATTCACAAGATCTTTTTTGCAGTTTTCAAATGACCCAAAAGCAACAAGACAATTAGCAATGTTTAATTATTTAGAAATGCTGAATTCTCATGGAATGTAGAACAATATATTCTAAATAGTGTTATTTTAACCAATGGATTAGAACATTAAGGAGAGCTCACTGGAATATATCAGTTCAGTTCAGTCACTCAGTCATGTCCGACTCTTTGTGACCCCATGAATCGCAGCACACCAGGCCTCCCTGTTCATCACCAACTCCGGGAGTTCACTCAGACTCACGTCCATCGAGTCCGTGATGCCATCCAGCCATCTCATCCTCTGTCGGCCCCTTCTCCTCCTGCCCCCAATCCCTCCCAGCATCAGAGTCTTTTCCAATGAGTCAATTCTTCTCACGAGGTGGCCAAAGTATTGGAGTTTCAGCTTTAGTATCAGTCCTGCCAATGAACACCCAGGACTGATCTTCTTTAGAATGGACTGGTTGGATCTCCTTGCAGTCCAAAGGACTCTCAAGTTTTCTCTAACACCACAGTTCAAAAGCATCAGTTCTTCGGCACTCAGCTTTCTTTATAGTCCAACTCTCACATCCATACAAGACTACTGGAAAAACTATAGCCTTGACTAGACAGACATTTGTTGGCAAAGTAATCTCTCTGCTTTTTAATACTATACCTAGGTTGGTCATAACTTTTCTTCCAAGGAGTAAGCGTCTTTTAATTTCATGGCTGCAGTCACCATCTGCAGTGATTTTGGAGCCCCCCAAAATAAAGTCTTATACTGTTTCCACTGTTTCCCCATCTATTTGCCATGAAGTGATGGCACAGATGCCATGATCTTCATTTTCTGAATGTTGAGCTTTAAGCCAACTTTTTCACTCTCCTCTTTCACTTTCATCAAGAGGCTCTTTAGTTCTTCTTCACTTTCTGCCATAAGGGAGGTACCATCTGCATATCTGAGGTTATTGATATTTCTCCTGGCAATCTTAATTCCAGCTTCTGCTTCATCCAGTCCAGCATTTCTCATGATTTACTCTGCATGTAAATTGAATAAAAAGGGTGACAATATACAGCCTTGACGTACTCCTTTTCCTATTTGGAACCAGTCTGTTGTTCCATGTCCAGTTCTAACTGTTGCTTCCTGACCTGCATACAGATTTCTCAGGAGGCAGGTTAGGTGGTCTGGTATTCCCATCTCTTTCAGAATTTTCCATAGTTTGTTGTGATCCACACAGTCAAAGGCTTTGGCATAGTCAATAAAGCAGAAATAGATGTTTTTCTGGAACTCTCTTGCTTTTTCCATGATGCAGCAGATGTTGGCAATTTGATCTCTGGTTCCTCTGCCTTTTCTAAAACCAGCTTGAACATCAGGAAGTTCACGGTTCATGTATTGCTGAAGCTTGGCTTGGAGAATTTTGAGCATTTCTTTACTAGCATGTGAGATGAGTGCAATTATGTGGTAGTTTGAGCATTCTTTGGCATTGCCTTTCTTTGGGATTGGAATGAAAACTGACCTTTTCCAGTCCTGTGGCCACTGCTGAGTTTTCCAAATTTGCTGGCATATTGCATGCAGCACTTTCACATCAACTTTTAGGATTTAAAATAGCTCAACTGAAATTCCATCACCTCCACTAGCTTTGTTTGTAGTGATGCTTTCTAAGGCCCACTTGACTTCACATTCCAGGATGTCTGGCTCTAGGTGAGTGATCACACCATCGTGATTATCTGGGTCATGAAGATCTTTTTTGTACAGTTCTTCTGTGTATTCTTGCCACCTCTTCATAATATCTTCTGCTTCTGTTAGGTCCATACCATTTCTGTCCTTTATTGAGCCCATCTTTGCATGAAATGTTCCCTTGTTATCTCTAATTTTCTTGAAGAGATCTCTAGTCTTTCCCATTCTATTGTTTTCCTCCATTTCTTTGCACTGATCACTGAGGAAGGCTTTCTTATCTCTTCTTGCTATTCTTTGGAACTCTGCTTTCAAATGGGTATATCTTTGCTTTTCTCCTTTGCCTTTGTAATGTCTCTGCTTTTTAATATGCTGTCTAGGTTGGTCGTAGCTTTTCTTCCAAGGAGCAAGTGTTTTTTAATTTCATGGCTGCAGTCACCATCTGCAGTAATTTTGGAGCCCAAGAAAATATAGTCTGTCACTGTTTCCATTGTTTCCCGATCTATATGCTACTGTTCTCTATTTCATGTCAAAACTTGTTCAATAAGCTTTTTTAGTTACTCATACTTTTTTTTGTTAGTTGACACTTTTAGGTTAAGATACTAATAAGCCCAAAATATGCTTGTTCTTCATTAAATAGCTTTCACATGAAGCATAGGCTTGCTGCCAGAGATATTTTGCTTTACTATGGCTAAGAAAAAGAGCAGAATTATTTGCTAATTCATAAGCATAGAACCTGAGAAAATTAATGAGATAATGAAGGGTTTTCCTGTTTGTACCACTTTATTACTATTATATTGGGGGAAGTATTTCAAACATTCAAGTGCAAGAATTAGTTGCTCAGTCATGTCCAACTCTTTTTGTGTCCACATGGACTGTAGCCTGCAGGCTCCTCTGTCCATGGAATTCTCCAGGCAAGAATACTAGGGTGGGTAGCCATTCCCTTCTCCAGAGTATCTTCCTGACCCAGGGATCAAACCTACGTTTCCTGCATTACAGGCAGATTCTTTACCATTTGAGCCACCAGGGAAGCCCCCAAATGGCCACACATTGTCTTAAAATAGACATCACTAGTCACTATCAATTTATCTTTCCTTGTTCAGTAGTGATTCAAGCATTCAGTTTCACTCTACAATCATTAAGTTCTTATTTGTCTCTCTGGTCCACTTCCCCTAAAACTTCCTGCCTGACCCTAGTCTTTGAAACTCAGATTCGAATGCCTGATACTTACCATCAATTGAACAGTTTGGGGAGATGTGTTAGTTCTTCCAATCACCAGGAAATGTGAAATCATGTATTATTTCTTTGAGAAGGATCCATGGGAGGAGTCTTCCAGTAAATACTCAGAAGCTCCAATAACACTATAAATAAGAATAGTTGGATAGTTCCTCCCTATAAGTGATAACTGAGGGGTAGGTGGAGGCTTACTAAAATTCTTCCTATTCATTTCATCTCAGTCCCCAAGTACATTAAGCTCCTTTATAGCTGACTCAGAATATTGAGCAAGTTGCTTTGTAACTGGGCTTTGTGATACCAGATCCAGTGGTACACAAAGGATCTATGTTGATGCTCTGTGGATCCTCTGTCAATTCTATGGAAAGAATACTTGAGAAGCTCCTCATGCTTTGCTAGGCTTCGTAGAGATTTAATGCTACACAATGGAACACAAAAAACAGTCATGTGATCTAAGCTTCTGCTTATTGGGTATTATCTGACCCACTATCCATAAAATCATGTCTGCTCAGTAGAGTCTTTTGTCCATGGAAGTATCTCCCACTGTTATTTCTAATCTTCAGAGAATGGATACCAGAGAGCCTTTGAATTCATTGCAATTGTTATTTGTAATGACATAGAATGTATATCAACCCAAATATTCACCAATAGGAGCATGCAGAAATAAGTTGATGTTATATTTATCCAGTGGGATATTGTACAAGTGTTTAAAAATTCACACGAATGAACTTGATTCAAGATGCAAGTTGAAGAATTATGTGTAGAGTATAACAACTAATGTATAAAGTATAAATATCTTCTGAATCACATTGTATAATTTTTATGAATACATTCAGTAAAATATAGTATCATTGTTGGAAATATTTAACCACAAACTCAAGTCTGTGGTCATGGCAGGGAAGGTACGAAGTGAATGGTATGACTGTGGGGAATTACACACAGGGCATCGACTCTAGCTGAAATCTAGTGTCATTAAAAATAGGAAAAGAAGTAAAGTCATCAGGTTAAGGTAAAATATCTTCTGGGTGGGATATCTGCCTATTTATTTTATCATTCCTTTTTACCATGTATCATTACAATATTTTAAAATGTAAAACATTTTTTAAAATAATAATGCTAGGAGTACTCAGCGACCCCATGGGCTGCAGCCTATCAGGCTCCTCTGTCCATGGGATTTTCCAGGCAAGAGTATTGGAGTGGATTGTCATTGCCTTCTCCAATATTTCAGTATTACTATTTGCTAATTTAGTTATTTAGTGCCTTTGAAGCTTGATTAGATGTTTCATGAGAATTATATAGTGTTGCTTTCTCATCTTTTTCATTTAAACATTATTATTTATTTATTTTGGCTGTGCTGGGTCTTCATTGTTTTGCACAGGCTCAGTCGTTGTGGCACAAGGGCTTAGTAGCCCCACAGTATGTAGGATAGCAGTTCCCAGACCAGGGATCTACCCATGTCTTCTGCATTAACAGGCAGGTTCTTAACCACTAGATGACCAGGGAAGTCCCTATTGATTGGTTTTTAAAAAGAAACATCCTAGTCTGACTCAACGTATTCAGTGACGTCTAATGTAAAATCAGTTGATGGAATAAATGATCTCTTATGATCTAACTGTGCAGATGATTATTAGATTATTTTTTATGTGAAATAATCTAGATTCATCAGAAAAAGTATTTTTAATTTCAAATGCACATATGTTTGTAGTGATATGATTTTAAATCTACACAGTTAGATTAGGCTCATATGAGGCAACATTTGTATCACAACAGCCCTAGCACATGCCCTGCTGTTGTATTAATTAGCATGAAATGCTTATGTGTTAACTGGTTTTCCAAGCATATTTATTACCCCTAGACTTATTTCTCTGTCAAAAGTCACCAAAGTAATCAAACAACTTTGTCCTTTTAAGTTGCTAATCATGATAATTTCTACCATTCACCAGTTGGTACTTTGCCCCTTGGTCCCAAGAAACCATGTAAAGTTTTATACCTTGCCAATTAGGTAGTTACTTAACTAGACTGCCTGGCTCTTCAACTTTGCCACGCTCATTAAAACTTTTCAGTCCCCATAAGACACTACATTTAATGAGTCCCTGAACACTTTTTTTCTCTAAAGTAATAGTACCTCTCTCCTGAGCTTGAAGCAGAGACCAAAGTTGCCTGTGATCACCTGTCTGAAATAGTGGTCACCCCAGATGATGTCAGAGAACATCAGAGAACTCAATTAATTTTGGATTATAACCAAGCATCATGAAACTTACAAGACTTATAATATATACAAAGTATAGATTGATGATACTGTATTAGCTGCCAAAACTCTGGAATATAAGTGGTTCCACTATAAGAATTATTTAGGTGTACAAATGCCTAGTGTATCAGGGAAGTCAAACACAAGAAAAAAGCCTTCTCTGTCAAAATAAGTAATATTTATTAGAACAACCTTTTTTTTTTTGGTAAATGAACAAATATCTGTGCCTCCCTGGTTAGCCTATATTTTGAAAGAGCTAATAACAAAATGAAATAGGCAAGTGTGGTAGCTAACTCAGTGCATAAGTCATTATAGAAGCATTTCAATAAGATTTTGGATTTTGAAAATCAGGAAAATCATTTAGGACAATTTTGTTTATTATCTGCCAACTAAGGTCCGTCTAGTCAAGGCTATGGTTTTTCCAGTAGTCATGCATGGATGTGAGAGTTGGACTGTGAAGAAGGCTGAGTGCCAAAGAATTGATGCTTTTGAACTGTGGTGTTGGAGAAGACTCTTGAGAGTCCCTTGGACTGCAAGGAGATCCAACCAGTCCATTCTGAAGGAGATCAGCCCTGGGATTTCTTTGGAAGGAATGATGCTAAAGCTGAAACTCCAGTACTTTGGCCACCTCATGTGAAGAGTTGACTCATTGAAAAAGACTCTGATGCTGGGAGGGATTGGGGGCAGGAGGAGAAGGGGACGACTGCGGATGAGATGGTTGGATGGCATCACTGACTCAATGGACGTGAGTCTGAGTGAACTCCGGGAGTTGCTGATGGACAGGGAGGCCTGGTGTGCTGCGACTCATGGGGTTGCAAAGAGTCGGACACAACTGAGTGACTGGACTGAACTGTTTATTATTTAGTTCTAGAAAGGGGAGTGAAACTTTAACTTAATTACTCACTTCTCAAGAATTTCATTGAGTATGCTTAAAACCAAAATGAATATACAATGAATGCAGAATATATCAATTAACTGAATGTATATCCAGAGTCTATCAAGTCTGATCCCTAATTTAGGAAAACAGTTTATACAGTTTTTGCTGATTTTTTTTAATAAAGGAATTTAAAGAGAGAAGAGTTAAGACAGAAAAAAATTTCCGTAAACCACTAATCCATTTTATTCTCTAGATTTCCTCTTCCCTAGTACCTTATTGAATGCTTTGGCCACATCTTTGTTCCGGAGACTGTATATAAGGGGATTCAGCGTGGGAGTGAGAATGGTGTAGAAGGCTGACACCATCTTGTCCTGAATTGGGGATCTATTAGAAGTGGGTCTCATATATATGAACATAGCTGCTCCATAATACATCCCCACAACAATAAGATGTGAAGTACAGGTGGTGAAAGCCTTGTGCCGACCCTCCCCAGAACTCATGTGAATAACAGTTATAATTACACGTGTGTAGGAGATGATGATGAGTGACAAAGGGAGGAGGAGCATTACTACACAACAGATGAAAATAAGTGTTTCGAATGTGGAAGTATCCGTGCAGGAGAGATGTAGGAGTGCTGGGACATCACAGAAGAACTGAGCTATTTCTCGGGATCCACAATAGGAGAAAGACATAGTAGCAGCTACATCAACAATCCCATCAAAGGCACCAAGAATCCATGTAGAGGCAGCCATGAGTCCACAAAGTTTCCAGTTCATGAGACTGGGGTACCGAAGAGGATAGCAAATGGCAACATAGCGGTCATAGGCCATGACAGCCAACAAGAAGCACTCAGCACCAAATAGGGACACAAAGAAAAAGATCTGGACTTCACATCCTGCTACAGAAATGGACTTCCTGCCAGACAGGTAGCTGTGGGCCATCTTGGGTACAGTGGTGCAGATGAGCATGAGGTCCATGAGGGAGAGCTGGCTGAGGAGGAAGTACATGGGGGTGTGGAGCCGCGGGTCCAGGTAGATGAGGAGAACCATGAGAGTGTTTGCCAAGAGCGCCATTGTGAAGATGCCCAGGACCAGAGAGAAGAGAAAGATGTGAGTGGGCGTGTAACTAAAAATTCCCATCAAGATGAAGTCAGGGTTGAATGTCTGATTGTCCCGTTCCATGATGAATATTTTCTGTATCTAGAACCACAAGAAGTTATAAACATTACATATCTGGATAATTATTTATATACTGTCCACTCTATGTGTGGTACACCGGTAAACCAACATACATGGTATGTCAGGACTGGGAAAGAATGAGCAGAGGCTTTGCAGTCAGGTGGAGTTAACCACACTCAACCTCCACCAACTTGCTCTGACAGGTAATTTCTATATGTTCTCATTTTTCCTTTACATAGTATAAATAGATTTTTTTAAATATATATTTTTAAATTATTGATGATTTATGGCTGCCCTGGGTCTTTGTTGCTGTACCACGGCTTACTCTAATTGTGGCGAGCCAGAGGTACGCTTTGTTGCAGTGAATGGCCTTCTTATTGCAATGGCTTCTCTTGTTGCAGAGCAGGTGTTCTAGGGTACACAGGTTTTAGTAGTTGCAGTGCATGGTCTCAGTAGTTGGGGCTCATGGTCTTTGTTGCCCTGTGGTATGTGGAGTCTTCCCGGAGCAGGGATAGAACCTATGTCTCCTGCAATGGGAATGTGGATTCTTAACCACTGACCTCCATGGAAGTCCCAGGAAGAGAGCATTTTTAATGCCATTGTTTATATAGTAAAGTAAGATAACTACAACTAATAACCTGCTCTACTGCCAATAGTGATATTATCAGGAATCTTCTATTTTTTTAAAAAACAAAATTCTATGGTAACTAATGTCATTTCTCAGGATTGTTGCAAAGATAATAAAAGATAACATAATGCTTAATTAAAATATATGCACTCAGAAAATATAATATTTTAATCATTCAAATATCTTAATCATTGCCATTGTTATACTTTTGGTATTTAATCTCTGTATTAGTCTGTTAGACTGCCATAACAAGGTGCCAAAAACTAGGAGGACTAAACAATCAAAACTTACTGTCTCACAGTTCTGCAAGCTGGAAGTGTCAGATCAAGGAGTCAGCAAATCTGGTTCTGCTGAAGGTTGCAAGGAAGAATCAGTTCAATGCTTCTCATCCAACTTCTGGTGGTCACTGGCAATCTTCGGTATTCCCTGACTTATAGAAAATAACTCTGATGTGTCCTTCATCTTCACATAGCAATCTCACTGTGTCTGTGTCTGTGTCCAAGTTTCCTCTTTTTATAAGGATACTAATTATTTGAATTAATACGTCCCCTAGTGAACTCCTGTTAACTTGGTTACCTCTGTAAGGACCATATCTTCAAATAAGGTCACTTCATTGTGAAATACAGAGTTCAAAATATAAATTTTGAGGCACATGATTCAACCCCTAAAATATATATTAATTTCCATGTTTTATTTTATCCTATCATTTTGTATAATGATTTATTCTCTAAACTGGAGTATAGGCCACCAAAATGTATTGTCTTACATTTAAAAAATACTATTTTAATAAAACAGAATTGTGCTTTATACAGAGTTGAATATGTACTTCTTAGAGGGGAAAAAAGTGCTGCATTAGTGAAATAGATACATGAAAAGATTATCTGAATGAGTTTTAACCTAGTATACATGATAGAACAGTCAAATTATAATAATGCCTTGTGTTCACCTGCTGCTGCTGCTGCTGTTAAATCGTGCCAGTCGTATCCGACTCTGTGCGACCCCATAGATGGCAGCCCACCGGGCTCCTCTGTCCCTGGGATTCTCCAGGCAAGAACACTGGAGTGGGTTGCCATTGCCTTCTCCAATGCATGAAAATGAAAAGTGAAAGTGAAGTCGCTCAGTCGTGCCCAACCCTTCGCGACCCCACGGGCTGCAGCCTACCAGGCTCCTCCGTCCATGGGATTCCCCAGGCAAGAGTACTGGAGTGGGTAGCCATTGCCTTCTCCTGTGTTCACCTGCTGCTGCTGCTAAGTCACTTCAGTCGTGTCTGACTCTGTGTGACTCCATAGACGGCAGCCCACCAGGCTCTCCCGTCCCTGGGATTCTCCAGGCAAGAGCACTGGAGTGGGTTGCCATTTCCTTCTCCAATGCAGGAAAGTGAAAGGGAAGTCGCTCAGTCGTGTCCGACCCTTAGCAACCCCATGGACTGCAGCCTACCAGGCTCCTCCGTCCATGGGATTCTCCAGGCACACCCTTTAAAAAGAACCCAAGACATAGTCAAAACTAATATTACTCAAGTTTTAATACGGGATGAATTAAGGTAAGATGGAAATATATCTATTGCTTTGGAAGTATCTAACACAGTATAGATTTTCATCCATTTCTGCTTCATTGAAACCCAGAAAGTGCTAGATATTTTGTTATTTAAACTTCTTTTTTCCAACCTACCTTCTGGTGTTTCCCAGGAAAATACAAGAACACTAACTGAGTAAATAAAAAGGCTTAAATCCTAGGTTTTTTTTTTTTTTCCAAGTTAAATTTCTTTGTCCACAGGGACTTAGTCCCTTGTCTTTAATTACATTGATGATGTTATCTTCAATTTTTCCCGAGGTTCTCAATGTAATTTTTCTTGTTTCCAATATAAGCTTTGTTTCTTTTTATATCAGGTAGCAGGGGGTGCCCTGTTTCTTTCATCATTATTAATGTAGATTGCTTGAAATATTCACCTGTCTAATGTCCAGTTTTTAAAATCTTAACAATTTCTCATGCCTCTGTCCCAGTGGTTCTCAAATTTAGATACTTATTAGAATCTTTTGAAGAGATTTGAAAATGTTATCTAGACCAGACTTTTCTAAACTCATTAAATTAGGATCTCTTTGGAAGAAACCAGGCATTGTTATTTTCTGAATGTCCCCAGTTGATTCTATTGTGCAGGCTCTAACCTTTGCAAAGTTAACAATGCCATCTTGGTCCTTGGATTTCACTGTTCTCTATTCTATGGCAAAACTTGTTCAATAAACTTTTTTAGTCCCTCATATTTTTTTGGTCAGTTGACACTTTCAGATTAAACTACTACTAAGCCCAAAACATGCTTGTTCTTCTTTAAACAGTTTCCATGTAATGCATAGGCTTGCTGCCAGAGATATTTTACTTTATTATGGCTAAGAAAAGGAGCAGAATTATTTCTTAACTCATCAGCATAGAGCATGAAATAATTTATGAAATAATGAAGGATTTTCCCTTTTTGTGCCACTTTATCATTATTTTTGAGGGAATATTTCAAATGATCAAGAATGACCACTATTGTTTTAAAACACATCACTAGTCACTATTGATCTCCTTTTCCTTTTGACAGTAGTTCTTATTTCTCTCTCTTTATGACTCTCCCTAAAATTTCCTGCTTGACACTAGCCTTTAAAAGCTCAAATGCCTGATACTTATCATCAATTGGACAGTTTGAGAAAATGTGTTAGTTCTTCTAGTCACCAGGAAATGTGGAGTTGTCTCATTTCTTTGAGAAGGACCCATAGAGGGAGCAGTCCAATAAACACTCAGAAGCCCAAGTAACACTATGAGTAAGGATAGTTGGAGAGCCTCTCCCTACAAGTGACAAATGAAGGATAGATGGAGGCTTACCAAAATTCCACTGACCTTATTGTATTTCCCTCCCCTCCCCAACCTGATTAAGCTACTTCATAGCTGATCAGAGTACTGACCAAGTTGCTCTGTAACTTGGCTTTGTTACAGAGCCAATGGTGCATACAGTGTCTGTGTTAAATGGAAATGCTCTATTGAGCTTCTCTCCATTTCCAGGGAAAGAATACTTGAAAAGAAGCTCCTTACTCTTTAGTGGATTTGTAGAGACTTAATGTTGCACAATGGAATACAAAAAACACCCCTGTGACCTGAGCTACCCTTTAAGTACTGGGTATCATCTGTCCCACTATCCATAAAATCATACTTGCTCAGTAGATTCATTTGTCCATGGAACTATCTGCTACTGTTATTTCTAGTTTTCTGAGAATGGACACCAGAGAGTCTTTGAATTCATTGCAATTATTATTTATAATGACATAGAACATATAGCAACCCAAATATCCATCAATAGGAATATGCATGAATAAACTGATGGTATATTTATTCAGTGGGATACTGTATAAGTATTTAAAAATTCATGTGAATAGACTCGACATATCAAAGTAAGTTAATTTTAGAAAACATAATGTGTGAAACATGCAAGTTGAAGAATTGTGTGTAGAGTATAATATCTATTGTATCATATTATGTAATTTTTATGAAGACATACACATTCCACAAAATATATTAATATTGCTGGTAACATTTCATCAAAAATTCAAGTCTGTGATTATGGCAGAAAATGTAAGAGGTTCATGGTATGATGATGAGGAGTTACACAAACACCATCAACTCTAGCTGGTATCTCATTTCATTAAAATAGGGAAAAGAAGTAAATTCATCAGGTTAAGATAAACTCTCATATGGGAATGTGCCCATACTTCTTATATCATTCCTTTTGTACTATGCATCATTAAAATATTTTAAAATAATAAAGCACTTTTTAAAAATAATAAATGAATGCCCCAAATAACAATATATTTCAGTTTTATTGATATTTTCTAATTTGTTATTTAGAGAGTTAGGAAGCTTGATTAGATGGTTCAGCTGGTTAGAACTATATAGTTTTGCTATTATTGGCTTTTAAAGAGAGAAATATTCTAGTCTGACTCAGTGCATCCAAAGAAGTCTAGTGTAAAATCAGTTGATGAAATAAATAATCTCTTATGGTCTAGTTATTAAAATGATTAGTAGATTATTTTCTATGTAAAATATTCTAGATTCATATGGGAAAAAAGCACTTTTAATTAAAAATGTACATAAATTTGTAGTGATATGATTTTAACTTTAAACAGTGACACAGTACAGTTCAGTTCAGTTCAGTCGCTCAGTCATGTCCGACTCTTTGCGACCCCATGAATCACAGCACGCCAGGCCTCCCTGTCTATCACCATCTCCCGGAGTTCACTCAGACTCACATCCATCAAGTCAGTGATGCCATCCAGCCATCTCATCCTCTGTCGTCCCCTTCTCCTCCTGCCCCCAATCCCTCCCAGCATCAGAGTCTTTTCCAATGAGTCAACTCTTCGCATAAGGTGGCCAAAGTACTGGAGTTTCAGCTTCAGCATCATTCCTTCCAAAGAAATCCCAGGGCTGATCTCCTTCAGAATGGACTGGTTGGATCTCCTTGCAGTCCAAGGGACTCTCAAGAGTCTTCTCCAACACCACAGTTCAAAAGCATCAATTCTTCAGCACTCAGGCTTCTTCACAGTCCAACTCTCACATCCATACATGACTACTGGAAAAACCATAGCTTTGACTAGACGGACCTTAGTCAGCAAAGTACTGTCTCTGCTTTTGAATATACTATCTAGGTTGGTCATAACTTTCCTTCCAAGGAGTAAGCATCTTTTAATTTCATGGCTGCAGTCACCATCTGCAGTGATTTGGGAGCCCCAAAAAATAAAATCTGACACTGTTTCCACTCTTTCCCCATCTATTTCCCATGAAGTGATGGGACCAGATGCCATGATCTTCGTTTTCTGAATGTTCAGCTTTAAGTCAACATTTTCACTCTCCTCTTTCACTTTCATCAAGAGGCTTTTTAGTTCCTCTTCACTTTCTGCCATAAGGGTGGTGTCATCTGCATATCTGAGGTTATTGATATTTCTCCCAGCAGTCTTGATTCCAGCTTGTGTTTCTTCCAGTCCAGTGTTTCTCATGATGTACTCTACATAGAAGTTAAATAAGCAGGGTGACAATATACAGCCTTGACGTACTCCTTTTCCTATTTGGAACCAGTCTGTTATTCCATGTCTAGTTCTAACTGTTGCTTGCTGACCTGCATACAGATTTCTCAAGAGGCGGGTCAGGTGGTCTGGTATTCCCATCTCTTTCAGAATTTTCCACAGTTGATTGTGATCCACACAGTCAAAGGCTTTGGCATAGTCAATAAAGCAGAAATAGACGTTTTTCTGAAACTCTCTTGCTTTTGCCATGATGCAGCGGATATTTGCAATTTGATCTCTGGTTCCTCTGCCTTTTCTAAAACCAGCTTGAACATCAGGAAGTTCACGGTTCACATACTGCTGAAGCCTGGCTTGGAGAATTTTGAGCTTTACTAGCATGTGAGATGAGTGCAATTGTGCCGTAGTTTGAGCATTCTTTGGCATTGCCTTTCTTTGGGATTGGAATGAAAACTGACCTTTTCCAGTCCTGTGGCCACTGCTGAGTTTTCCAAATTTGCTGGCATATTGAGTGCAGCACTTTCACAGCATCATCTTTCAGGATTTGAAATAGCTCAATAGGAATTCCATCACCTCCACTAGCTTTGTTCATAGTGATGCTTTCTAAGGCCCACTTGACTTCACATTCCAGGATGTCTGGCTCTAGATGAGTGATCACACCATCATGATTATCCGGGTTGTGAAGATCTTTTTTGTACAGTTCTTCTGTGTATTCTTGCCACCTCTTCTTAATATCTCTGCTTCTGTTAGGTCCATACCATTTCTGTCCTTTATTGAGCCCATCTTTGCATGAAATGTTCCCTTGGTATCTCTAATTTTCTTGAAGAGATCTCTAGTCTTTCCTATTCTGTTGTTTTCTTCTATTTCTTTGCATTGATTGCTGAAGAAGCCTTTCTTATCTCTTCTTGCTGTTCTTTGGAACTCTGCATTCAGATGCTTATATCTTTCCTTTTCTCCTTGGCTTTTCACTTCTCTTCTTTTCTCAGCTATTTGTAAAGCTTCCCCAGACAGCCATTTTGCTTTTTTGCATTTCTTTTCCATGGGGATGGTCTTGATCCCTGTCTCCTGTACAATGTCACAAACCTCATTCCATAGTTCATCAGGCACTCTATCTACCAGATCTAGGCCCTTAAATCTATTTCTCACTTCCACTGCATAATCATAAGGGATTTGATTTAGGTCATACCTGAATGGTCTAGCGGTTTTCCCTACTTTCTTCAATTTCAGTATGAATTTGGCAATAAGGATTTCATGATCTGAGCCAGTCAGCTCCTGGTCTTGTTTTTGTTGACTGTATAGAGCTTCTCCATCTTTGGCTGCAAAGACTATAATCAATCTGATTTCGGTGTTGACCATCTGGTGATGTCCATGTGTAGAGTCTTCTCTTGTGTTGTTAGAAGAGGGTGTTTGCTATGACCAGTGCATTTTCTTGGCAAAACTCTATTAGTCTTTGCCCTGCTTCATTCCCCATTCCAAGGCCAAATTTGCCTGGTACTCTAGGTGTTTCTTGACTTCCTACTTTTGCATTCCAGTCCCCTATAATGAAAAGGACATCTTTTTTGGGTGTTAGTTGTAAAAGGTCTTGTAGGTCTTCATAGAACCATTCAACTTCAGCTTCTTCAGCGTTACTGGTTGGGGCATAGACATGGATTACCGTGATATTGAATGGTTTGCCTTGGAAACGAACAGAGATCATTCTGTCGTTTTTGAGATTGCATCCAAGTACTGCATTTTGGACTCTTCTGTTGACCATGATGGCTACTCTGTTTCTTCTGAGGGATTCACAAGGTAACATTTATGTCACAACTGTAAGGTAAGGGAGTTAGAGAAGGCGAGGTTCAGAAAAAGAAGGAGACTGGCAGTTTACAGGAACAGATCACCTTTAAAAAAGAGGAGAGAAGAGGCAGCAGTCAGATTAGCGAGCTGCTGCACTTATCATGGCAACCCACTCCAGTGTTCTTGCCTGGAGAATCCCAGGGACGGGAGAGCCTGGTGGGCTGCCGTCTACGGGGTCGCACAGAGTCGGACACGACTGAAGCGACTTAGCAGCAATAGCAGCAGCAGCCCTTATCCAAGAGTAAGTATATATAGGCATGTATGTGGAAAGTTACTGTTTTAAGGGGGCCTGTTCTCCAAGGTTGTTCGGAGTAGTTATCTCTTAAATGGCTGGGGCAAAGAATTTTGGAGCTCTACCACAGGCTGGACCGGCTGGGAGCTGGGCGTAATCAACCTTAATGTCCATTTTTTTCTTTGAGTGAAAGAGTTCTTTATTTTACATAGAATGGTGGGGAGGACCTAAAGGGGAGTTTTAATTCCAGGCTATTTTGAGCCCTGTAACTTTCCTTCAACAACAGCCCTAGCACACGCTCTACTATTATATTAATTAGCATGCAATGTTTATATGCTAACTGGTTTCTCAAGTGTATTTATTACCCTTAGATTTATTTCTCTGTCAAATGTCACCAAAGTAACCAGACAATTCTGTCCTTTTTGAGTTTGCTAATCAGGACAGCTTCTACCTTTCACTAGTTGTCACTTTGCTCTTCGGTCCAAGAAACCATATAAAGCTTTATACTTTTCCAATTAGGTAGCTATTTAATTGGGGTCTTCAAATTTGCATGCTCATTAAAATTTTTCAGGCCCCACAAGACACCTCATTTAGCGAGTCCCTGAATAATTTTTTTCCTAAGAAGAGTACCTCTCTCTTGAACTTGAAGCAGAGAACTGAAGTTGCTAGTGGTCACCTGTCTGAAATGGTGTTCCACTCCAGACGATATCAGAGAACATCAGAAAACTCAGAATAAATTTTAGATTATATGGAAACATCTTGAAACTTATAAAATTTGTCATATATGTTACAAATCTGATTATGAAAGATATAGCTGGAAATGACTCTATACAACCTCATTCAATAGACAGGTAAATTTACAAGTTCAAATACAAATCTTTAAGCGATATTATATTGGATCCAAAAAAAAAGTGACCCCTGGAGAAACAACCGTGTTTAATTATGTTAGACATCAACTGTGTTGACGTCCTCTCTAACTTTGAATACTGGCATGGTAAGTTTCCTAAATTTTCAAGCTATCTTTGATATTTCCTAAATTTTCAAGCTATCATCATAAATCTGTGACTTTGATAAAAACCACTTCATATCTCTGGATGTCGACAACTACACCTGATTAGTGATGGGATATAGAGGTCTTTTTCAGCTTTACTATGTCATAGTGAGGAAATAGTCACTTTAAAGTTAGCTTAATGGATTCTGAAAATTCTAAAGCTTGCATATTTGTTTAACCTCAGTGAGGAGATGACAGTATTTATGCCAACCCTCAAGATCACAGGTGAACAGTGCAGGGCCTACCACCACCCACCCTCAGATCAGAGTAGCCTGGAAGAAATTATTTCAGAAGCCACTGTCAAATAAATACACATTTATGACTTCCATAATATGAGCCCCCTCCATTATCTCAATTTAATTGTCATGGAGTTGGATTAAAGTGCCTGCTAGGGAAAAAAACTGTCATATAACATAATAGCTGGCCAAGGTGTCTCTCTCCCCTTTCCTGATTATGTTCATGGATAACTTCAGCCCTATACACTTACCTCTCCTGGTGAGGAACCCCTATAAGCCAGAAGGGGAGGAGAGAGAAAGCATTCCCTGAAAATTTAGAGACACACTTGGTCTAAACCATCCACCTAATATCCTCTCTAGAAAGAACTGTTTACTGGCAGAATCTATTGTCCCTCACTAAAAATACTGAAAAGGAGATATTTAACGCTTTCCCCATTCACACTAAGGTTCTCTGTAGTCTCACCATAGCCCAGTACATGTCCTTATTAGTAACCTACTAGTACCAGCACTCCTGCCCAGAGAGTGGAACAGACAAAAGCAGGTAAGCAGGGATTGAGCTACTCTGGGGCAAATATTCTCCCATGTTTATTCCTTTTTCTTGGAAACCTGGATATATTTACTATCTGAGTCTGTAACTATCCAGATACTTGACTCCACATAGGTTTTCAGTGGAACAGTGGTGGCCCTCAGTTTATTCATTATGGGTTCCACTGACTACACCCAGCAGAGTATCCATATCTTTTGGTACAAATAAATATTCATTTAGAATCTGCGACATAGGAGACATGGGTTGGATCCCTAGGTCTGGAAGATCCCCTGGATGGATCACAAAGAGAACGTCCAAGCATGGCAACCTGCTCCAGTATACTTGGTGGGAAATTCTCACGGACAGAGGAACTTGGTGATTATGGTCCAAGGGGTTGCAAGGAGTCAGATATGACTGAAGTGATGCTAAGTGATATGACTTAGCATGATGCATGATTAGAATCTGTAAGGTCAGCCAGGGTTTCTCTTTGATGACGGTGATGAAGCAGTATGTCCTGAAACTAATTATTGGACCAGAAACGCACTTAATGAAGTCCTTTCTTGGGGTCTGTTGCCTTTTTTCATCATGAAGGTGGTCAGAGAGTTTGTAAAACTCAGCTCATCACTCATCATTATAATATGTACCAGATAGAGTTTCACCCAAATAATGTTAGCTACCATTATGTGAAATTAGATATGAAATAAATAGTGCCACCACCCTCTTCTCCATTTATTCTTCTTAAGATATGGATTCCAATAACTCTTGCAGAGTACTGAGTGCCTTTGGTATATGCAGCCAGGCCAACTTTCACTTGAATATACACAGCTGATTTAGCATCTCACTGATACATAATTTAAACCTTTGTTTACACGTATACAAAGTCCAAATATTTCTGTGATTTTCAGAAATTAAGAGTATGATAACACTGTGCTCACATGAACAAAATTTACAGGTTGTAGTAGCCACTTCACGTATAAGCAGAAATTAATTATTTATGATACTTTTTCTAAGGCAAAGCAAACCTCCATGAAGTCAATATAAAAAAATTAAAACTATAGTATGTTTTTCATTAACAGTATATGATATCTCAGAAAGATATATCTAAAAAAAGAGAAACAGATGAAAGAAACAAGAAAGTTTAAAAGACTTATTTTGATCGTGTGACCTTATAGCTTCAATCAGGGAAGATCTCATGCCAAGAATTCTATTTTGGCATTGTCCTTTTTTGTATCTTGGGGAAAAATTCTACAATTCCTTAAATATTAGGAAAGAACTGTGAAATATTTCTATCTTTCAAAATTAAAAAATATTTAAAGATATTTTATGTAGCTGTCATAATTTCTGTAAGGATCCACTCTCAATGATACTCATCACATTCTTGGAAAACTCAACAGTCCCCTTTTCCATTTACTTGTCAGTTTCAGTGTGGCACTCCAGTACTCTTGCCAGGAAAATCCCATGGACGGAGGAGCCTGGAAGGCTGCAGTCCATGGGGTTGCTGAGGGTCAGACATGACTGAGCGACTTCACTTTCACTTTCCACTTTCATGCATTGGAGAAGGAAATTGCAACCCACTCCAGTGTTCTTGCCTGGAGAATCCCAGGGACGGGGGAGCCTGGTGGGCTGCCGTCTCTGGGGTCACACAGAGTTGGACACGACTGAAGTGACTTAGCAGTTCAGTGTTTTAAAGTGGTCAACAAAGGGCTGTAATAAGAGTACATATCTAATCATAAGACTCATAACTCCACCCTCATGTAAATGAACCCATGACTTTTCCCTCCCTACTTTTTAAGTAAATTAATACCAGTGTCTTATTTTTACATATATCTTTTTATAGCAACTCCAAATATCAGGTTTAGATTAAAGAAGTATATGCAAGTTCCATGAATGAAATCCCAGTCTTTATAAGGTTTATCCAATTTCCCAGGTAGAACCAATGTCATAGAAATCTGGTCTTCTATGGACACAAAAGTGTTTTATTTTGAGTGCTGTTACCTGTCCCAAGATGAGTTCTACTGGGTTTGAGTATATTCCTTTGGGAAGACCATGTACATTGTCCCAGAATGGAGGATGGGGTTTCCACCAAGGCTATCAGAGACCAGTCAACATTTTCATTCAGTTACCATCCATGTTCATCAGGAAAACAAAGAAAAAAGTAGGCAGCTTCTGTGACAATAATATTATTACACCATTGCTGCAGTAACTACTAAATTCATGGAAACTTTTCTACACACATTCAAAGGGTAATATTCTGATATGAAGAATAACAATATTCCCATCATGGTTCAATGCGTAAATATGATATAGATCATAATTTCTGGGTAGGACTCACAGTCCTGGGATTTCATTATACCATAGTGGATTTTTAGGATACCAAAAAAACCCCTATAAAATATAGGTTGATGATACTGCATCATCTGTCAAAACTCTGGAAATAAGTGGTTCCGCTATAAGACATCTTGTATAAGAGATATACAAATGCTCAGGTATTAGAGAAGTCAAACAAAAGAAAGAAGTCTTTTTGGCCAAAATAAGTAGTATTTATTATAGAATAAGATTTTTGGTAAATGAGCAAATATCCATGACTCTCTGGTTAGGCCATATTTTGAAAGAACTAATGACAATGAAATAGACGAGTATGGTATTTAACTCAGTACATAAATCACTGAATAAGAATTTCAATAAGAATCTGGTTTGTGAAAATAAGGGAAAGCATTTAAAACAGTTTTTCTTATTATTTAGTTCTATAAATAGGAGTATATCTGTTTATTGACTTAATTATTCACTTCTCAAGAACTTCATTGAGCATATTTAAAACCAAAAGAATACTCAATGAATGCAAAATATATCAATAAACTAAATGTGTACCAAGTTTATCAACTGTGATGACTATTTTAGAAAAAGTATACATTTGTACATTTGTTGCTAAATGTTATTTTTAAATAAATGAACTTGCCAGAGAGAGAGACAGGAGTTATGGAAGAAAAAAAATCCCTGCAACCATTATCCAATTTGTTCTCTAAATTTCCCCTTCCCTAGTACCTTACTGAATGCTTTGGCCACATCTTTGTTTCGGAGGCTGTATATAAGGGGATTCAGCATGGGAGTGAGAATAGTGTAGAAGGTCGATACCATTTTATCCTGGGTTGGAGATCGATTAGAATTGGGTCTCATATATATGAACATAGCTGCTCCATAATACATCCCCACAACAATAAGATGTGAAGTACAGGTGGTGAAAGCCTTGTGCTGACCCTCCCCAGAACTCATGCGAATAACAGTTATAATTACACGTGTGTAGGAGATGATGATGAGTGACAAAGGGAGGAGGAGCATTACTACACAACAGATGAAAATAAGTGTTTCGAATGTGGAAGTATCCGTGCAGGAGAGATGTAGGAGTGCTGGGACATCACAGAAGAACTGAGCTATTTCTCGGGATCCACAATAGGAGAAAGACAAAGTAGCAGCTAACTCAACAATCCCATCAAAGGCACCAAGAATCCATGTAGAGGCAGCCATGAGTCCACAAAGTTTCCAGTTCATGAGACCGGGGTACCGAAGAGGATAGCAAATGGCAACATAGCGGTCATAGGCCATGACAGCCAACAAGAAGCACTCAGCACCAAGGAGAGACACATAGAGGAATATTTGGGCTTCACATCCTGCTACAGAAATGGACTTCCTGCCAGACAGGTAGCTGTGGGCCATCTTGGGTACAGTGGTGCAGATGAGCATGAGGTCCATGAGGGAGAGCTGGCTGAGGAGGAAGTACATAGGGGTGTGGAGCCGCGGGTCCAGGTAGATGAGGAGAACCATGAGAGTGTTTGCCAAGAGCGCCATTGTGAAGATGCCCAGGACCAGAGAGAAGAGAAAGATGTGAGTGGGCGTGTAACTAAAAATTCCCATCAAGATGAAGTCAGGGTTGAATGTCTGATTCCCCCACTCCATAAAAAATGTCTTCTTTATCTAGAAGCACAAGAAGTCACAAACATTAACTATTCAGGTTATTATTTATTCATCATCCACTCTATGTGTGGTACACCGGTAAACCAACATACATGATATGATCAGGCCTGAAAAAGAATGAGCAGAGGCTTTGCAGTCAGGTGGCATTAATCACACTCAAGCTCCACCACTGCCAACCTACATGTCCTCTGATGAGTTACTTCTCCGGGCTTTATTTTACTTCCTTTACAAGGCAGAAATAACTTTTTAATTGAGTTGCTGGAATTATTAAATAGGATATCAGTATGAACCACAGCATCCAGACAGAGTGTATGACTCCTCAAGAAACATATAACCAATTATTAAATAGGATCATATACATAAATTTAACATGTGTCAGGATGTATAAATTCTGTAACAGAGGAAAAGAGCATTTTGAATGTCATTGCCTGTATAGTAAGATAACTGCTACTAATTATCTGTTACTTCTAAGAGATATGAACATTTGCATTTATGTAAGTTTATTTGTGCACCAGACTTAAAGGTCAAACAGGACTACTAGTTAAAACAATTATAAAGAAGATGAACCTCCAGTGTAGAATAATTGGTAAATCATTTGAAGTAACTGATGCATCATGATTAGGTGACTTAGTTGTAAATGAAGAAGTAAAACATCAAAATTATCATTTATGAAAAACAATAATATAGGTGGAGAGAGGGGTAAAATTTATCATTTATGTCTCAATTTGAGAAAGGTAGCATGTTGAGATTTCCTTTCACATTCACCAAAATGAGGAAGCTTTAAGAAGGTGTATGAACATACCCAAATTCCATAACTTGCAGTTATGCTAAATTTCATTAATTAGTATCTAAAGACACAAAAGGAAGAAAGAAATGTCTTGATATATGTCTATCAGTGTGACAGTGAGCCAAGACCAGCTTGTTGTGTTAGAGGAAAATGGAACTATTTTACATAGGATTAGACAAAAAGCAAACAGAGACAGCTTTTTATGTTGTTGAACCATCAAGGAAGAGGAGTTCAGGCAACCTTGTGACATGATTTATTTCATCATTAAAGGAAAGATGTTCTCTCAGTCTCAACCCAACCATGTTTAAAGACTGGACAGGTTTTGTGCTTTTACTCCCAAATGTTGTTGAAGCCAAGTTTCACCGGTCCTAGTCTAAACGTCTCTGGCTTCTCTAGTGCATCTCCATCCCAAGAACTGTTTCAAGCAAAGAAGCAGGACATTTTTAAAGCCCTTTATTCTCACTGCACTTTGTTTCTTCATCCCTACCTAGAGGAGGATTTAACTGAAGCTTAGGTCCAGTTCAAGGACCTAGCCACTCTTTATTCATCACTGTGTATCCTTTTTTTCTTAAAGTAGGCCCCTCAACATTTTAGATATTTCAAGTCCTGCCAGAAATATGAGTGTCTATTATATCTCACTGTGTTACTTCACCATCCCTTCCATTGGGCAAGTATTGTCCCTGCTGTAACATTTACTGGAATATCTTTTCAAAAGATTGTACTGATTGTCTATGAATTTAAATATTATAACACCAATATAACTTTTGTAATTTTAAGTCTATACACTACTATTCTCTTTTTGTACAGATAGGACTGATTTCCTACAATCTTTACCCTGAAGCGGTAGCAGAATTGTGAAAGCTGGTTAATTAAGTGGAGCCTACAAATGAGAAAATAGGATGCGGGCATTGTTAGTGGAGAGTTAACCATTAAGATGGACTGGCTGTAAATGAGGAATGCTTTATGTAGGGGTGCCAACACCCAAAGAGAAGCCTTAATCTTCCGAGTCAATTTGATTGTTGTCTTAGAGAGAAGTACCAGTTTAATTTTTTGGCTTCCAGGTATGCCCTTAGCTGCCAATTGCTCTGCATGATGAGTTGGGGTGGGAGAGAATGGTGGTGGGGTTGATTAGAATGGCATTCTTTAAACAGATCTTCAGTCAATGTCATTTCACGGGGGATCTTTGTGTATGATTCAGGACTGCCTCCATTTCTGGTTTGTTTTATTCATCAGCTATCCATGTGTTTTGATCCTTCCATGTATCCCTTGTAATATTTAGCTTTCTGACCATTTCTTCCTCCATGATCATTGTCCTCACTTATTTTTTCTTTTCTTTTAAATTAGTTTTTATTGGAGTATAGTTGCTTTACAATGTTGTGTTCACTTCTGCCTTACAAGAAAATGAATCAGCCTTACATGACATATATGCCCTGCTTTTTGGACTTCCTACCGATTCAGTTCACCACAGTGCGGTTAAGTAGTGTCTGCTCTCATTAGTTATCAATTTTACACATAGTACTGATAGTGTATATGTGTCAACCCCAATCTCCCAGTTCCTCTCACCCTACTTTTCCCTTTGTATCCATACATTTGTTCTCTGCAGCTGTGTCTTTTTTTTTTTTTTTTTGCTTTGCTTTGCAAATAGGATCATCTATACTATTTTTCTAGATGTTTATTGCTACATACACTCCTCAGTATTCTGAGCTGGAAAACTCCTAGCACTTTCTAAACACAGTTCTACAATATCATTTATCAAATTGCATTGTTATAATTATTATATATGTACCTTTGGATACAAAGGTATGTGCACATGTAAGTTCTCATCTGTGGGAGACATAAATACATTGTTGCCAGTGTCCTTATCCATTTCCTTATTCTATTTTCTGAAAATATTTGTAACCACAGTCTTCTTTCATTCTTTAACTGTATATCTAATCATAAAAAATGACTTTAGATTTTTCCCTCCTTTTTATTCCCAAAGAATCAATCACGTAGTCATACAAATTTGTTATTAAACTAACACTTAGTTGGTCAACACTCTCTCAGTGACTTCCCTATTGGGTCAGTGATTAAGACTCCCCGCTCACAACGCAGCGGCCATGAATTCTATCCCTTGGTCCAGGAACTAAGATCCCACCTGTCTCTGGTTGATGTGGCTACTGAACCTACGCGCTCTGGAGTCCATGGGCCACAACTAGAGAGAAGCCTGGGCATTGCAACGAAAGATCCAGAATGCCACAACTAAGACCCAGTGCAGCCAAAACAATAATTAATTAACAACAAGAAAAAAGCAGCTCTCTCATTCATACAAAAGCATCTGTTCTTATATTCATAATCCAAATCCTAATTATCACATGTTAATAGCTATTATACAAGCTAATTAACCTTTATTCCTGAAGATTCTTGAGTTTCCAGCTCATCCTGCGCATAGATATTAGTGGCCATTATTGTAGTTCACAAACTCCAGAAACCTCAACTTAACATTCAGGGTGTTTAAGGATGTACTCTACTAACTAAATAAAATTTAAATTCCCATAGAAAACTTGTACTTAGTTCAAGCCAGCATATTACTGGTAATTATATATTTTAAATAACAATATTGAAAACATGAAATGTGGCGAAAAGGTAGTTGGCATTGTTTTTCAATATTATACCAAGGCATTGTTTAAGAGACTCTCCCAAGAATTTAATTCAGAGAATGAACCTGTGTTTGTGTTAATTCAGAGAATGAACCATATCACTATTCCTAGAAACATACAGTGCTTCTTCATCCTTTACAAATAAAATAGATGGGGATCAAAAACTAATCTTTAAAATTTGTTGGGAGCTTTAAAAAAGCAGATTAAAACATACTCTTTATGGTCACACTTGCAAAACTACATCTTGTAGTGATATTAGTGACCAAAAAAACTGTTGTTCAGTAATTTTCAAGAACATACTAGACTGTCTTTAGTTATACAAATAGTATTAGAAAGTGTTTTCTATGGTGTGTGTTAACCACCATAGAAAACACCCTGTGTTAACCACCCTGTGTTAACCACCAGGGTCATAGTCCCTGTGACCCCAGGGACTGTAGCCTGCCAGGCTTCTCTGTCCATGGGATTTCCCAGGCAAGAACACTGGAGTGGGTTGCCATTTCCTTCTCCAGGAACCGTCCCAACCCAGGGTAGTGCACTCAATAATCTTAAATTATGTTGGTTCAATGTTTTGAAAAGTATTTTACTTTCTTTCTCACAAAATAAAATACACGTTCAGGTGTTCACAAAATGCTTTCTGCTATGTAATTCTGAATTAAGGGCCCAAGCATCATTGATCATTACAAACACTGTATCATTAAACACTACATCAGTTCAGTTCAGTTCAGTCGCTCATTCATGTCCAACTCTTTGCAACCCCATGAATCGCAGCACGCCAGGCCTCCCTGTCCATCACCAACTCCCGGAGTTCACTCAGACACGTCCACCCAGTCAGTGATGCCATCCAGCCATCTCATCCTCTGTCGTCCCCTTCTCCTCCTGCCCCCAATCCTTCCCAGCATCAGAGTCTTTTCCAATGAGTCAACTCTTCGCATGAGGTGGCCAAAGTACTGGAGTTTCAGCTTTAGCATCATTCCTTCCAAAGAAATCCCAGGGCTGATCTCCTTTAGAATGGACTGGTTGGATCTCCTTGCAGTCCAAGGGACTCTCAAGAGTCTTCTCCAACACCACAGTTCAAAAGCATCAATTCTTCAGCGCTCAGGCTTCTTCACAGTCCAACTCTCACATCTATACATGACCACAGGAAAAACCATAGCCTTGACTAGACGGACCTTAGTCGGCAAAGTAATGTCTCTGCTTTTGAATATGCTATCTAGGTTGGTCATAACTTTTCTTCCAAGGAGTAAGCGTCTTTTAATTTCATGGCTGCAGTCACCATCTGCAGTGATTTTGGAGCCCCCAAAAATAAAGTCTGACAATGTTTCCACTGTTTCACCATCTATTTCCCACTACATGGCTATACCTAATTACTTCATTAGAGTACAGAATTAGACTGAGCTTACCTATATTCTTACTTAAAAGAGGAGGACGCTTCCAAATATAAATTAAACACATATATATGTAAAAGGAAAACTGGAGGAGGAACAGTGAAAAACCTCTGCTGAGGAAGATGACTAAATTAGTTTAATTTTTGAGCAAATATGGATACTTGTGAAGAATAAGAAACAGAGGAGAGACCACATGGATAGCACAGATAAGAACTGGACATGATCGGGGCATAGCAAGTAAGAAGCAGTTGATTCCCCTTGGATGCCAAGAGTAAGTTGTATTTTCCCTTAGTTATAACCCAGCAACACTATCCGGCAGAACACATAAAAAAGCCTGTCCCAGGACAGGTGGATTTTCAGGGCATGTAAGCATGACTTAAGATGGTTAGAAAGTACTCACTGAGTGCAGTGACTCTCACAACTTGATCCCCCAACCAACTACTAATATCAACATCACCTAGAAACTTGCAGGAAATTTACATTTCAAGGCACCACCCCAGACCTACTGAATCAGAAATATGTTTCAATAAGCCTCCAGGTGATTTGGATGCTGGCTAATCCCTGGTGGCTCAGTCAGTAAAGAATCCGACTGCAATGCAGGAGACCTGGGTTCGATTACCTGGGTTGGGAAGATCCCCTGGAGAAGGACATGGCAACCCACTCCAGTATTCTTGCCTGGAGAATCCCCATGGACAGAGGAGCCTGCCAGGCTATCTACAGTCCATAGGGTTGCAAAGAGTCAGACATGACTGAGCACATAATGTTTGAGAACCACTGCTGTAGTCCATTTTCCTGCCTTCAAAGATGACCTTCTCATGGTATTCCACATAGAGAAAAGATAGTACGTGTTGGAAAACAGACTGCTATGTCTGAAAATTTCCTCTCCCAGTAGCAACATTAAATTTCCAAGAAAGTAAATCCTTTCATTCCCATGCTCAGTCGTGTCCAACTTTCAGTGACCTCATGGATGGTAGCCCTCCAGGGTCCTTTGTCCATGGGATTCTCCAGGCAAGAATACTGGGAGTGGGTTGCTGTGCCCTCCTCTAGGAGATCTTCCTGACCCAGGGGTCAAACCCAAGGGTCCCAAGTCTCCTGCATTGCAGGCAGATTCTTTACCCGCTGAGCCATCTAGGAAGCCCACCTTTTTCAGTACCACTGAGTTATATCACTGTCCTCATCAGAGACCTCGACAGGTTCCAGACTGACAGAAAATCTAATGACAACTATTTCTTTTGGGGTTCAGGATACTGTGGAAGAGATTACTTTCACCATCTCAAGAAGTTTTTTCTCACTGTTGTTTTTTTTTCTTAAAAAAAAAAAAAATCCCTGAGAATTCTACTCTTTCATCCCCAAATATTTCCAGTGTGAGATTTTGGCTCAGGTTACTACGCTCATGAAGAATAAGCTTTGTTCTCCAAGTTGCCCCTAAGTTTTCAGTTCATTCCTTCATTCCAAACTCTAAAACAACTACCTCATCCT
This sequence comes from Oryx dammah, assembly GCF_014754425.2. NCBI lineage: Eukaryota > Metazoa > Chordata > Mammalia > Artiodactyla > Bovidae > Oryx > Oryx dammah. The sequence continues at coordinate 20,659,113 of NW_024070195.1, forward strand.
CATGAAATCTATTTCATTAATAGACAATATGCTCCCCACTCACTAAACTCAGTCATATGGTCTCTTCAACTGCTCTTAGAGCAGAGTGCTGAACTGGGACTTTAAGATTCAACAGATCTGTGGTTGAATCACTGCTCTACTGCCGACAGCACCATTATCAGGAATCGTCTCTAAAAACAATTCTATAGTGAGACTAATATCATCTCTCAGGATGGTTGCAAAAACAATAAAAGATTATAACTCAACATAAAGCTTAATCTAAAATATATGAACTCAGAAAATACAAGATTTGACCATCTTAATCATTACCATTATTACACTTATGGTATTTAATCATATTGTATTTGCTTGCTACACATCCATAACAAAGTACCAAAAACCAGAAGGATTAAACAATCAAAACTTACTGTCTCACAGCTCTGAAGGCTAGAAATGTCAGATCCAGATGTCAGCAAAACTGATTTTTCTGAAGGCTGCAAGAAAGAGTCATGGCATTCACCTCGCTCCTGGTGGTTGCTGACAATCTCTGCTCTTCCCTGGCTTGTAGCAAATAACCCTGATGTATTCCTTCATCTTCACATGGCAGTCTCACTGTGTTTGTGTCTTTTTCCTAATTTCCTCTTTTTATAAGGATGCTAGTCATTTCCATTAACACTCATTCTAGTGACCTTATTTTAATTAACTACATTACCTTTGTTAGGACCATATTTCCAAATAAGGTCACATTCTGAGGGACTGGGACTTCAATATATAAATTTTGAGGAACACAATTCAATCATTGTGTTAATTATTTGATGGTAACACAAATTAATTTGTGTTAATTATAATGAAATTAAAATATATAATTTCCATTTTATTTTTATCCTATTATTTTGTATAATGACATTTTCTAAACTAGTTATAGGCCACCAAAATGTCTTAAGTTTTTAAAATACTATTTTAAAATTTTTTTAAAATAATATTTTAATCAAATAGAACTGTGCTTTACACAGGGTTTAATATGTCCTTTCCTAGGGGAAAATGTCTTGAATTTATTAAATAGTTCCATGAAGAGATTCTCTGAATGAGTTTTAAAATAGTGCTCATTCGATAACAAGAATGTCTATATACATCTATCCTTTAAAAAGAACCCAAGACCTAGCCAAGACGGGTATTATTTAAAACTTAAATATGGGATGAATTAAGGTAGGCCAAGTTAAGAAGAAAATATGTCTATTGATTTGAAAGCATCTAACATAGTATAGGTTTCCATCCATTTTTACATCACTGAAATAAAAAAGGTGTTAGAAATTTCGTAATCTAAACTTTTTCCAATCTTACCTTCTGGTGATCCCCAAGAAGATACAATAGCTCTGACTGAATAAATAAAAAAGCTTAAATTCCTTCCCCCTCCCCAAGTTAAATTTCTTAGTCCACAGGGATTTTCTCCCTTGCCTTTAATTACATTGATGAAGTTATCTTCATTTTTTCCAAGGTCATCAAGGTAATTATTCCTGTTTCCAGCATAAGCATTGTTTTTTACACCAGGTAGTGGAGAATGATCTCTTTCTTTCATCAGTAACAATATAAACTGCTTGAAATATTCACCTAATGTCTGACTTTTAAAATCTTAACAATTTCTCATGCCTGTATATCAGTGGTTCTCAACCTTAGATACTTATTACAATCTTTTGAGGAGATTCAAAAAAATGTTTTCTAGGATCAGACCCTTCTGGATTCATTGAATAAGCATCTCTTTGGAAGAAGTCAGGCCTTGTTATTTACAAAATCTTCCCTGTTGATTCTACTGTGAATGCTCCATTCTTTGCATCTAATAATGCCATCTTGGTCTTCGGATTTTGTTGCTCTCTATTCCACAACAAAACCTGTTTAATAAGCTTTTTTTAAGTATCATATTTCCTTTGTCAGTTGACACTTCTAGATTAAGCTACTAAAAACTCCCAAACATGCTCATTTTTCATTAAATAGCTTTCATATAATGCATAGGCTTGCTGCCAGAGATAATTTACTTTACTATGGCTAAGAAAAGGAGCAGAATTATTTGCTAACTCATCAGCATAGAGCTTGAGATGATTGCTGAGATGATGAGGGATTTTCCTTTTTGTATCTCTTTTTAAATTATTATTTCTTGGGGAATATTTTGAATGTTCAAGAAGGCCACACATTGTCTTAAAATAGACATCATCAATCACCGTTTGTCTCTTTTCCCTTAATAGCAGTGATTCAGATATTAGGCCCTTACTCAACAGTCATTACATTCTTAGTTCTTTCTTTGTATATCTCCCCCTAAAATTTCCTATCTGACCCTAATAGAAATCTTTAAAAGTTCTGATTCAAATGCCTAATATTCATCCTCAATTGTGCAGTTTGGGGAGATGTGTTAGTTCCTCTGATCACCAGGAAACATGGAGTCATATCATTTCCCTGAGAAGGAACCCCAGGACCTCAGTAAGCACTCAGAACCTCAGAAACACAATGTGTAAGAATAGTTGAAGATCTCTTCTCTGCAAGTGACAAATGAGGGATACATGGAGGCTTACTAAGATTCTACCTACTTCATTTCATCTAAGTCCATGAAGTTACTTTGTAGCTGATTTAGATTATTGAGCAAGTTGCTCTGAAACTGGGCTTTGTGATACCAGATTCAATGGTGCATAAAGTATCCATGTTCAGTAAAGATACTCTATGGAGACTCTCAATTCTCAGGGAAAGAATATTGAGAAAAATCTCCTCACTCTTAATCGGTCTGTATAAAGACTTAATGCTGCACAATGGAACACAAAGAATGGCCATTTGAAAACCGCGCTTCCCTTTAAATATTGGTTATCATTTGGCCCACATTCCATAAAATTGTGCCTGCCCAGTAGAGTGCTTTATTCATGGATATCGTTCAGTTACTTCTGATCATCAGAGAATAGATACTAGGGAGGCTAGCGATAGCAAATGAATACTTAGAAATAGAGGCAGTATAGACTTTAAGCTGGTGAATTCTGGAATGGGGAAAAAAGAAGAGAAAAACTAGCAACCTAAACTTAAATAAAAGACAGGGAATGAAAGGACATCTATCATCTATAGTTTTTCAAAGATGTGAGGGAAAAATCTTAATGAAAGAAGTGAAAAATCCATAGAGAGATAAACAAGGAAGGTTCCAGAGGTTGTTGGAGAGAATGAGCTTGATGTTAAATGAGCCAGGATATTTATTGCTTCAGAAGAAAGGCAGGATAGAGAGATTTGAAGTGGTCAGGAGGGCTCTGACAACTGGAGGTTTTTCTCAGTGTAGTTGATGATCTTATGGGGATGATGGTGGTGGCTGAATAGGGATGAAGAATGAGGCCTGAGAGCGTGGGCTTATGACGTTGACAGAGAAGCCAGGTCACAGCAGCAGTGACAGTTCCATACAGCTCCCTTATCAGTCCCCTGCCCAGTCAACAACTGATCTGGTTTAAACAGCCTCTTGGCAAACCACGATATGGTCCTACTGCCCCCAAACAAACTGTCCTCAAGTGTTCCAAAGCAGCACCAACTTCTCCACATGGGAGACAGACTCCTTATTTAGAAGAGGTGCGGGAATCGATAGTGAGGAGATCCACTTGGGATTCTGTATAAAAGACTTCTCTTTCTCAGATGTATTAATGCAACTTTTTGAGCCAGGAAATTAAGACCAAGATTCCTGGGTACAAGAGTGTTGCAGAGAATTTGAAAGTGAATATAAAAGATAAACACCAGGAGCTACTCCACGAGTCTTCTCTTTTCTTCACTGCTGCTGCTGCTAAGTCACTTCAGTCGTGTCCGACTCTGTGCGACCCCATGAACGGCAGCCCACCAGGCTCCGCCGTCCCTGGGATTCTCCAGGCAAGAACACTGGAGTGGGTTGCCATTTTCTTCTCCAATGCATGAAAGTGAAAAGTGAAAAGTGAAAGTGAAGTCGCTCAGTTGTGTCCGACTGTTGGCAACCCCATGGACTGCAGCCTACCAGGTTCCTCCGCCCATGAGATTTTCCAGGCAAGAGTACTGGAGTGGGGTGCCATTGCTGACTTTTCTTCTAATTACCAGTTATTTGATGTTATCAGTCACTACTGATAGTAGGATCCCTATATCTCTATTTTTAAAGTGTCCTCTGCCGGGTGGAAAAAGGGATTCTTTCTGCAAGGGTTGACAGCCTTCAGGCTCACTCACTTTTAAGTTCAAGTCTCCACTTGGGTAGAGTAATGACACAAGCTGTCTGGGGCGTGAAACAAGAAAGCTTCAGTTGCATTACAAATCCGCCCCACGCCTGTCATCCCAGAAGCAATGTGAACTATTTCAACTCCGGTGGCATGTGTGTCTCCTGGGAAGCACCTTTCCCTTCTTCTCACCCAGAGACAGTGTGGCACCATCCCTCCTCTACTTACTTGTGAAGGATGTGACTCGAGTTTTTTTCCAGAAATATTTCTCACCACAGCCCAGCATCACTTTAAGTGGGGTGCAGGGGAGATAAGCATGAAAGCCACAGGCCTTGAAATTGTACCATTGTCCCTTCCCCTTTTCACCAATCCAAATTTCAGACAACACAAACTGTCTCAACTCTTATTCTTTTCCCACAGTGAGAGCCCCTTAAAATGCTGGGACCTATTCTGTAACAGAGCAAATAGATGTAAACTGGAGCAAACTTTATAATGGGAGGTACACCAATGCCATCATTTTTACCATCTCCAACAAATGATAAGACAAGGTGGGAGAAAGGTAGAACTGGGGTCCTATGTGGATTCTTCTTACTGGGAATTGAAAGTCCAAAAATTGTCCTTTGAGGGTGTAGCTTACTCACACAGTTTTGCTGGCTTCTGAGTTTTAGCCCCACATATGGTTAGTTTAAGCTATTACCCCTCCCCACACTTGGTATGTAATGTAGTGGGGAGGCTCCAATAGGATCCAAAGTCTACAGCAAAGACAGTAATCCCTTCCAGGTTTCCATTCACCCTCTTTAACATCAAAAATTCTCAGGATCCTATTTTTAAAAAATTCCTAGAATTCAAGCAATGGTCCAATGGCTAGTGTTAGCAGCAGGCCTAAGGGTCACATGAATATCTACTTTCTTTTCCCCTAGCTTTATTGAGGTTAACTGACAAATAAAATGTAAGGTATTTAAAGTATACATAATGATGGCTTAATATATGTACGCACTGTAAGGATTCCTGAACATCTGCTTTATTGTAACACAAATGTAAGGGAAACGCTTTTTCTTAGTACAATGGAGGCAAAGATGGAGTTTTCAGAACAATGTTTTTATTTAAGAATTAACGGAAAACAAAAACATTAAAGCATAGGAATACACTGACTGAATACAAGTGTCTTGTTTGGTCTGAAATCTTGATAAAGTTCCTCTAACTACTTACCTGAGGTAGATTTAGGTTGGCACTCTCTCAAGAGAACCTCCCTCCATTCCAGAAGTTACCTTCTAGTTTTGGTTACAGGCTCCCAAGTGGTCCTCTCCAACCTCAGGTTATTCTATATGAGTAATACCAACACCCTTTCCCCCCCATGGTTAAAAGCCCTCAGACTTATTTCATACCCTCAAAGTTTTGGTTGAGGGATGGTCCATCCTTAATTTACTTAAAGACTAGAGACAATTACCAGTAAGATTAGTTGAAAGGAGCAGGTCATTGCCCCACCAAAGTTACAACTGTGTCCTCCAAGTTCTAATGACCAACAAGTAGCCATAAGGACTAATTTTCATCACCACCAAGCCATACATCCAATACTATTTTAAGAATTACAACTGTCAAACATGTACTAGTGACAGGTATTATTTTCATCAAAAAGAAACAAATAAATCTTGTGTGTTTTATCACACTGAGCAAGTCTTTATGGTGTAAGAGCTAATGAAAATTACTAAAACACATCAGATCAAATAGATCTGTTTTTTAAAAGAAAAAACAGCCTAGAATCAAATTCCGTATCACTGAGTTATATCCTCTGACCCTAAGATTATCAAGGTCACCAACCTGTTATTAGGATCAAAGCTTGGAGCCATACACAAGGTGGCAGTGTAGCAGCTGGCCACCCCCATGAGTCCAAACACCAATGCTGTCTAGAGTTCAGGATCTGCTAAGATAAATCAGAGGACCGCAAATATTTATTCACCAGTCTACAGTCCCAAATACTGTAGGACTCTTAAGTATTTATATTAAAGGTCTTTTAATCTGAGGGAAGGGGGAAAAAAACCTCACAAGCATGCATTTATAGATCCCTGGATTAATTAAGAGTGTTTCCGGAGAATGTTAAAGGTAATCATAATTATACTAAAATTGGAGATAAGTGCTTATCTTGAAACCTCTGATGAATGCCAACTCCTTTTCCCTTCTGGCATTTAGAATCCTACTTTACAAGCCAAATGTACACCTTATATTGTGGTGACTTGTCTTTTCCCCAGAAATAAAAAACTATTCTCTTTCCTTGGCAGAACTAAAATAAATCAAAGGTATATCATGAGGCTTGGATTTGCTATAAACAGGAAGATGGAGTGGGGGGAAAAAAAACACTACCAGCTTTTCAGTCAGGATTCTTAAAATCAGTCGTTTCTTCATTAATAACGTATCAGTATGCGTTTTATTCTGTGCTGACTCCGACTTGAGTCTTTATGTCAGCCTTCCCTTAAACACTTTGCAGGGAGTTGACTGAGTATATCTTACCATTGAAAGAAACATGATAGATGAAGTCACAAAAATATGGCAACTAGCAAAATCATAATGATCATCCTGGAATTTGCACTTCTGTGTTGATAACAAACAAATCTCTTAAAGCTGAAACTGGGAATACCAGTAATAATCCAAAAGATACTTTAGGGTGAGGACTGAAGGTATGCCGCAATTCACATCAAGTAAAATGCTGAGCATTCTGCCTTCTTATGAGGTTGGTCCTCCAAAGGGGAAATTCTGGGGAGTGTTTTGATCTAGGTCACTACTCCCTAGTTGTTTAGTTCTTTTCACAACCAGCAGAAGGTTCCCATGCTGGTATCAACACACTAGTCCCCATTCTACCCGAGAATTAGAAAATCAACAGAGGCAAAGTCAATGTACTTGTTTCCCCAACAGTAACACATGCCAGCCACACTTTCTATCTCAATTAGTCCTTTCTTTTATTGGAGTTCCAAATTTTAAAAACTGAAAGTAAAGCAAGCATTCAGTGGTTCAGATAAAAGAAAAGCATCTTTACCTGAGTTACCCATCAGGCCTCCTCTGACCTGCCCTAGCTCTTCCCAGAACAAGTTTCTGGGTATCTAAACATAATAGTTTGCATGTCGACTCCATTAAAATTCATCTCTACTACAGGGGTCAACTAACCATGAGAACAGTTCTCATACCTATTAAATGTACACAGTCCACAGTGAGACCTCTACAGAGGTCTACAAAATGCTCTCCAGGTAGGTTCTTTGGGGCCCAATAAGGTAGAGATTTCCTGCAAGGATTTTCCCCCCCGAGACTTAGGGTTATTTATAGGGTCTTTCACTTATATAAGTTCCCTGGTGTACAAGAACTGATCATTGACAGAAGTTTTTCTCATTCAGAGAATTCATAAGGTCCTTTTGGGGGGGAGGGGTTTGCAAACCCAAGAAGGCTCTCCACTTAATGCTTTTGCCATATTCAAGGCAAATACACAAATTTTCACCTGTATGGCTTCTCTGATAGGTAATAAAGTCACAGTTATGTTAAGAGGCTTTTTTCACAACTGTTGGGGCTTCTTTCCAGTGGGGCTTTCTGACGTCCAATGAGGCGTGCACACTGTCTGAAGCACTGTTTCACAGGGCATTAAAAAAATATCATCCTCTGATCTGAATTCTCTTGGAATGAGGAGAGGTGAGCATTGCTAGAGAGCTTTCTCACATTCACCGAACTTGTAAGTTTCCCACCTATATAAATCCTCTAGTGGGTGATCAGACATGAGCTTGGACTGAGGTTTTCCGAAAACTCAGGGCATTTGTAAGGTTTCTCACTGGAGTGATTGATATGGTTCTGTAAAGACAGCTCTCTGGTCAAACTATTTCTCAAGTTCCTACAACTACAGATTTTCTGGTCCCCAATAAAGTCTGAGCTCTGAGGAAAGTCTAAGATTTGCTTTGAGTTCTCCATCTTAAGTGAGTTCTCTTACATTGTAAATACATCCTTTTTTTTAAATGGTACAATAACTTCTTGTCTGGTCAAGACATCTGTGAGGCTTCTGATACATGGGGAGGGCTGAGCTCAAGACCTTTCTCAGCCACATTACAGATATATGGTTTTTCACCGATGTGGATTGTCTGATGTTGAAGAAGGGCTGAGCTCTGATGAAAGCTTTTATCACAGACACTGTATTTATAATGCAGCTCCTCTGTCTGTGTTCTCATTTTCTGTTGGGCAACGAAGTCCATGCCTAAGAGGAAGCCACTCTCACATGCAGACCACTGATGTGGTTTCTCTTCCATGTGAATTCTTTGATGCACAATAAGGTCTGAACTACAGCTGAAGCTCTTCTCATATTCAAGGCATTTAAAAGTGTGAGTGTGAGTTGCCTGGTGCCTGATGAGGTTGGCACTCCGGGTAAAACTTCTCATACATTCCAAGCATTTATACGGCTTCTCACCTGTGTGGACTCTCTGGTGTACAATAAGGTCTGATTTCTGGCCAAAGCATTTCTCACAGGCACCACACTTATAGGGCTTCTCCCCAGTATGTACTCTTTTATGAACAATGAAGGCTGACCGGTGTCGGTAACTTTTCTCACACTTATTACATTTGTAGGGTCTTTCACCAGTATGAGTTCTCTGGTGGCTAATAAGATCGGATTTCCCACTAAAAGCTTTTTCACACTCCAGACACTTAAACGGTTTCTCACCCGTGTGAGTTCTTCGGTGCCTTATGAGGTTTGTACTTCGGCTGAAGCATTTATCACACTCACTACACAGGTACGGTTTCTCGCCTGTATGGCTTCGCTGGTGGACAAGCAGATCAGAGCTCTGACCAAAATTCTTGCCACAGATATCACATGTATAGAATTTTTTACCTGCATGCGTTCTCTGGTGTCCTGAAAGGGCTAAGTGGTGCCAAAAGCTCTTCTCACATTTGCTACATTTATAAGGTTTCTCATAACTGTGGATCCTCTGATGAGAAATAAGATCTGAGCTTTGGATGAAAGTTTTCTCACACATATCACATCTATAAGGTTTCTCCCCAGTGTGGGTTCTCTCACACATAATAAGAGCTAAGTTTTCACAAAAGTTTTGTTCACATTCAAGGCACTGGTATATCTGATCATCTATTTGAGTAATCTCATGCACATGAATAAAAATCTTTTTACCCTTCTGAGGGCATACATGATATATTTTCCTTTTTTGAGTTCTCTGATTATATCTCTCTTCTGAAGTGTACATTTTCTATGGCTCTCTCCTAGGGAGTTTTCCACTGGTCTTCCTGACCCATCATTTTCTTCATAGTCATTTTCTCGATAAGAACTTGAAAGATACATCTGTCTTAGGCCTTTCAGTCATGAGCAGTTTCTCTTTACAAGTTTCCAGCATCACATGCACTCGTTCTTTATGTGGTATTTACAACCCTGTGAGACAAAGAAGAAATATTATTTATATTTCCATAACTAAAATGCTCAAAATTAAAATTGGTGTAGCAAAGACAGAATTTCTGCATCAAATTCCACAAGTGCTCTACGTTTTACAGGGGTTGACAGCAGTAAGGTTTTCTCTAACTAAAACAAATCAGCAACACATACATGGAAAGTACCAGGAAGAACTGTTTCTTTAATCAACTCAAGTGATCTCCAAACCAGGATTCCTCCTCTTCCCTTGGTTCATCTGAGTAATCAAGACATCTAATAATTAATATGCCTGCTCTTGAGGAAAACAACCCCAAAGTGACTATGACTACCTGTGCAGTCCTTTCTGTAGAACGTTTGGAAGAAAATGGTTAATGATTATTAGAATTCTCAGTGTAAAGAGAGAGAAAAGTTTTTCTTACTATCATCCTAGCTGTGTGATGTCTGGCAAGTTTCTTAATCACTCTGTAGCTAGTTTTTTCATTTATAAAATGGATGAATGATGGAAGTTACCTCACATCATTGAGTTGAATAATAAGTTAATCAATATTTCATGGTAAGCATTCTGTGTTAGCTCTTACAATAACTATTATGATAAAGGGATCTAAGATTCTGCTTTGATATGATCATAAGAGCACAAACCTTGCTCAAAAAGAAAAATGACTGTAGCTAAAAGCCTGGGCTTCAAACCTGTCTTTAATGCCAGGCTTTTCTTTGTACAGTAAAGGGATATGGAACGGGTTTTCTTGTTTTTAGAGGGATGCACATGTATTGAAATACCCAAAGATTGAGCGTCTTAAAGAAGTCCTTATACACAGAAAGATCACAATTATATAATTCTCCTTTATAACATTATTGAAAAGGGCCCTGTGCTCAGAGTCTAACCACTCTGCTCTTCCTCCCCAGTAAGACAGACAATCACATCTTCAAATGACTGGGAGATTAAAAAGGAGAGACAGACACAAGAGAGACACTGAGGTCTTTCTGTCGTTGTCATTTAGTCACCAAGTCGTGTCCAACTCTTTTGCAACCCCATGGACTGGAGCCCACAGGCTCCTCTGTCCATGCAATTGCTCAGGCAAGAATACTGGAGTGGGTTGCTACTTGTTTCTCCAGGGGATCTTCCTGACCCAGGGATTGAACCCTTTTTTCCTGCATTGGCAGTCGGATTCTTTATCACTGAGCTGCCTGAGGTCTTTCTACTCAGGCCCTATCTTCTGTAGCGCTACACCATTAGATAAGTTAAAGATTAAAGCCCAATAGGAAATACAGGAATATAGACTAACACTAAGGAAAACAACAGGCTGATTCAAGGGAGAAAAAGATAAATGTAATAAGCTATTGTATTTATCAACTACCAATGATATACTAAAGAAGAAACAAGAGAAAGAGAGGGGGAAGAAACACCATTTTCCATATCCTTCACACTTACTCTTTTCAAATGGTCATTTCATGTTTGACCTCATATATTCAAACCCCCTCCTCTGTCACCTAAAGAATAAAAACTGATGACTGTGCTTTCTATTTTACTGAGAATATCTAAGGATGGAAAAAAACAAAAACATAAAAAACACTTGCACATGCTCCCACCACAACAACCAACCTCTTGCAAGTGTGGTCATGCACTCCATCTTTCCTTCTGCTACCATGGATGACAAACTGCCCCTGCTCAACCTAAGGACAATCTGTCGGTCGGGGTACTGGATTCCACCCCCTTTTCACCACAAGGACATCACTCCTGCAATTCTATCCTCTTTCTTCTGTAATACCAATTTGTTCTTTTCTACTAAATCATACTAATCAGCAAACTAGCTGTTACCTCTCCTAAAACAAAAGCACCAACAGGAAACTTCTCTCAACCACTTCATCCTCGAGCTACTTTCACTTCTTTGTTTCTCTTTACAGTAAAACTCAAAAGAAATCAATCTGTTCATTGTCTTTAATTCTTATCTTAAATCTTATCAAGGTTTCTGGAACATACTGCAAATACTCGCTTTCACTGCTCCAACAAAACTGCTCCTATTAGAACCTTCAAGCTCCTAGGAAATCTGACTCCCAGCTACCCCTCTGACACACTTCCCTGCACTTCTCATTTGTACTGCATGCCAGTCATCCTGCTCTCCTTGCTTTTGTTCAAACAATCCAGGTTCACTTCCATTTCAAGGTCTTTATGCTTGTAAGTCTCTCCCTGCTAAAGTGCTCATCCTCAAGATCTTCAAGGCTTCCTTTCTCATCTCACTCTCATCTTTGATAAACTGTCATATTCTCAATAAGGCCATAACTGACCATCCTATTTTAAATTATCACACATCCCAGATGACCCACACATGCAACACCCCTCCTCTCGTTTCATGTCTTATTTTTCTTCATAGAACATAAGCCCCTTAAAAGACAAGGATTTTAGTTCATTTCATTTGTTGCTGTTTCTCTAGCACCTGTGACACTGTCTGGCACAGAGCAAGTATGTTCACATATAATGATGTACTCTGTAGCTGTGAAACAGGATGAAGGTAACTTTTCTGAACTGATGTGGAGCAGTTTTCAGGATAAATTGTAAATTTTAGAAAGCCCTGGTGTAAAAAAGTATGCCATATTTTCTGTAAGAATGAAGTAGAACTTAAAAAGAATTTCAGAAAAGATAGAACTAATGAGTTTGGTTATTACAAGGGAGATGGAAATGGGATCAAAAGGACAGGAAAGTGAAACTGGTACCAAACGGTGAAGGAAAGAGAGTCATACTCTTCTTTAGTATATATTTTTGTAAAAACACACATTTTAACTTTTTAAACTGTTATATTTCACATATTCAATAAATAAATAAACAGAAAAGCTAGGGGAGAAAATAGTTAAAATAGAATTCAAATAAAAACAAAGAAGTCTGTATTTCAAATTAATAATAAAACTACCCAGGAGGAAAATAACTCAAAAAATTCTGTAATACAGTATTAGAATTTTATAAACTCAAACTAAAGATAAAAAGAACTATAAACAATTACTGAACTGTAATTAGCAGGAGTTTTCCCCCATGTTGGTAAAGGTTCACTACTTAATGCACAGACTAGGAATGACAAAATAAGTAAATATAAAGGCAACCAGATGTCTCACTGTCAGATAAGAGAGTCAGAAACAGAGAAAAGAGAAAGGCTAGAATGAACTCTGTATCTACAGTGTTTAACTGGAATTAGAAGTATCAGTAGGAAGTCAAGGTTTTGAAGTATAGACAGAAAAAATAGAAATGTTAACTTTTTTTTTTTTTTTTAAGACTCCTAATGTCTGCTGAGAGATCACAGAAACAACAGAATCCCAGTAGCAACAAGCATACCAAGCACTCAGATTTTGGTTTCTAAACACCATTTCCCACAGAAAGGAACCAGGGCTCATTGGAGAAATGGCTAATTTCAGGGTTTAGAAAGTACACAATCAACCTGGAACATCTTGTTGTTCCAGAAAACAAGGAAGTGCTCAGAAAGTGGTGATAATATGCTAAGAGGACCAGAAGCCTCACTGAAGGGGCTGCCACTACACAAATCTGGAATAAACATCAAAATAAATACAGACAATAATAAATTAATAATACAGTAAGAATCGATGAATCCATACTCATTTAAAAAGTGAATAAATAGTAAGGGAGAAAGGAAAGTTTTCTCCTTTATTAAAAAAGAAGCCAACAATTAAATGTAGATGAAATGATGGAATTAAAAACATCATGTCTCATCAAAAGAAGAGCAATAATTGTTTCAGGCAAAAATACAGTGGATGAAAAGTTTTATGAGAATCAGGATATTTACACAATCACAATATATCTCCCCACTGCTGCTGCTGCTGTGAAGTTGCTTTAGTCATGTCCGACTCTGTGCAACCCCATAGACAGCAGACCACCAGGCTTTGCCGTCCCTGGGATTCTCCAGGCAAGAATACTGGAGTGGGTTGCCATTTCCTTCTCCAATGCATGAAAGTGAAAAGTGAAGAGAGGTTGCTCAGTCGTGTCTGACTAGACATTTAATAATTACAAAGACAAAAAAAAGTAATTTCACAGAAACCTGGAAGATGCTATCTTAACTAATGATCAGTTAACGTCATCAATAACAAGATATAAAATTGTCTCCTAATATGACACAAAGAGAGGAACAGAACATTAAACATTGTAATCTGAATCTCATCAGGAGGAAACTCTAGACAAAGCCAAATTGAAGGAAATTCTGCCAAAGAAATGGCTTAAACTTAAAAAAAAAAAGTCAAAGTTATGGAAGACAAAATCTGAGGATATGTTCCACAATAAAGACATAACAAATGAAATGGGTGATGGTGGATTGGATCTTGGACAACAAAAATAACTTGTTTTTCTTTTTCTAAAATGACATTAGTGGAACAACTGGCTAAACTCTAATAAGGTCTCGAGATCAGATAATAGTATTATATGAAAGTTAATTTCCTTACTTTGATAACTGTAATGATAATAAAAGAGAATAGACTTGTTTTTAGGGAATAAAAAATTAAGTATTTAGGACAGGCTTTTTCAACTAGCATTCTGGGAAAGAATGAAGACCTATGGAAAATGATTTGAGTAACTATTTTTTTAATTCTCCCAAAGATGCATATAGCTAGTAGCACTACATGGGAGAGAAGTTAATTCATTAAATACCTATGACTTTAGGACTTAATTCTCTCATCATTTAAGATGAGGCATTATGTCTGTAACTTACTCTCAAAATGTTCAGGAAAAAAAAGGTACACAAAGGTACATGTATGTACAAAGAAGTAAGTAGACAGACTCATAAAACAAATACAGTAAATGTTAACATTTAGGGACTGTGGGTGAAGGGTGTATGAGCATTCTTATATTATTTTACAACTTTTTGTAAATATTAAATTATTTCAAAATTTAAATGTATCTTATCTTGTGTTTTAAAAACATGGGTGCTGAGAGTTGGTATACTATGCCAGCTAAATTTGAATGTTCAAACCCTGGAATCAGATTTTGGTTCGAATTCCCACTATGTTCTTTTGTAGCTATGAGAACTTGGGTAAGTTACTTCCTTTACCTTTTATTTCCCTTTTGATAAAATGAGGAGGATACTATTACATGTCTTAAGGAGCTGCCAGGAGAACTAGGATACTGTCAATAAAGGACCTGGCTCAGGATCTGGGTGCTCAATTAACAGATGCTCAGTAAATGGCAGGTTCTATTATTTTCTTAATTCCATCTTCAGGGTCACAAAAACCCTAACATTTCTTGAGGTCATCCCCTGTGCCTGTCTCTTATGCACAGCCTTGTTCAAAACGCATTAAGATAATTAACTAAATAATAAAAAATAAAATAACTCAATCTGCTGCTGCTGCTGCTGCTAAGTCGCTTCAGTCGTGTCCTACTGTGTGTGACCCAATAGACGGCAGCCCACCAGGCTCCGCCATCCCTGGGATTCTCCAGGCAAGAATACTGGAGTGGGTTGCCATTTCCTTCTCCATGCATGAAACTGAAAAGTGAAAGTGAAGTCTCTGAGTCATGTCCAACTGTCAGCAACCCCATGGACTACAGCACACCAGGCTCCTCCGTCCATGGGATTTTCCAGGCAAGAGTACTGGAGTGGGGTGCCATTGCCTTCTCCTATAACTCAATCAGTTAATGATTAATGAGGATTATGCAAAAGCTAGGAAAAAAAAACATTACGGAGAAATGTTAGAAGGAAAAGGAAGACTTCAGAATCACAGCTAAGTAAAACTCTGGAGTCATAGAAACAGCTACTATAAGACAGTGGTTTTCCAGGAGTTTTCCAAAATGTGTACTACTGTTAAGGTCAATAGGAGAGTTAAAAAGTATAAACATACAATTCTGAGCATGGTCATAGCCTGGTAAATGAATTATAATATTCCCTAATTTTATTAGTTCAGGGTGTCATATTTGCCCTAAACGGCCAATAATTTGTAGGGCACTAAGGAAAAAAATTAAAAATAAGGAAACCATTTTCTTATTCATATTTGAGTCTTTTAGATGGATGTCAGCACCTAGAAAATAACATACAGTCTGGCTGTCAAAATTTAAAGTAAATCATGATACTTCCCTAGTGAAAAATACTGTAACTGTTTCTACCACACTAACAATAAAACCTAAGGTTCTCACCGCACCATCTAATGTAGTTTTTCTGCCTCCCATAACACCTTAGAATCTTTACACTTGCTCCATCTACCTAGAATGCTTTTCACCCAAGGAGTTTGCTCCTTTATTTGACTCAAGTCTCTGACTGAAAATTATTTCCTCAAAAAGAGGCACATCTTGGCAACTTTAACTAAAACAGCTATGTCCCCTTAGCAGTATTATTTCTCTTCATAGCACTTATCATCCAACTTTGTGGTATTTTATATCTGTTCATTTATTTCTCTCTCCTATTAGAATATAACTTTCATTATGGTTAGGACTTAAGTCTTTTGTTTACTGCAATATTCCTAGTGTCTAGAATATGTCTGTTGAATGAATGAAAAATATGAATGAATATCAGAACCAAACAAGAGTCATCATCCTCCTCTAAGCCTCAGTAGCAATCTAGGCTAGGCTAACAGCCCTACCCGTTTCAAATGGCAAACCAAAATATATCCTTCAAGTCTCAGCTTCAGAGTACCCTATGCTAAGAAGTTTCTCTTATCTCATCCTAGGAAAAGACTGGTTCTCACTTCATGGCTATGGCTAGGATTGGAGTACACAGAACAGCCAGGCTGGCAATAAAAGTCCAAGCAGAAAGGCTGAGTGTAGAACTTCAAAGACCAAGGCCATCATCCTTACAGTTAAAGGATGTATGCGACAAGCAGATTAAAGTCAATAAAGCACTACTGTCCGAGGCTAGGGGTGGCGGCCGAGAGGAGCTACCCTGCGTCTCAGGTTAGAGGCGGCCAGGAGGAGCCACCCTATGCCCAAGGCCAGGGGTGGTGGCCGGGAGGAGTAACCCCACGTCCAAGGAGTGGTGGCTGCGCGGGCACAGGAGGGCCTCGAGGAGCTATCCCACGTTGAAGGTCAGGAAGGGTGGTGGTGAGGAGATACCCCTCATCCAAGGTAAGGAGCAGTGGCTGCGCTTTGCTGGAGCAGCCGTAAAGAGATACCCCACGCAAGGTAAGAGAAACCCAAGTAAGATGGTAGGTGTTGCAAGAGGGCATCAGAGGGCAGACACACTGAAACCATACTCACAGAAAACTAGTCAATCTAATCACACTAGGACCACAGCGTTGTCTAACTCAATGAAACTAAGCCATGCCTGTGGAGCAACCCAAGACGGGCGGGTCATGGTGGAGAGGTCTGACAGAATGTGGTCCACTGGAGAACGAAATGGCAAACCACTTCAGTATTCTTGCCTTGAGAACCCCATGAACAGTATGAAAAGGCAAAATGATAAGAGGAACTCCCCAGGTCAGTAGGTGCCCAATATGCTACTGGAGATCAGTGGAGAAATAACTCCAGAAAGAATGAAGGATGGAGCCAAAGCAAAAACAATACCCAGCTGTGGATGTGACTGGTGATAGAAACAAGGTCTGATGCTGTAAAGAGCAATATTGTATAGGAACCTGGAATGTCAGGTCCATGAATCAAGGCAAACTGGAAGTGGTCAAACAAGAGATGGCAAGAGTGAACATCGACATTCTAGGAATCAGCGAACTAAAATGGACTGGAATGGGTGAATTTAACTCAGATGACCATTATATCTACTACCGCGGGCAGGAATCCCTCAGAAGAAATGGAGTAGCCATCATGGTCAACAAAAAAGTCTGAATTGCAGTACTTGGATGCAATCTCAAAAACGACAGAATGATCTCTGTTCGTTTCCAAGGCAAACCATTCAATATCACAGTAATCCAAGTCTATGCCCCAACTAGTATAATACTGAAGAAGCTGAAGTTGAACAGTTCTATGGAGACCTACAAGACCTTTTACAACTAACACCCAAAAAAGATATCCTTTTCATTAGAGGGGACTGGAATACAAAAGTAGGAAGTCAGGAAACACCTGGAGTAACAGGCAAATTTGGCCTTGGAATGAGGAATGAAGCAGGGCAAAGACTAAGAGTTTTGCCAGGAAAATGCACTGGTCATAGCAAACACCCTCTTCCAACACAAGAGAAGACTCGACACATGGACATCACCAGATGGTCAACACCGAAATCAGATTGATTATAGTCTTTGCAGCCAAAGATGGAGAGGTCTATACAGTCAACAAAAGTAAGACCAGGAGCTGACTGTGGCTCAGATCATGAACTGCCTATTACCAAATTCAGACTGAAATTGTAGAAAGTAGGGAAAACCGCTAGACCATTCAGGTATGACCTAAATCAAATCCCTTATGATTATACAGTGGAAGTGAGAAATAGATTTAAGGGCCTAGATCTGATAGATAGAGTGCCTGATGAACTATGGAATGAGGTTTGTGACATTGTACAGGAGACAGGGATCAAGACCATCCTCAGGGAAAAGAAATGCAAAAAAGCAAAATGGCTATCTGGGGAGGCCTTACAAATAGCTGTGAAAAGAAGAGAAGCGAAAAGCAAAGGAGAAAAGGAAAGATATAAGCATCTGAATGCAGAGTTCCAAAGAACAGCAAGAAGAGATAAGAAAGGCTTCTTCAGCGATCAATGCAAAGAAATAGAAGAAAACAACAGAATGGGAAAGACTAGAGATCTCTTCAAGAAAATTAGAGATACCAAGGGAACATTTCATGCAAAGATGGGCTCAATAAAGGACAGAAATGGTATGGACCTAACAGAAGCAGAAGATATTAAGAAGAGGTGGCAAGAATACACAGAAGAACTGTACAAAAAAGATCTTCACAACCGTGATAATCATGATGGTGTGATCACTCATCTAGAGCCAGACATCCTGGAATGTGAAGTCAAGTGGGCCTTAGAAAGCATCACTACGAACAAAGCTAGTAGAGGTGATGGAATTCCAGTTGAGCTATTTCAAATCCTGAAAGATGATGTGAAAATGCTGCACTCAGTATGCCAGCAAATTTGGAAAACTCAGCAGTGGCCACAGGACTGGAAAAGGTCAGTTTTCTTTTCATTCCAATCCCAAAAAAAGGCAATGCCAAAGAATGCTCAAACTACCACACAATTGCACTCATCTCACATGCTAGTAAAGTAATGCTCAAAATTGTCCAAGCCAGGCTTCAGCAATACATGAACTGTGCACTTCCTGATGTTCTAGCTGGTTTTAGAAAAGGTAGAGGAACCAGAGATCAAATTGCAAACATCCACTGCATCATGGCAAAAGCAAGAGAGTTCCAGAAAAACATCTATTTCTGCTTTAATGACTATGCCAAAGCCTTTGACTGTGTGGATCACAATAAACTGTGGAAAATTCTGAGAGAGATGGGAATACCAGACCACCTGACCTGCCTCTTGAGAAATCTGTATGCAGGTCAGGAAGCAACAGTTAAAACTGGACATGGAACAACAGACTGGTTCCAAATAGGAAAAGGAGTACGTCAAGGCTGTATACTGTCACCCTGCTTATTTAACTTATACGCAGAGTACATCATGAGAAATGCTGGACTGGAAGAAACTCAAGCTGGAATCAAGATTGCTGGGAGAAATATCAATAACCTCAGATATGCAGATGACACCACCCTTATGGCAGAAAGTGAAGAGGAACTAAAAAGCCTCTTGATGAAAGTGAAAGTAGAGAGTGAAAATGTTGACCTAAAGCTCAAAATTCAGAAAACGAAGATCATGGCATCTGGTCCCATCACTTCATGGGAAATAGGTGGGGAAACAGTGGAAACAGTGTCAGATTTTATTTTGGGGGGGCTCCAGAATCACTGCAGATGGTGATTGCAGCCATGAAATTATAAGACGCTTACTCCTTGGAAGAAAAGTTATGACCAACCTAGATAGCATATTCAAAAGCAGAGACAGTACTTTGCTGATTAAGGTCCGTCTAGTCAAAGCTATGGTTCTTCCTGTGGTCATGTATGGATGTGAGAGTTGGACTATGAAGAAGGTTGAGCGCCGAAGAATTGATGCTTTTGAACTGTGGTGTTGGAGAAGACTCTTGAGAGTCCCTTCGACTGCAGAGATCCAAGGAGATCAGCCATGGGATTTCTTTGGAAGGAATGATGCTAAAGCTGAAACTCCAGTACTTTGGCCACCTCATGCGAAGAGTTGACTCATTGGAAAAAGACTCTGATGTTGGGAGGGATTGGGGGCAGGAGGAGAAGGGGATGACAGAGGATGAGATGGCTGGATGGCATCACTGACTGGATGGACGTGAGTCTGAGTGAACTCCAGGAGTTGGTAATGGACAGGGAGGCCTGGCATGCTGCGATTCATGGGGTCCCCAAAGAGTTGGACACGACTGAGCGACTGAATTAAAGCACTATCTACTAATGCTTACTCTATCAGGTCCCAGGCTAGGGATTATCTCATTTATTTTTCAATGATCACATGGATTATCTCATTTCATCTTTCCAAGATTGTAAAGTAGGTATTATGAGCAATGTTTGTACCTTACAGAGAGAAAAATGATGCTCAGGGCAGTTAAATAACTGAAAACTCACAGCTAGTAAATAGCAGAGCCAGGATGTAAATATCTATCTTCTGACTCCAGGGCCTCCACTGAGTATACTGTCTTTTGGGGCTGCAAATCAATCATGAAGGAATAATTAAAAGCCTATGGTGAATAAGCATCTTGGAAAAGAGTAGAAAATACACTAACATTGGTAGGCAGGGTTACCTCAGGAGTTAAGAAAGGGTCATGTATCTTCTTTCCAAGTGTCTTCTCCCATTCCTTCTTGTTCTCCAGTTTCCTTCACATGTCCCCTAAAACTCCACCATGTATACAGAAACACAGTTTGCTACGCTACTTACCGTAACAAGAAAGACTCAAGACTGTCTTCCTTTTGGCTCCAAAAGGTCTCCAGTCCATAGTTATTAACAATACTCAATTCTTCCCCCTCCTGGAGGAAAAGTCAAAAATTTAGAAATTTAAAATTTTTATGAAATTTAAAATTTTTCTGGCGCTGGACATCTAAAAATTGGTTCCCTTTACTTCCCAGTCTGGTCAATATCTTTCAATCATAACTTACCTCTTCCCACCTCTCCTCACATTGTTTTCTCCGAGAGCTCTAGACAAAATATTGAGAGTCCTTCTGGGTAATGACTAACTTCATAATAAAGCCCTGAATCCTGTTCTACTTGTTTCAATTTTTCGCCTCTGCTAAGTGTATTATCTCAACTTCTGAGGTCAATGACCCATTCTTCTACCACTATAAACCTCCAGATACAGTTGATAAGTGCAAATGACAAACTTGTATATAATGCCGGTTTCCAATAATAATTATGGGATGATTAAACCAGATTCCTTTGCATACAGACTGGATGAAACATGACCGATCTCTGCCTTAAAGACGGGGATGGGCGGTGGGTGGAGAACTCCATTCAACGTCCTTGTTTTTTTTTCCCCAGAGTGAAAGATACAGATCGCTTAGAAAAGTGCCCGGCAGTGTTTACTATTATTATCTCCAGGAACCACAGTACTATGCTTATCGTCTTTCAACTTTTCATTGACTGCCTTTCAGTCCGCCCTCAGGGGTGTTTCCAGACCCTGCACCGTCACGAGGAACAGAGGCCGCTCCTATCAGGCAGAGGCCGAGTGGTCTCCAGTCCCGCCGAACCCCTCCACACATCCCTGGGCCTCGCAGGCCATGCCCCTCCCAAGCCCCGCGGGCCGCGCTTACCCCGGCTGCAGCCGGCACCGCCCCTCTGCCTGGGAGGGCACTTCCGGTTACTCTCCGGACATTCGGGGTTTGGCTTTCCCTGCGGCCGCAGGCTTCGGACGGTGAACCTAAGGGCCCACCTTCGGGAAAAGAAGGAAAGCAAACCTGGGAGGCCGACGAGAGCCAGGAGCATCCTTCTTTGCGCGGCTGGGCGAGGGTAGCTGGGGCCAGAGCATCCAGTGTGCGATTTAAGGGCCAAAAAGGCCAGCTAGCTTCCCGAGCCCTTTCAGCCCGGCTGGGAAGCGGTCGGCGCAGCCCCGCCCCCGAGAATCACATGATCTCCCCGGTTCCGAGACCAGGGCGCTCCATCCCCGGCCTTTGGGCCAATAGGGACCGAGCCTTTGAAATGGGGGGCGGGGCCGTGGGGCGCCTGCGCTCCAGGGACTGTGGTGTTTCGGGGCGGAGCTGAAGAGGACTCTGCTTAAGGGTACTTTCTGACTCTGCGGAGGTATGGGGGTGGCTAGAGGAGCCCACTGCCAGCTTGTCTAAGAAGAAGCAACCCTGTTTATATTACAGTTTCCGACTTCTGTTCTCTTTCTTCAAGGCTGTTGAAAGAGAACTGTAGGCCAGAGTAGCGTTACAAGAGATGGATGCCTGCGACCCTGGGGAAAACACCCGGGAAGGATCTGAAAGAAATTGAGGCTCCCAAAGCACAGTGGAAGCGTTCCGTCATCTAAGATGTGGCCAGAGAGATGGATGAGATGCTTTAAAGAGGGGGTAGTGTTGGCTTTGTGTGGGTACAGGAAACTGCAGAGGACGATAGAACTGCTGTGATTGTAGGAGGTTTCCTAGTCCTTTATGATTGTGCTCCAGGACTGGAATCAACTTCAGTAATCACGTTTGGGTGGGAGCAGAAATGAGTTTTCTTTCAGATTGAAGTAAATGTATCTATATCTGCATCTCCCCCTGCTCAGTTGTTCAATGAAAAAAAGTTTCCTGAAAGCCCTCAGACATCAAAGGGGAAGGATGAGTACTGGGAATATAGAGAACAAAAGCCTGGGTAATGTGACCAAAGACTTGAATTGGGAGCACAACACTGAGATTAGGGAGTGGTGAGAGCATCATCAGGGTCTTAACACTCTTCAGTTCAGTTCAGTCGCTCAGTTGTGTCCCACTCTTTGCAACCCCACGGACTGCAGCACGCCAGGCTTCTCTGTCCATCCCCTACTCCCAGAGTTTACTCAAAGTCATATCCACTGAGTCGGTGATGCCATCCAACCATCTCATCCTCTGTCGTCCCCTTCTTCTCCCATCTTCAATCTTTCCCAGCATCAGGGTCTTTTCCAGTGAGTCAATTCTTCACATCAAGTGGCCAAAGTATGGAGCTTCAGCTTCACCATCAGTCCTTCCAAGGAATATTCAGGACTGATTTCCTTTAGGATGGACTGGTTGGACCTCCTTGCAGTCCACGGGACGCTCAAGAGTCTTACCCAACACCACAGTTCAAAAGCATCAATTCTTTGGTGCTCAGCTTTCACGTCCATATATGACTACTGGGAAAACCATAGTTTTGACTAGACGAACCTTTGTCAGCAAAGTAATGTCTCTGCTTTTTAATAAGCTGTCTCGGTCTAAGGAGCAAGCATCTTTTAATTTCATGGCTGCAGTCACCATCTGCAGTGATTTTGGAGCCCCCCAAAATAAAGAGCTCCCCCCAAATGAACACTGTTTTCACTGATTTCCCATCTATTTACCATGAAATGATGGGACCAGATGGCATGATCTTAGTTTTCTGAATGTTGACTTTTAAGCCAACTTTTTCACTCTCCTCTCTCACTTTCATCAAGAGGCTTTTTAGTTCGTCGTCACTTTCTGCCATAAGGGTGGTGTCATCTGCATATCTGAGGTTATTGATATTTCTCCTGGCAATCTTGATTCCAGCTTGTGCTTCATCCAGCCCAGCATTTCTCATGATGTACTCTGCATATAAGTTAAATAAGCAGAGTGACAATATACAGCCTTGAGGTATTCCTTTTCTTATTTGGAACCAGTCTGTTGTTCCATGTCCAGTTCTCACTGTTGCTTCTTGACCTGCATACAGATTTCTCCGGAGGCGGGTCAGGTGGTCTGGCATTTCCATCTCTTTAAGAATTTTCAACAGTTTGTTGTGATCCACACAGTCAAAGGCTTTGGCATAGTCATTAAAGCAGAAATAGATGTTTTTCTGGGACTCTCGCTTTTTTGAAGATCCAATGGATGTTGACCATTTGTTGCTAGAGCGACTTTGAGGAGGCCAAGGGCAAATGAGAAGCCACAGCAAGACATTAGGAAGGGCGAAATCGTGTTTAGAATCAAACCCCATACCCTCCAGAGACACTGAAAGGGCTCAAATATACCTTAACACTCTTACATTTAAGATAAACTAATCATGTTCCTAATTCTGGAATTCCTCCCCAGAGGAGCTGCAGCTTCGTTTTATGTTTGTTTTTAATGAAAATTTCTAAGTAAGGCCCCAATATTCTATATAGAGCCTTTTCAATAGTTGAAATCATTTTTAATAACTTCAGAGTATGTGATATATTCCAGACGTTGTTCTCATTTTACATGTATTATCTCATTATTGTGTTGAGTCACTAAATCACATCCAACTCTTTTGCTATCCCCATGGACTTTAGCCTGCCAGGCTCCTCTGTCCATGGAATTTCCCAGGCAAGAATAGTGGAGTGGATTGCCATTTACTTCTCCAGGGGATCTTGCTGCACCCAGGGATGGAACCCATGTTTCTTGCATTGTAGGCAGATTCTTTACCACTGAGACACCACTACCTCCTATTATCTCTTTAACTTGTAACACAAATTCAATAAGATGTTTGTTATTATTTTTATCTTAGGAGGAAACTGGTGCAGGAAGAGATTGAGTAACTTGTCCAGGATCACACACTTAGTAAGTAGTGAAGCTGAAATATGAACAGTCATGCCAGAGCCTGTGCTTGCCAGGATTGTATTATATGGCTACATCAGTAGTAGTGATTGTGTTGTAGTAAAATATTGAATTCTGATCTCTGCATTGTGTATAGGAAGGTCTCAGTAAGTGTTTAATTGAACCCTGTAGCTTTTTCTTTAAAGATACATTGACCCAAGCAAAGTGCTCATTTTGTTCATTGTTTCATTTACTCAACGGATGTTGATTGAACACTTCCAATTCACCAGACAGCAGGCTGAAGGTTAGGAATTTAAAGGTAGGAAAGACTCAGTTCCATTTCTCTGAGGTTTCACAGCACCAGGTGCCACATGGTGTGACAAAGTAGAAGTTACATAAAGTAGTCTGGGGACAGGGAGAAGGTATGCTTATCTGAGAAAGGGCCAGGAATGACTGTACAACGTGGGACTTGAGGTGAAGCTTGAAGATTAGAAGGAAGGAGTTGAAGATGGCGCTGGAATGGAGGATGGGAAATAGGTCAGAGATTTTCTAATGTGATTTCAATTCATGAAGTTTATCTTGTGGGGAATGGGAACCCATTCATAGAATAGTTCAGTTACCCCCAAACTTAAAATTTTTTAAAGTATGATTTTGTTTTAGTTTTAAATACAGAAGGTGGCAAAACAGGAAGCCTGGAAACCAAGATAAAGAATAAGAAAGAGCGGGCAGCAAATTGAACAAAAATAGGTCATGACAATCAAGGGAGAATTTCAATTAAATGTTTGTTGAGAACAATGTCAAATATTCTGAAAGATCCTGGATAACACCAAAGATTATTGAATAAGGTTTACATGATAATTATTATCTTCTAGGTGCTGTTTTAAGCACTTTTATAGTATTAGCTCACTTAATCATCCAACAACCCTATGTGTTTTAGTCCTTACAATAAGCCCCTGTTATAAACGAGGGAGATGAGGTACAAAACTTGGGCAAAATCATGCAGTTGATAAGCAGAATGGGGATTTAAATTCTGAGGGATCTGGCTTCTAAGTCTGTGCTTGTTACCACTACTCTATTCTATCTCTCTAAAGCGGCTCTGTGGAGTTTAGGAAAAAAGGTTTTTGTCTTTAGTAAGGGCAGCTTCTGTGGAATGTGGTGGAAAGGGAAATAGAGAATACAGGCAGTATCATCATATTCTGAAACATCTTTCAGAAGCTTCGCTATGAAGATGAACAAAGACCATCTCTAGCATAGAATACAGGACTTAAATATTGGTCAGGGCCTGAGGCTTCTGGGTGCAGGAGATTTTAATATGTTGTTAAAGGAAAAAAGTCAGTAGAGAGGTTGAGGATTCAGGAAAATGGTATTTGATGTAGAGAGGCCACTTACAAGACAGGAAAGGCTGGCGACTGCAGTACAAAGAGGAATTAGCCTTGAACAGAAGGTATCAGAGATCAAAGCAGAGAAATGTATCTGTATTGCTTTGGTCTTGTTCAGAAATGATTAAATCCACATTAAAAACCAGTAACCTGACCTGCCTCCTAAGAAATCTGTATGCAGGTCAAGAAGCAACAGTGAGAACTGGACGTGGAACAACAGACTGGTTCCAAATAAGAAAAGGAATACCTCAAGGCTGTATATTGTCACCCTGCTTATTTAACTTATATGCAGAGTACATCATGAGAAATGCTGGACTGAATGAAGCACAAGCTGGAATCAAGATTGCCAGGAGAAATATCAATAACCTCAGATATGCAGATGACACCACCCTTATGGCAGAAAATGAAGAGGAGCTAAAAAGCCTCTTGATGAAAGTGAAAGATGAGAGTGAAAAAGTTGGCTTAAAAGTCAACATTCAGAAAACTAAGATCACAGCATCTGGTCCCATCACTTCATGGCAAATAGATGGGGAAACAGTGGAAATAGTGACAGACTTTATTTTTTGGGCTCCAAAAATCACTGCAGATGGTGACTGCAGCCATGAAATTAAAAGATGCTTGCTCCTTGGAAGAAAAGTTATGACCAACCTAGACAGCTTATTAAAAAGCAGAGACATTACTTTGCCAACAAAGGTCTGTCTAGTGAAAAATATGGTTTTTCCAGTAGTCATGTATAGATGTGAGAGTTGGACTATAAAGAAAGCTGAGTGCTGAAGAATTGATGCTTTTGAACTGTGGTGTTGGAGAAGACTCTTGAGAGTCCCTTGGACAGCAAGGAGGTCCAGTCCATCCTAAAGGAAATCAGTCCTGAATATTCCTTGGAAGGACTGATGCTGAAGCTGAAGCTCCATACTTTGACTACCTGATGTGAAGAACTGATTCATTGGGAAAGACCCTGATTCTGGGAAAGACTGAAGATGGGAGGAGAAGGGGACAACAAAGGATGAGATGGTTGGATGGCATCACTGTGATGCACATGAGTTTGAGCAAGCTCCAGGAGCTGATGATGGACAAGGAAGCCTGGTGTGCTGCAGTCCATGGGATAACAAAGAGCTGGACATGACTGAGCAACTGAACTGACTGACTGACTGAACTAATGTATTTTTAGAAAATAAATCACCATGTTTATGCTTCAACAATGTCAATAGGATAGCATTGCTGTTTTTCACCTCCTGATTTCCTAGGGTATCTCAGATTTTTCCACTGAAGTATAACAAGACAAGAGGGGAATGAACAAATGCCTCAAAATGGCTTCTCACAGTGGTAAAATTCATTTGGGTGTCTCATTTATCATTAAAATTTATGTAGTTTGCAATCTACCCTACGATCTATTTGGGCACTGGAAATAGGAAATTAAAAAAAAATGGGTTCCTATCATTAATAAATCATAGTTGAAAATGAAATAGATATTTGCTTAGTTCATGAAAAATCTGTGAGACAAATTATTAATTTCCTCCCCCACATTCATGGTACTAACACCAGTCAGTGGTGATTTTTCAACTTTACGAAACTTAAGCTCAGGTATCTTATAATACCCACTGTCTGTCAGTCAATCAAGATGGATTTTGCTTTGCTGTCCCTGTGCATAAGGCAGTCAGTTCAGTCACTCAGTCATGTCTGACTCTGCAATCTAATGGACTGCAGCACACCAGGCCTCCCTGTCCATCACCAATTCCCGGAGCTTGCTCAAACTCATGTCCATTGAGTCAGTGATGCCATCCAACCATCTCAGCCTCTGTCATCCCCTTCTCCTCCCACCTTCAATCTTTCCCAGAATCAGGGTCTTTTCCAACGAGTCAGTTTCTCACATTAGGTGGCCAAAGTATTGGAGTTTCAGCTTCAGCATCAGTCCTTCCAGTGAATATTCAGGACCGATTTCCTTTAGGAATGACTGGTTTGATCTCCTTAAGGACCTTGAAATTTTCTGAAGTTCAGGCTGCTCAGAAGAGTAAATAAAGTGGGGATGGTA